>NC_058519.1:337249197-337575447 GCF_904849725.1 Hordeum vulgare subsp. vulgare
CAAAAATCGCCGTGTCAACCTCACGCGTTTGATCTCCCAACCTTACTCCTCTACTTTACACTTGCATGTTTACTTTCCACTTCTATACAATTAGAACTGCATGTGTAGGGTGTACTTGACTTGTTATAACTACGGTAGCTGCCTCTCAAGTAAAATTGGGAAAAGGCAAAAAATTTATCTTGTCAAGTAGTCTAGTCACCCCCCTCTAGACATACTTTCGAACCAACAAGTGGTATCAGAGCCTTGGTCTCCATTCCATTGGTTTAGCAACCTAGGAGAGTATGGCATCTAGTGAGGAAAATTATCGTCGTAGAGGTCCTTACTTCGATGTACTAATTTTGCTAGTTGGAAGCATAAAATGAAAATGCATATACTTGGCTTTAATACTCATGTTTGGGCCGTTATACGTGTTGGTGTGCAAGGTAACTTCTTTGGAGAAGGCCATGAACCAAATCATGATACGACAGCTGATGAACCGAAGATGTTGCAACTTAATACTCAAGCCTGCGATATCATCTTCAACTGCCTTGGCCCCAAAGAATTCAACAAAATCAGTCGTCTTGAGAATGCAAAAGAAATTTGTTATACTTTGGTTGATATGCACGAAGGTATTGATTCTGTCAGAGAATCTAAGTTGGATATGTTTCAAAGTCAGCTTGACAAGTTCAAGAGGAAGGATGGTGAAGGAGTCGTTGAAATGTACTCTAGGCTAGCTCTCATCACCAATGAGATTGCCGTCTTAGGAAGCGAAGAGATGCCCGACAAATTCATCATCAAGAAGATACTTAGAGCTTTTGATGGCAAGTATGACATAGTGTGCACATTGATCCAAGATCTAAAGCCAACTTAAGTCATTGGTAGGATTTTTGCTCATGAGATGTCACTCAAGGACAAAGATGAGCTGCACAACAAGCCAAGCGGTGCCTATAAATCTTCATGTGATGCTCCCGCTACTTCAAAAGACAATCTTGTCACTGATGAAGAGATAAGCCTCACTGTTAGAAAATTCAACAAGTTCTACAAGGGTAGAGGAAAAGATAGAACCTCAAGTTCAAGACATGATGAGAAGCATTCGTACAGTCATGACCAAAACTGCTACAATTGTGGGAAGCCCGGACACTACTCAAATGAGTGCTCGGCTCCCTAGAAATGAAGAGAAGAGTCACCTCGAAGACGAAGCTCGAGAGATGAGTCACCTCGTAGAGAGAGAAGGAGTAGATAAGATCACTATGAAAGAGGACACCCACGGAGATGAAAGGAACCGGAGAAGAAGGACAAATACACCAAGAGCAGTTCAAGAAGAAGATATCTAGCTCATGTTAGTGAATGGGTTTGTGGCTCCGGGTCACCACTCCGAGAGAAGCTATCACTCCAACTCCGACTATAGTCAAGATGAAGGTGTTGCCGGAATTGCGCTTGTTTGCACCAACTCTTACGACTTATTTGATTCACCAAATGAGGGAGTCGGAAACTGCTTCATGGCTAAAGGCCCCAAGGTATCACATCCTGAGTATCTTGATTTTAATAGTGATGAGGATGACTTGTTATGATAAGATGACTAGCTTCTAGATAAAGCTAGTGAATGCAGTGAAAATGAACTTGCTATTTATCATGCTAGTCGAGAGAAATCTAATGATGATGATAAGAAAGAAATTGAACGACTAACGCAAGAATTAAAAACTCTTAAGTTAGCTCATGAGACTACTCTAGAAGATCATAGAGAGCTTGCAAGAACCCATGAGAAGCTATGCTTCGAGAAGCTCAACTTGGAGCAAGAGCATGAGTTCTTAAAAGCAATCGATGATGATATTCGGAATAAGAGTTCTTCTTATCTATCCAAATGATTACTCTTGTCTAACTTTGTTCCACAAGTTAAGCCTAGGAGCACTAGTAACAAAGGCAAGAAGGTTTCTTCATCTAGTAACAACAACGGTAAAGCTAAATCCAATAATGTTGTTCCTAGTACCTCTGTTGATTCCACTAACGATTCTCTTAGCCAAGTTACACTTGAGCAAGAAAATGATCTATTGAAAGGGATTATAGAGAGATGCTTCTTCAAGAGTCTTGCCGGAAGTAAGCAATTTGAGGAAATTATGCGCAAGCAAGGAGGACATCGGAAGAAACAAGGTGTTGTCTACTTCAACGTCAACGAGGATGTTTGGGAAGAAGGTCCATATCCCACTCCCAATTTTGTTCCCCAAGAGGAGAAGTCCACTCCTTCCGAAGGAGCAAGCTAACAAGATGGCCTTCTACCGCAAGACCATAAATGCAAGGGAAAGGTTCAAGATGACACAGACCTATTTGAAGAAGAACCCCAAGATAAGGTCAAGTGGATTCCCAAGGATACTACTATCTCTACCTCAAGAAGTTCTACCACAATTCCAAGCATTCCCATCAATTTGGTGTGGATTCCCAAGAGGAAGAACTAGAAGTTCTTGAGGGGTGACCCTGCCAATGAAACTCACTCTTATTCATTTTTGGCAAGAACTATATGCAATAAACCTCAACCATATGCATTAGTTCAAGGAGTCACATATTCCCTCAAAGGTAAGCAAGGAACAAGGCAATTAATGCATCTTTGGACATTATCCCATGTGTGCTTCACTCCATGTCCATAGATATTCTTGCATATGTTCCTTTTGCTTTGGGACTAACCCATGTAGGTGAGAAGAGTATGAAAACAACAAGGATTGCTCCCAACTCAAGATGGTCTTCATCAACATTGAGCATCCACCACTACTTCACCTACTTGAAGTCTTATACGACAAAACCCAAGGTTAGTTGATCCCTCTTAGTGGCGATATCATATCAAGGGGGAGCTTTACTCTAAGCCTTGAGTATAATCATCTCCTAAGGATATGAACACATTAATGCTTATGTAAAAGTCGTAACCCCACTTGTGCTTATGATCAAGTATTCTTACTTGGCTCCTATGTCAACATACTCATATATAGATGACTTTGTCACCGCCCAAGTGCTTGATAGTTGCTAGGATGTTTGTGCTTGTTCACCATGTTTTATTCATCATTCCTATTGTGTGAGCATGTCGGTCTGGATGTCTTTAATCATTCGAGGACATCCAATTGTTGTTATTTGGATTTTGACTTATCTTTTGCCAATTGGATGGACAAGAATTCCTAGGACCTTTCTCTAGCTATCTATGCTATCTCATCTCAAGTTCTATTAATGCTTCATCACAAAACTTGAACAAGCACTTGTCAATCGCTCTGTGTGAAGGTGCACTCGGAGTTCCGTATCGTCAAAGGCTTCCTTCTAAAACCTCTTTGAAAAACTTGAGTGACCAAATCCACAAACTTGGCACCACCTATTTTTCAAAGTTGATCAGGTTTTCTTATCTGGGTACCACCGAAATCACCAACCCAGTTACACCGACTTACCCTATCTACTGACAGTTGAGGAACTCGGTGACACCAATTTTTCCATCTCGGTGACACCGACAACGCACGGGTATATATTTCCGCAGACTGAATTTTTGACATCACTTCGTCAAAACGTTTCGTTCACCCAAAACCCTCACTGCCCCCGAGACACCACGTCATCGCCCTTGACTCCCTGAGCGCCTCCGCCTCCGAGTTTCGCCGCCATCGACGCAATCTAACCCGCCCTCATCGCCGTAACCGAGCCGCCACCGAGCCAAGGTACGATTCGATCCCCTTTGCGATTCCCCATCTGATTCTTACGCATTGGGACTGCTTTTTCTTCGAGCCACCATGTGCAAACCCTTCCTTCCACGAGATGAATCTCGTAGTGTAGTAGAAGCAGAAATTTCGGATCTGACCTGTCGCAGCATGCAACTCGGTGAGACCGAGTTCGCAAAATTTGTTCCACTAATTCTTTTTTTAGGGTTCGTGAGAAGCAACTCGGTGAGACCGAGCAGCTCTTTTCGGTGCCACCAAAAATGATTGCCAAGTCTCTATTAAGCGAGTCAGCTTTCTCGGTGACTCCAAAATTGCCAACTCGGTGCCACCGATTTACATACTGCAGAAGATCGTACCCTAAGTTTCAAACATCAAATTTTTCAAAAACATCTGAATTTTGTGATGCTCATCCATTTTTTCTTTCCTATATCCACTTCACATGTTTTGTTGTTTGTTGTTGAGCGTGTTTGTCCGTATGTCAGGATCACATGACAGTCAGAATGACTTCACAGAGCAGAGTGTTGAGATGGACTCCGACACTACTCCACAGAAGACTGCTTCAGACCCTAGTTCTCCCAGTTCCCATGGCTTGCCCAAGGCAGCCACCACGCAGAGGAGGAAGATAGTTTCTGATGCAGAGGACTCTGACTTTTTGCCAGAAGAAACGTCAACCCCTCCTAAGTCTCCTCCAAGGAAAGTCGTTAGGAAGATTTCTGCAAGTGCTGCTGATCTAAGAGGACCTGACTATGCCATGAAGGGGAAAGCAATTGCCAAGGATGCACCTGCAAAGAAGGCTGGTGTGAAAAGGCCCAGAAAGAGATTTATTCATCTTGTTGGAAGAAAGACGTCAATGTTTGAAGATCGAGAAGAAGCTGAGGAAGAAGCTCCCGAGGAGATCCCAGTTCCTCCCAAGAATAAGAAGTTGATGGCTGATGCAATGAAGTCTGCCCCTAAGCCTGCTGCTAAAGCAAAAAAGGCTCCACCTTCCAGGAAGACCACCAAAGATATACCTGCAGCTGCTAAGAGCAAAGGCCCTGCATCGAATGCCCATGTTGAAGAGGACGAAGAAGATGAGAATGCTCCAATTATCAGGAAGTTGAGACCAACCTTCCACTCCACAATGATGCTCATCCTGTAGCAGAATACATGAAGAAGAGGAAGGATGCCGGACTAAGTAATTGGAGAGTTGTTGATCCATACGCTGTCAGAAGAAGAACTGTTATTGATCCAAGGTTTCACACAATTTATGAGACTGTCTTGTATGACAAGAGTCATGCTGTCATTAATATGAGGTATGTCGACTGGGCATACATCAAGGAAAATGAGAATTTCTTTCCAAGTGTTCAAGAGAACTTCAAGCTGGTTGGCATAGAAGAATTTGTTGGGAAAGAGATGACCCCATGGAATGAGGAGCTAATCATGCAATTGTATGCAACTGTACACTTTTATGATGAATCTTTTGTCTAGATGACTGATGGTCACAAGTATGAAGCCACAATTGCTGAATGGGCTGCAATCATTGGTGTTCCCAAGCAGGAAGAAGCAGATGTAGATGTGTATGCAGAACTAAGGAGAATCACAACTCCATGCCCAACATGTACAAGACTATTCCTCATCGGTACTTGGCCAGTCACAAGTTTGGTTCAGTTTACTTTCAGCAAGCTGGCATTCCCACGACAAACACTATACTGCACACCCTCATGCCAAAGTCAAGTGATGAGAAGATGATCAGAGGATATTCTATCAACCTGCTGCACTTGCTTGATACCCATACCAGATTTCGTGTGACGGATTTGACAGTTGAGACTATCTGAAGGACTGCTGCGAATCAGAAGAGATCCTGTGGATATGCACCCTACATCCACATGCTCATCAAAGCTAATCTAGGAAAGCATGCATATCTGCTTGATCATCCCCATCTAGCTCTTCAGCCTGAATTTGAAGATAATGAGGTTGTGATGGATGAAAATGATCACAGCTCAGGTGCAGCAAGAATGGCAGCAAAGGCAGCAAAGGCTGAAGCTGCTAGAAATAGGCCACCTCCAGTTCCACAGCCGAGAACTCAAGCTGAGCAAATGGCATTTCTAGTGAGCTCTCTTCAAGGCATGGAGAAGAACATCCAAGAAATTATGCAAAATCAGAAGAGTCTTGAGAGAGTTGTGGAGACAAAATTCCACAACATGGATATGATGGTAACTGAGTTGACCACCATTGTCATACAGCTTCAACATGAAGTTGCCTATGTGGAGATTCCATGCTCAGAGGATGAAGATGAATATGAAGATGATGATGATGACGAGGATGAGTCTCCTCCTCCCACTACCACTAGGTTCAACAGTAGGCCTCGGTTAGTAGTTGTTCCTGTTCAGGAGACAAGACAGACATCTTCGGCACAAGCTTCAGCACCTTCAGCACCAGCTCCAGCTCAAGCTCCTTTAGTATCAACTCCTGTAACTCCAGGATATTCAGTAGAAGCCTTTGCCAACGTTGTTCTCTCAACTCCATCATAAGCTGCCCAGAGAGACGAGTAGTTCTATACTTTTGAACTTTTTGGTAACTTGTTGCCAAAGGGTGAGAAATGTATAGATCATAGACTTCGTGTGAGAGAGAGCTTTTGACTTTATTTGCTCTTGTTTGGTTTTAAAAACTTAGGTTTATGGATGACTTTATCCTATCTGTGTGATTGATCATACGCTTTATCTTGTGTGATGCTACGATATCGTCTTTTAGCTATCCTTGTGATGATCAGTCACTTATCTTGTTGGTGGCTTGTGCATTGCTATTATTTTTACGCACCACGAAGATGTATATGACATGGAAGAGTAACCCATGATCCAAATCGATTGTGCATTTGCATTCAAATGCAAATTTTAAATAATGCACAAATTTAGGGGGAGCTCTTGCTTTTCACATACTTCTCAAAGCGTCGATGCTAATCATTTATTATATCTTTTGTCGAAGCTTTGATCTATATGTTGTCATCAATTACCAAAAAGGGGGAGATTGAAAGCACAATTGCTCCCTGATAACCCACAAGTATAGGGGATCGAAACAGTTTTCGAGGGTAGAGTATTCAACCCAAATTTGTTAATTCGACACAAGGGGAAGCCAAAGAATATTCTCGAGTATTAGCAGTTGAGTTGTCAATTCAACCACACCTGAAAGACTTAGTATCTATAGCAAAGTATTAGTAGCAAAGTAGCGTGATAGCAACAGTAGCAATGTAACGTAGCAAGGACCAGTAGGAAAAGCTCGTAGGCATTGGATCAGTGATGGATAATTATGCCGGATGACATTCATCACGCAACATTTATAACATGGAGAGATATGTAACAAGCTCCAGTTCGTCAATGTAATGTAGGTACGTATTCTGTATATAGTCATACGTGCTTAGGGAAAAGAACTTTCATGACATCCATTGTCCATCCCTCCTGTGGCAGCGGGGTCCTAATGGAAACTACGGGATATTAAGGTTCTCCTTTTAATAGAGAACCGAAACAAAGCATTAGCACTTAGTGAATACATGGACTCCTCGTACTATGGTCATCTCCGGGAGTGGTTCCGGCTATTGTCACTCCGGGGTTGCCGGGTCATAACACATAGTAGGTGACTACAACTTGCAAGATAGGATCAAGAACACACATATATTGACGAGAACATAATAGGTTCAGATCTGAAATCATGGCACTCTGGCCCTAGTGACAAGCAATAAGCATGGCAAAGTAGTAGCAACATCAATCTCAGAACATAGTGGATACTAGGGATCAATCCCCATCAAAACTAACTCGATTACATGATAGATCTCATCCAACCCATCACCGTCCTGCAAGCCTACGATTAGATTACTCACGAACGATGAAGAGCATCACGGAATTGGCGATGAAGGAAGGTTGTTCATGACGATGGCGACGATCTCCCCTCTCCGGAGCACAAAGCGGACTCCAGATCTGCCCTCCACAGGAAGAACAGGTGGTGGCGGCGCCTCCGTATCGTAAAACACGATGAACTCTTCTCCTTGATTTTTTTCCAGACGAAAGGGACTAAATAGAGCTGGAGTTAGAGGCGGCGGAGCCCTCAGGGCCCCACAAGCCTGCTAGGCGCGGCCAGGGGGGCCCGCGCGTCCTAGGCTTGTGGGCTCCTCGCTCCACGCCTCCGGTTGTTTCTTGCACAAGTATTTTTTTATATATTCCACAAAAATTCCTCGTAAATTTCCAGGTCATTCCGAGAACTTTTATTTCTGCGCAACAACAACACCATGGCAATTCTGCTCAGAGCAGCGTTAGTCCGGGTTAGTTCCATTCAAATCATGCAAATTAGAGTCCAAAACAAGGGCAAAAGAGTTTGGAAAAGTAGATATGACGGAGTCGTATCGACTCCCCCTATGTTAAAGCCTTGCTTGTCCTCAAGCAATTCAGTTGACAAACTGAAATAGACAAAAGAAAAACTTTTACGAACTCTGTTTGATCTTGTTGTTGTAATTATGTCTAACTCATATTCAGATTTTCAGCAAGATCATAAGCTAACCACATAAGCAATGACATTTAGGTCTCATGGAAAACTCATATAAATGGCTTAATCAACTAGCGAGCAATAATGATGACTTTCAAACGTCAACACTGCAATCAAAACAATCATTAAGCAATATGAACAGATGGTATCTCGCTAGCTCTTTCTGAGACCGCAAAACATAAATGCAGAGCACCTTCAAAGACCAAGGGCTGACTGAACATTGTAATTCATGGCAAAGAAGATCCAGTCATAGTCATACTCAATAACAATTAAAAGCAAAGCGTAAAATGAAAGAGGTGCTCTCTAATTGGTGCTTTTATAAGAAGAGGATGACTCAACAGAAACATAAATAGATAGGCCCTTCGCAGAGGGAAGCATTGATTTGTAGAGGTGCCAGGGCTCAAGCTGTGAAGACAGAGATAAATAATTTTGGGTGGCATGCTTTCACTGTCAACGCGATGACCAAGAGTTTTCACCATCTTCCATGCTACACATACCATAGGCGGTTCCCAAACAGAAAAGTAAAGTTTTGACTCCCCCACCACAGATCAATCACACTCCACGACTAGCCGAATACTCGGGTGCCGTCCATACCAACAACAATCTAGGGGGAGTTTTGTTTGCAATTATCTTTTCGATTTGAGCATGGAGCTGGGCATTCCAATTACCGCCCCCTTTCTCGTGAGTGATAGTGAATAAACACATATCGAGGATAACACGCCTAGCATGGAAGATACTGATCGCCCCTTGTCACCACATGAGCGGTTCGGGCATGCAAAACAAATTTTTTCTTGAAGGTTTAGAGAGTGGCACCTGCAAATTTACCTTCCACGGCAGGTAGATACCGCATATAGGTAGGTATGGTGGACTCATATGGAACAACTTTGGGTTTATGGAAGTGGATGCACAAGCAGTATTCCCTCTTAGTACAAGTGAAGGCTAGCAAAAGACTGGGAAGCGACCAACTAGAGAGCGACAACATTCATCAAAATGCATTGAGATTAACCAACATTGAGTGCAAGCATGAGTAGGACATAAATCACCATAAACATGAATATCATAGAGGCTATGTTGATTTTGTTTCAACTACATGCGTAAACATGCGCCAAGTCAAGCCACTTGAATCATTCAAAGGAGGATACCATCCTATCATACTACATCATAATCATCTCAAAATTCATGTTGGCATCCAAGACAAACCATTATAAGCTCCTAGCTAATTAAGCATGGCATCAGAAACTATGATCTCTAAGTTGTCATTGCAAACATGTTTCTCTAACAACAAAGCTGAATTAGGAACGATGAGCTAGACATATTTACAAAAACAAAATAGATCGAGTTCATACCAGCTTTTCCAGGCTCAGTCACTTCATCATATATCGTCATTATTGCCTTTCACTTGCACGACTGAATGATGTGAACAATAATAAGAGTGTTCGTGCATTGGACTAAGCTAGAATCTGTAAGCAAATAGAAAGGAGAAGACAAAGTAATATGGCTCTTTGACAGATAACACATATGCATGCGAGAGCCACTAACATTGTAACCATGGTCTTCTACCTTGACCCAAAGAAAAAGAAAACTATTTACACGGGAAACCTCCCAACAAGCAAAAGAAGAACGAGAAATCTTTTTGGGTTTTCTCAATCTAAACAAACACACAAGAAGAAAGCAAGAAAAAGAAATAAACTAGCATGGATGATACAGTGGCAAGGTGTGAACACTGACTATCAAAGTGAAAGTGTAAGCAAGAATATAAAGTCGGTGAGAAACACGTACTCCCCCAAGCTTAGGCTTTTAGCCGAAGTTGGTCTACTCCCATGGCTGGTCCGGGCGATATCCAAAATCATAATGGGGGTTGTACGGGAGCGCGGCAGCTACCACCTGAATAGCTGCCTCACGGAGGCGAGCAACCTTTGCCTCCCTCTCATACTCCTCTGCCTCTCCTCTGGTTATGTAATATCTCCGTTTTAACTGAAAGTCAAAGAAGGCACGAGAAGGAAGGGTAATATGGAAAACACGTTGTCAGTTTAATATTAACCGGTATAGGAGGGATTCATTATCCCTCTCAAGGAACTGATAGCGTTTCATAGCAGCGCGATCAAGGAAATCTGTATGGAGAGGGGGATCTCCTTAGCGGATGGGTACTCCAAGAAAATTTGCTATGCGAGTGGCATAGATCCCACCAGAGAAATCCCCTTCATTAGCATTATTATTTAGCCTCCTCACGATTATAGCTCCCATGTTGAAACTTCAATCACCCGTTACTACGCTCTTAAGGATACTAAGGTCAGGTGCGCAGAGGTGACAATGCTCAAACTTGCCGTTAATGCATCTACCTATGAAGAGGGCAAAGTAATGCAAGGCAGGAAAATGAATGCTCCACATGGTAGCCTGCGTAATATCTCTAGTTTCTCCGACAATTATACTAGAGATAAAATCTCTAACGGAAGACTTAGGAGGATCATTGAGACTACCCCAATCAGGTATCTTGCAAATTCTATTGAAATCCTCTAAATCCACGGTGTACGATTTGTCATACAGATCAAACAGTATGGATGTGTCACGGCCAGCTGAAAATTTGAATCTGCAAACAAAAGAGGCAGTGAGAGTAGTATACTGTTCACATTTATCGGAGATGAATTCTTCGAGCCCGGCGTTGTGAACAAATGTATCAAACTCATCTTTGAAACCTGCATCGATCATGAATTCATCAGAAGGCCATTCACATGGTTGTACCTGTGCGTTCCTCAGTTGGTAAGGATCGGGTTCCCGAATCACGAGACGGGGACCCCTCTTGCTTGAGGAACATCTTCCTTTTTGAAATTTTTAGTGACTCAAAGGAAAATTGAACAAGTCTCAACGAAACTCATAGCAACTACTCCTACAAGTGCCTAGAGGCCATATCACGCATCAAAAGTACTTGGAACCAGCTAAAATTAGCATGCAAAACTCAAGAACAGGGTCACCAAGGCACCAAAAATACGCAACGAATAAGGCACTAGGGCACAAACAAATTGGACCAATGGAGGAGTCACATACCAGGGAACAATTTCCCCAAAACAGTTTAGTCAATGCGGCTTTGCACAAGGAGATCGAAAATCGCAACAAGAAGAGCAAGAACACGGGTTTGAGCTGTAGAATGAATTTTTCTGGAGGTAGGAGGAGATGGGAGCTGGAATAAGTGGAGGGGGACACGTGGGCCCCACAAGCCTGGTAGGCGCGACCAGGGGGGTGCCCACGCCTCCTGGGCTTGTGGCCCACTGGTGCATC
Organism: Hordeum vulgare subsp. vulgare; assembly: GCF_904849725.1. Lineage (NCBI taxonomy): Eukaryota > Viridiplantae > Streptophyta > Magnoliopsida > Poales > Poaceae > Hordeum > Hordeum vulgare. The sequence goes on from NC_058519.1 coordinate 337,260,639, forward strand.
CCTCTGACTAGCTCTCCGTCTCAGAATTTTTCAAAAATTCCAGAAAAAATCATACTAGATTTTTAGGGCATTTGGAGAACTTTTATTTTCGGGACACTTTTCTATGGGACGCAAGAAGGAGAAAGGAGGTAAAACTAAAGCTAAATCTATCATTTTTCTTCTAAGCAACCGAAGGTAAAGGTATGGAACAAAGGGTTGTGACTCCTAGATTCATCCATCACATGGTCATCAAAAGAAATCTTTCAATGAGGTTGATCAAGTCTCCTTGACAAACTTTTTTCGAATTGCATAAAACCGGAGATTTTTGAATAGTCACTAGGTTACCTTAATGGGGATGTGCATATCCCCAACAAGCAAATCATACTTCATCCGAACAGTAGGTATAGGGCATTCAAAGCTCCCAATAGGAATCGATGAAGTTTTTTCAATAGCATTGATACAATGTACTCGATATTGTTTCTTCGGGAAGTGCACTGTATGCTCATTATCATTGACATGGAAAGTGACATTGCCTTTGTTGCAATCAATAACAGCCCCTGCAATGTTTAAAAAGGGTCTTCCAAGGATGACCGCCATGGCCTCATCCTCGGGAATATCCAGAATAACAATGTCCGTTAAGATAGTAACGTTAGCAACCACAACAGGAACATCCTCGCAAATGCTGATAGGGAAAGCAGTTTATTTGTTGACCATTTGCAGGGAGATTTTAGTGGGTGTCAACTTATCCAATTCAAGTCTATGATAAAGAGAGAGAGGCATAACACTAACACCGGCTCCAAGGTCGCATAAAGCAGTTCTAACGTAGTTTCCTTTAATGGAGCAAGGTATAGTGGGTTGTAATGTCCCAAGTGTGTATTTGCCATATTTTGAACCTTCCATGTGGGACCACCATGTCAATGCTATTTGAGAGTTCAATGCCATGATTTCATGTGTGTCCCTTATTACTTCCTTCCCTTGCATGCATGCATAACATATCATTTCATGCCCATGCCTTGTGATGTTGCATTATGATCATGTGCATTCATGTGGTGTGGTGATCTTGTGGACATATGTCTGGTGTAGTGCAACTCTACTAGGATGCTTCTGCTAGTAGGGTACCAATGCTTGTTCTAACCAGCTTCACTCCCTCTCTAATTATTCTATGCTAAAATTCTATTCTTCCTTCCCTCTTTTAAAAAAAACTGCTCTTGTGTTAGCAGTATTGTGGTGATTTTGAAATGTGGAGTTGTTGATTCAATACGGGTTTTCAAAAGGTGCAAAATAAATACAAAACAGCCCACATAGTGCTGTTTTGTAAATATTCATTTGCCCTAATAATCATTTTGCATTTTATTCAAATAGGTCATATTTTTCTATGACCAGGGGATATTTCTGTTTGATTTTATCCCCAGTGTTTTATTCTGTGCTTTCTTTTTCTTCTCTGTGTTTTTTGTAATGGGAGATGAGGGAATTACCTTTTTCTTCTATCTGGCACCCTAAGTCGGTTTACTCCCACTTAGCAGCCCATTTCCCTTCCATTCGCGCGACACCGTGGGCCGCATCTGTCAGCCTCTCCCCTTGTTCTTTCTCTGCTTCCACCGAAGCTCACCGCACGCACATGGCGTGACGCGCTCCTCCCCCTCTCCTTTCCCTCTATTTAATCCCTCCTTGGCGTCAGTGCCAAGGCGCTAGGGTTCCTCTTCCCCGCCGCCACTTCCTCCCATCTCCCTCTCTTCTCTGTTGACGCCTCAGGTAAGAGGAGGACGATCCGCCATGGCCGGATCGTGAAGGTGCTTGTCGCCGTTGCTGCTGCGCCTCTTCTTCCTCTCCGAGGCGACGAAGTGCACGCGGGAACTCGTGGGGATCCATTCCCGCGGCTAGATCACGGCGAGCACCTCTTCTTCCCCTACTTCACCGACGTCTTCTTCCGCTCCGACAAGCTCCTCCAACGCGCTCCTTCCTTGGCGTCCTCTGCTTCCTCTCTGGTCGGCTCGCGTCCTTCGGCTGTGGGGTGAGCGGACCTTCCTTCCCCCCTTCCCTGTCTTCGATATGGTATAGGGATCGCGTAGGAGGTTGCCGGGATGTTCTCTGTCGCCGGAGACACCGCTCACGGTGGGTAAACCGTTGTAGAGCCCCTCGGGCGTAGCTAGGTGTAGGAATGGGTCCGTGGGAGCGCGGGCATCCTCCCATCCACGAGCCGTAGCTCGATTTAACTTGTATCGCTGGCGAGATCCCTCCCCAGTTCCGCCAAGCCGTCGGCAGCAGAGTAGCAGTGGGGCTTCTTTTTCTGTTTCGATGCACCTTCTGTTTCATTTGACGTATCGTAGCGTGGTGGTTCTGCTCGTTGTTTGCCTGTTGGAGGGCGCGGTTTGATCCCCCCTCGGCACCTTTTATTTTTTCCTCTGTTGCATCGGCACAATAGCCACCAGGGAGAGGCTATCCTGTTATATCCACCTTCTCTGTCGAGCAGATGGCAATAGCGTAGTGGCTTGTGTTGTTGTTGTGCACCAGGGGCACTTGGGATTCTGTCCCTTTTCTTTTTTTTCCTTCTTTCTTATTTTTTCCCTTTGCCATTGTTTGCTACACCTTGTGCCTATATCTTGGCATTAATATGAGTGCTTCTATTTTATTTTCCTGCAATGCATTAGTGGTGTGATTCTTACATGTGTGTGGTGTAGGTGTGTGTGTGTGCATACACATGGTGATGGTCACATATGTAGAATGGGTGTGGTGCTTCCCCTTGTAGAGAGGTATGTGTAGGTGGCATGTTTTGTTCTTGCTTATGTTGCAAGTTATGTGGCAGATTGTGTGTGTGTGTTGCACACACATGTAGTAGTGCTAGTGTATGTATATATGTGTGTGTATGTGTCATATGCATTTGTTAGTATTCTTTGCTTTGATAGTATGTATAGGTGGTTTGGTTGCTACTAGATGTTATGCATATGAGTAGGTGTATGTGTGTTGTGGTGATGTGTGTGTAGGTAGTACACACACATGTGTGGTTCCTAGTAAGTGCATGTAAGTGATGCTTCCAGATTACTTGCATGGTAGTTTTTCCCTCTTGTTGTTCTTGGGGTCATGAGTTGTGATGAGGATTGTCAAGATGAAATGTGTGTGGTGAAAACAGCCCCATTTGCAACTTGGGCACCTCCTGATGTTAAATATGAGAGAGGGCATGATGTGTGTGTGTGGGGGGGGGGATATAGTGAGAGAAGTGTTTGGGTTGTTGACGTGAATGACACCAACATGGGGTCCAAACCCTCATGTCCATATTGTCTTTGTGCACATGAGCATAGCTATGTGATAGTTGTTCTAGTGAGAGTGGAATGAAATGTTGCACTATTCACTATGTTGGATTCTATGTAGTTTTTCTTTCCTAGTTTGAGCTCACTTGCTCCAAGCAAGTGCATATGTTTTATATATGGTTTTGGGGTATAAAGATCCCAGGAATCCATTGGTGAAATCATTTTTGCCATTGGAATATTTTCTGGAGATGACATATTTTCATTTTCTTCTATGTTTAGTGCTTGGTTCCATGAGTTGTGATGTGCTCTTGTATTTGTTTCTTGGTTGTGGTAGTCGAGGGTGACCCCCTCTACCACATGTTTGTTTCCATTCATAATTTGGAATCCATGTTTGCAAGTTGTACCCATCCAAAGTAAGCATGGGGCTGGTATTCCAGATTAGTGAAAACCTGAGATTTTCACTAAGTCTGAGATCTGTTTATATTTTCTTCCCCTGTTGATGAGGTTGTGCTGGTCATTGTGTTGTAATCTAGCATTAGCATTATACTAGGAAGTTGGACCTGATATGTTTTTCTAACTCCCCGTAAAATTGCATCCCACTTGGAGTCCCGTAGATAATGTTTTGTCTGCTGTCAAAAAGCTTCAGAGCAAAGACAGTAAGTTAGGTGCAGGAATTTTCACTAAGTCCCTGAAATCTGATGGTTTTGGGCAAGTTTGCAGCCTTGTATCTTCCTGTGTTTAATACCTTTTTGTGTGATTCTTTCTTGTGCTTGTAGTATTCTTGGATAGTTACAGCCACATATATTATTTGTCATATTTGGGTGGCTGTAGGTGTGTTGCATGCAGCTCACAAAGTGCCATGATGCAGTTTATGGCAGATTATGTAGTTTTGTCATTTTGATGTTTGTGAGTGCTTACTTGGAGATGTGGTGTTCTTCCTTGCCCCAAACCATTCATGTTGGGTTTTTATATGTCTTGGCAACCTGTAAATACCAGGGTTGTGCCAGTTGAGTGTGTGATGATGATTTGGACACGTAGGTCTTCATATCTTGTTTCGTTGATTCCCGTTGATCCGAAGCTCCGATTGTAATGTTCTTTATACGCATTTGCATCGTTTTCTCAAGATGCATCTGATCATGTCATTCTCATGCATGTAAAAATAGCTTAGGATGCAGTTCTGTCCAGGAATATGTATTAGCTTCTTTTGCTTGTCCTAGTGATAGAATTAGTAATGCATGCTCATATTCATCTCATGCATCATGTGCTTGTTGCATATTGAGGTGTTGTTGTTCATTGGATGTTATTATTATGTTGGGTAGCACTAGGATCGGAGAACGAGTACGTGGAGTCCGGAGAGTACGTGCAGGACGAACAAGAACCATTCCAAGCTAAGGATCTCACAGGCGAGATGATATGACCTTGATTCCATCTCTAGACTTGTTATGCTAGATTACGTTTCCTTTGTATTATGCTCGCTGCCTACCACCAAAATATTTGCCTCTTGATATGCCATAAACCCAAACACTGATCCCTTCCTAGCAAACTTGAATGGCTAAGTAGGCTTTGCTCAGCTACTAATGTTAGCGTTGCTAGATGCAGGTGCTTTGACTCGTGTGATAACATAAGCTTGATATCATTATCTAAATTTCTGTTATTTAATTAATGCACCTATATACTTGGTAAATGATGGAAGGCCTAGCCTTTTGTCGGGTGCTTTGTTCCGTTATTGCCGCCATAGTTACCGGCTACCGGTGTTTGATTCCATATTGATCGCTCCTAGCACGTTCGGGGTTGTTATGGGGACCCCCTCGATAAATCGCGTAGTGCTAAGACTTGTCCGGCAGGACCCAACATTGGTGTTAATTTGCTAATCACTTAATAATAATCTGCATAGGGAATGATCACCCCGAGGATCTTTAATCAACCACCCGGGCCAGTGCTCCTCATGAGTGTTGGTCCAAAATGGACAGACTGCGGGGGCCACCACAGGGAAACTTGAGGTTTGGATCATGTAGGCTTTTCCATCTGTCGTGTCCTGAGACTGAGATACGCGGCTCTTATCGGGGTCGTCGACACGACGAGAGGTCCTGATAGTCTTGCCTTACCTTAGCGATATATCTTGCGTTCAGGAATCCCGGTGAAGCTTTTGTTCTCCCGAGAGTTGAGGTTTTCCTCTAAGGAATCAGACGAGATCACGAGATTCGTGATAGAGGATTACTTTGCGGCCCGTGTACGTTTGTGATGGACTAGTTGGAGAACCCGTGTAGGGTTTAATCTTTCGGAAAGCCGTGCCCGCGGTTATGTGGCAAGTTGGAATATTTTGTTAACATCCGGTACTAGATAACTTAAACAAAAGCTAATAAAATTGCCAACCATGTGAGTAACCGTGATTGTCCCCTCGAAGATCTCTCTTCGATTGGGAACATGGTAGGGTTATGATTGTCGTAGGTAGGTGTTCAGGATCACATAGTGATCAAGTATTCACGACCGCTAGTATAGTCACCTGACTAAATCTTCTTCATAAGTTAGCCACCAAATCAAGCTTAGGATGCTGCAACCTTAAACACTCTACCCTATCCAACCTAATAACTTGACTAGTTCTGGCACCAAGGTATTAGATTGCTGAGTCCCCGTGGCTCACAGATTCCTCCACAATACCAACAGGTTCAGGTACCCCAGATGCAGATGATCCCGACGGCACGCAGCTGGCGTGGCAGTACGATGAGGAGACCGACCGCCTGTACGTGACCTATCCAGAAGATTGAGGCATGGTCGTGATCGTGGGGTAGCAGGCAGGGTAGCATAGTCATTCTCTCTTGTTTGTAGTCCGTAGCGGAACTACTTTGATTGTATGCATGATGTATTCTGATATATTTATGAGAAGGCAATTGAACCCCTGATTGTCTTTTTATTATTATTATGTATGTGTTGTGTTACCTGTTTGCGAGACGCTTAGATGCGCTCCTTTCCAATTCGGGGCCTCGACCCCCAGATTGGAAATGACCGCATCTTAGTCGTTACAAGTTGGTAATCAGAGCCTTACGACCATAGGAGCCTTTGTGTGATCGTATTGGCCGAGTCGAGTCTAGAAAATGTTTTGAGTCTTAGTTATATCGGAGAGTAGGATTCTTTTTCTCCTCTTCTATGCTCTGGTGAGGTTCCTGACTTAGGAATCTTTAATTCTACTCCTTTTTTCGCTCAAATTTTTTTAGGATCACGCGGGTATTTGTGAAATCTATATGATTTCGGTGTGACAGAGTCATGTGTTCGTGCCTCCTGTCTTCTTTGAGTTTCTTCCGGGGAGTTGAGCTCCAGGGGATTCTTGCGCACATCGCCATCATTCAGATTTCTAAGTAACTAAGAACGAAGGATGTTCGTAATTGCTTCAATACTAGTAGTGGCGAGATAACCCCGATGTCCCCAGTACTAGTGCAGATTGTTCGGGGGTACTACCACACTTGGTATCGTTGTGATCACGAGGATCTGTTGTAGATGAAGGTCCGAGATGCTGGTTCTGTGTTGAAGGATGTGATACAGGTGACGGGTTAATTTAGGAGTTGTGTGAAATACTCCTTGTATCCGTGTACCAGATTGCATGTCCAGTTATTTCGGGAATTCATAGGTGGGATATCAAGTAGTATCTTATAGGACTATCTTCCTACAGACGCATGATTGAGGTTGGGGAAATCTCGATCATATGTTTGTTCCGAGCAATTCTAGCTCACACTTGTTTGCAGTGGTCCTTATCGGAATTTTGTCATCCGTCACATTGAGGATGCATTCTTGCTATGTTGTTCAAGTGCAATTGCTAAATTCTGTTCAGATATTCTGTCTTTTGATTCAGCAATATCTTCAATTTATTCTGTGAGCTAATATGATGTCCGTCTTTAAGATGGCTCCACCAACTCGTCAGAACCCAAGGCGTGAGGATGTGCCGCTGCCACCTCCTACTCCGGAGAATCCACCGTCGCCTCCTGCTCCTCCTGCTGAGGCCTGGCCAACGGTCATGGCTGCTACTAATGCAAATACTCAGATGTTGTTACAGTTGATCCAAGAGAGAGCCAATCAACAACAAGGCAATTTCCAGCAAGGTGGCAATCACTTTGCCAATCTGAGCCAGTTCCTGTCGAACCAACCTAAGACGTTCACTTCATGCGACCAGCCATTTGATGCAGAAGATTGGATCCATGATATGAACAAACATTTCGAGTGTAGCAATGTGCGTCCGGAGGATTATGTCAAGTTTGCAACGTTCCAGTTGAAAGGACACGCTTCTATATGGTGGCAGCAGCTGAAGGACTCCAGAGGCGCCAGGGTGATTTCTTGGGATGAGTTATGTCGTGACTTCAGGTCCCACTACATCCCTTCCAGTTTTGTGGAGGAGATGCGTGAGAAGTTCACGCGTTTGAAGCAGGGTCGCAATTCCGTGTACAAGTACAACGTTGAGTTTCACGAGCTGGCCCGTTACGTGCTGCAGGATATCCCTGACGAGAGGAGCAAGATTTATTAGTTTAGAGGTGGCTTGAAAGAAGATTTGCAGTAAGCTCTTGCTTTGCATGATCCTGAGGAGTTCGACAAGTTCTACAACTTAGCTCTCAGGGCAGAGGCAGCCTTGCTCAGGGTGGAGAACTCCAAGAAGCGCTTCAGAGATTCCAGCTCTTCCTCGACTCAGGTGGTTCAGAAACAACAGAAGTTTTGGGTTTCTCCTCCTCCTCGGCACTCGCAGCAGCTTAAGCACTAAGGTGGTCGTGGTTCTTCCCACCCACCCAACCCTGGCTTCCAGCAGAGATATCAGTATCAGAAGCAAGGGCCTCCTCAGACTCAGTACCGGCAGCCAGCAGATGTCACTTGTCACAAGTGTGGGCAGAAGGGTCACTATGCCAACAAGTATACTTCTCAGCTCCGTCTGCCGCCTCCTCCTCCACGCAAACCTCCAAGCAACGCTCTTGTCAAGTTCAACCCCAGATCAGCTCGAGTCAACATGGTGAATGCAGCTGAGGCAGAGAACTCGTCAGATGTGATCATGGGTAACCTCCTCGTCAATGATATTCCTGCTAAAGTGTTATTTGATTCTGGTGCTTCACATTGCTTCGTGTCATATCCATTTGCATCCAAGCATAATCTGTCAGGAGCAGTTGCCTAAGCCATTGGCAGTCGTTTCTCCTGCAAAGCATTTGAGTTCTAGTTTGTTCGTTCCTGATATTTCTGTCAAGATGGGTGCTTATGCTTTTCTGGTGTCTCCTATTGTCTTGGGCAATTCCGACATCGACTTAATCCTTGGTATGGACTGGCTGGCCATGAACAAGGCGTCAATTGATTGTGAAGCCAAAGAAGTGAAGCTTACCCACTCTTCGGAGGACGTGATTATATTCGCGGTGCACGATGATACAATCCGTTAGTTTACTTTGAATGAAAAGAGTGAGGTCAATCCTATTGCGCAATTCCCAGTGGTCTGCGAATATGAAGATGTGTTTCCTGAAGAGCTGCCAGGCATGCCTCCGCACAGATAATTTGAGTTTGTCATTGAGCTTGAGCTAGGCACAGAGCTAGTGTGCAAACGGCCGTACAAGCTGGGTCCAGAAGAATTGAAGGAACTTAAGAGGCAACTCGATGAGCAGGAGCATTTGGGTTTGATCAGACCGAGCTCGTCTCCATGGGGCTGTGGTGTTCTGTTTGTCAAGAAGAAGGATGCCACGGACCGGCTGTGTGTAGATTACTGTCCATTGAACAAGAAGACAACCAGGAACAAATATCCACTTCCCAACATAACTGAGTTGTTCGAAAAGTTGAAAGGTGCTAAGGTCTTCTCGAAGCTTGAGCTTAGAATGGGCTATCATCAAATTCGTATTCGCGAGGAAGATATTCTGAAGACTGCCTTCAGGACTAGTTTTGGCTCGTATGAGTATACGGTCATGTCTTTTGGTCTGGCAAATACTCCTCCGACATTCTGTCGATTGATGAACTACATATTCTCTCCATTGAAGAATGACTTTGTCTTGCTCTATCTCGACAACATTCTGGTCTTTTCTGAAATTGAGGAAGAACATGAAGAACATCTCAGGTTGGTGCTTGATAAGCTGAGAGAGTACAAACTGTATGCCAAGTTTTCCAAGTGCGAGTTCTGGATGAAAGAAGTGGTTTATCTTGGGCACATTATCTCTGACGAGGGGATTAAAGTTGATTCTCCCAAGGTTGAGGCCATTGTTGAATGGGAGCCTCCGCAGAATGTGAAGCTGCTTCGAAGCTTTCTCGGGCTTGCTGGCTATTGCAGAAGGTTCGTTGAGAACTTCTCCAAGATCGCCATGCCGCTCTCAAGTCTTCTTCAGAAGGGTGTTAAGTATGCTTGGTCTCCAAAGTGTCAACTGGCGTTCGATACACTCAAAGAGAAGCTTACCTCCACTCCAGTATTGGTCCTTCCGGATGATTCCAAGCCTTACCAGGTCTTCTGCGACGCTTCTCTTCAGGGTCTTGGTGCAGTCCTGATGCAAGATAAGAAGGTGGTTGCTTATACCTCCAGGCAGTTGAAGCCTGCGGAGAAGAACTATCCTGTGCATGATCTTGAGCTAGCAGCTGTGGCTCACGGCTTGATGACTTGGAGACATCTCTTGTTGGAACGTAAGGTTGAAGTTTTCACCTATCACAAGAGTCTCAAGTACATCTTCACTCAGCCTACCTTGAATCTTCAGCAAACACGTTGGGTAGAAATGCTCTAGGATTTTAATCCGAGTGTTGAGTACATGCCAGGCAAAGCTAATGTCGTGGCGGATGCTTTGAGCACGAAGGCATATTGCAATAGTATGATTCTGGAACCTCTCCAGCCTGGTCTTTGTGAGTCCTTCAGGAAGCTCAACCTTCAGCTAGTACCTCTGGGATTTCTTGCGAACCTTCAGATCTCTCCTACCTTGGAAGATTAGGTCAGAGCAGCTCAGCTTCTTGACGCTATGGTGAAGAAGGTCAATATTGGCGTGGGAAAGAGTCTGCCTAAGTATAAGTGCTTCATTCTTGATGCCAGAGACACGTTGTTCTTCGAGGATCGCCTTGTCGTCCCGAAAGGTGATCTCAGGAAGGTAATCATGGAGGAAGCTCATAACTCTCTGCTCTCTATTCATCCTGGAAGCTCCAAAATGTACCACGACTTGAAGCAGACCTTCTGGTGGACTCGTATGAAGCGTGAGATTGCTCAATTCATAAGTGAATGTGATTTATGTCGAAGGGTGAAAGCAGAGCATCAACGCCCAGCAGGCCTTTTGCAGCCTTTACCGATTCCCGAGTGGAAGTTCGATCATATTGAGATGGATTTCGTCACTGGGTTTCCGAAGTCCAAGAAGGGTAATGATGCCATCTTCGTCGTCATCGACAAGTTGAGTAAAGTGGCTCATTTTCTTCCAGTCAAGGAGTCCTTTTCAGCAGCTCAGCTGGCAGAGTTGTACACCTCCAGGATTGTCTCTTTGCACGGCGTGCCTATGATGATCTCTTTGGAGCGCGGAAGTATCTTCACTTCCAAGTTCTGGGACTCCTTTCAGTCTGCTATGGGCACAAAGATCCGCTTCAGCGCAACGTTCCATCCTGAGACTAGTGGTCAAGTGGAGAGAGTGAATCAAGTTCTTGAGGATATGCTGAGAGCGTGTGTTATCTCTTTTGGCATGAAGTGGGAAGATTCTCTTCCTTTCGCGGAGTTCTCGTATAACAGCAGTTATCAAGCTAGTTCTGGCAAGGCTCCGTTCGAAATTCTCTATGGCAGGAAGTGTCGTACCCCGCTCAACTGGTCCGAGACCGGCGGGCGTCAGATCCTTGGCAATGATATGATAGAAGAAGCTGAGGAGATGTGTCGGATCATTCGCGACAACCTCAGAGCAGCTCAGTTCCGTCAGAAGAGCTATTATGATAGCAAGCACCGTGACATGTCTTATGAGCTTGATGACTTTGTCTATCTCAAGGTGACGCCTATGAAGGGTATGCAGCGCTTTGGCATCAAAGGCAAGCTTGCGCCTCGTTTCGTTGGTCCATTCAGATTGGTTGGCAAGAGAGGCGACCTTGCGTACCAGCTTGAGCTCCCATCAAACTTTGCAACTGTCCATGATGTGTTCCATGTTCATCAGCTTCGGAGGTGTTTCAAGACCCCCGAGCGCACTGTTCATCTTCAAGACATCGACCTTCAGCCTGACCTTTCTTATTGTGAGCATCCAGTTGCGGTTCTCGAAGCGACTGGGCGCAAGACCCGTAACAAGACTGTCAAATTTCTCAAAGTGCAGTGGTCACACCATTCCGATAAAGAGGCGACTTGGGAACGCGAGGATCACCTCCGTTCCGAATTTCCCGATTTCTTTCAGTCTTAGATCTCGAGGGCGAGATCTTCTTTGTAGTGTGGGAGAGTTTGTAATGCCCCAAGTGTGTATTTGCCATATTTGGAACCTTCCATGTGGGACCACCATGTCAATGCTATGAGAGAGTTCAATGCCATGATTTCATGTGTGTCCCTTATTAATTCCTTCCCTTGCATGCATGCATAACATATCATTTCATGCCCATGCCTTGTGATGTTGCATTGTGATCATGTGCATTCGTGTGGTGTGGTGATCTTGTGGACATAAGTGTGGTGTAGGGCAACTCTACTAGGATGCTTGTGCTAGTAGGGTACCAATGCTTGTTCTAACCATCTTCACTCCCTCTCTAATTATTGTATGCTAAAATTCTATTCTTCCTTCCCTCTTTTAAAAACATGCTCTTGTGTTAGCAGAATTGTGGTGATTTTGGAATGTGGAGTTGCTGATTCAATAGGGATTTTCAAAAGGTGCAAAATAAATACAAAACAGTCCACATAATGCTGTTTTTTAAATATTCATTTGCCCCTAATAATATTTTTGCATTTTATTCAAATAGGTCATATTTTTCTATGACGAGGGGATATTTCTGTTTGATTTTATCCCCAGTGTTTTATTATGTGCTTTATTTTTCTTCTTTGTGTTTTTCTGTAATGGGAGATGAGGGAATTCCCTTTTTCTTCTATCTTGCGCTCATAAGTGGGCTTACTCCCACTTAGCAGCCCATTTCCCTTCCCTTCGCGCAGGAGCACGCGCACGGTGTCATCTACCTCCTTTCCAACGTGGCACCGTGGGCCCCATCTGTCAGCCTCTCCCCTTGTTCTTTCTCTGCTTCCACTGAAGCTCTCCGCACGCACATGGCGTGACGCGCTCCTCCCTCTCTGCTTTCCCTCTATTTAATCCCTCCTTGGCGTTTGTGCCAAGGCGCTAGGGTTCCTCTTCCCCGCCGCCACTTCCTCCCATCTCCCTCTGTTCTCTATCGATGCCTCAGGTAAGAGGAGGACGATCCGCCATGGCCTGATCATGAAGGTCCTTGTCGCCGTTGCTGGTGCGCCTGTTCTTCCTCTCCGAGGCGACGGCGCGCACGCGGGAACTCGTGGGGATTCATTCCCGCGGCTAGATCACGGCGAGCACCTCTTCTTCCCCTACTTCACCAAGGTCTTCTTCCGCTCCGACAAGCTGCTCCGACGCGCTCCTTCCTCACCGTCCTCTGTTTCCACTCCGGTCGGCTCGCGTCCTTCGGCTGTGGGGTGAGCAGACCTTCCTTCCCCCTTCCCTGTCTTCGATCTGGTGTAGGGATCACGTAGGAGGTTGCCGGGATGTTCTTTGTCGCCGGAGACACCGCTCATGGTGGGTACACCGTTGTAGAGCCCCTCGGGCGTAGCTAGGTGTAGGAATGGGTCCGTGGGAGCGCGGGCATCCTCCCATCCATGAGCCGTAGCTCGATTTAACTTGTATCGCCGGCGAGATCCCTCCCCTGTTCCGGCAAGACGTCGGCAGCAGAGTGGCAGTGGGGCTTCTTTTTCTGTTTCGATGCACCTTCTGTTTCATTTGACGTATCGTAGCGTGGTGGTTCTGCTCGTTGTGTGCATGTTGGAGGGCGCGGTTTGATCCCCCCTCGGCACCTTTTATTTTTTCCTCTGTTGCATCGGCACAGTAGCCACCAGGGAGAGGCTATCCTGTTATATCCACCTTCTCTGTCGAGCAGATGGCAATAGCGTAGTGGCTTGTGTTGTTGCTGTGCACCAGGGGCACTGGGGATCGATCCCAGGGCTGTCCCTTTTCTTTTTTTCCTTCTTTCTTATTTTTTTCCCTTTGCCATTGTTTGCTACACCTTGTGCCTATATCTTGGCATTAATATGAGTGCTTCTATTTTATTTTCCTGCAATGCATTAGTGGTGTGATTCTTACATGTGTGTGGTGTATGTGTGTGTGTGTGCATACACATGGTGATGGTCACATATGTAGAATGGGTGTGGTGCTTCCCCTTGTAGAGAGGTATGTGTAGGTGGCATGTTTTGTTCTTGCTTATGTTGCTAGTTATGTGGCAGATTGTGTGTGTGTGTTGCACACACATGTAGTAGTGCTAGTGTATGTATATATGTGTGTGTATGTGTCATATGCATTTGTTAGTATTCTTTGCTTTGATAGTATGTGTAGGTGGTTTGGTTGCTACTAGATGATATGCATATGAGTAGGTGTATGTGTGTTGTGGTGATGTGTGTGTAGGTAGTGCACACACATGTGTGGTTCCTAGTAAGTGCATGTAAGTGATGCTTCCATATTACTTGCATGGTAGTTTTTCCCTCTTGTTGTTCTTGGGGTCATGAGTTGTGATGAGGATTGTCAAGATGAAATGTGTGTGGTGAAAACAGCCCCATTTGCAACTTGTGCACCTCCTCATGTTAAATATGAGAGAGGGCATGATGTGTGTGTCTGGGGGGGATATAGTGAGAGAAGTGTTTGGGTTGTTGATGTGCATGACACCAACATGGGGTCCAAACCCTCATGTCCATATTGTCTTTTTGCACATGAGCATAGCTATGTGATAGTTGTTCTAGTGAGAGTGGCATGAAATGTTGCACTATTCACTATGTTGGATTCTATGTAGTTTTCCTTCCTAGTTTGAGCTCACTTGCTCCAAGAAAGTGCATATGTTTTATATATGGTTTTGGGGTAGAAAGATCCCAGGAATCCATTGGTGAAATCATTTTTACCATTGGAATATTTTCTGGAGATGACATATTTTTATTTTCTTCTATGTTTAGAGCTTGGTTCCATGAGTTGTGATGTGCTCTTGTATTTGTTTCTTGGTTGTGGTAGTAGAGGGTGACCCCCTCTACCACATGTTGGTTTCCATTCATGATTTGGAATCCATGTGTGCAAGTCGTGCCCATCCAAAGTAAGCATGGGGCTAGAATTCCAGATTAGTGAAAACCTAAGATTTTCACGAAGTGTGAGAATCGGTTTATATTTTATTCCCGTGTTGATGAGGTTGTGCTGGTCATTGTGTTGTTATCTAGCCTTAGCATTCTACTAGGAAGTTGGACCTGATATGTTTTTCTAACTACCAGGAAAATTTCATCCCATTTGGAGTCCTGTAGATAATGTTTTGTCTGCTGTCCAAAAGCTTCAGAGCAAAGACAGAAAGTTAGGTGCAGGAATTTTGGGAAAGTCCTTGAAATCGGATGGTTTTGGGAAAGTTTGCAGCCTTGTATCTTCCCGTGTTTAATTTCTTCTTGTGTGATTCTTGCTTGTGCTTGTAGTATTCTTGGATAGTTATGGCCACATATATTATTTGTCATATTTGGGGGGGTGTAGGTATGTTGCATGCAGCTCACAAAGTGCCATGATGCAGTTTATGGCAGATTGTGTAGTTTTGTCATTTTGATGTTTGTGAGTGCTTAGTTGGAGATGTGGTGTTCTTCCTTGCCCCAACCCATTCATGTTGGGTTTTTATATGTCTTGGAAACCTGGAAATACCAGGGTTGTGCCATTTGAGTGTGTGATGATGATTTGGACACGTAGGTCTTCATATCTTGTTTCGTTGATTCCCGTTGATCCGTAGCTCCGTTTGTAATGTTCTTTATATGCATTTGCATCATTTTATCGAGACACATCTGATCATGTCATTATCATGCATGTCAAAATAGCTTAGGATGCAGTTCTGTCCAGGAATATGTATTAGCTTCTTTTGCTTGTGCTAGTGATAGAATTAGTGATGCATGCTCATATTCATCTCATGCACCATGTGCTTGTTGCATCTTGAGGTGCTGATGTTCATTGGATGTTATTCTTATGTTGGGTAGCACCGGGATTGGAGAACGAGTACGTGGAGTCGGGAGAGTACGTGCAGGTCGAACAAGAACCATTCCAAGCTGAGGATCTCACAGGCAAGATGATATGACCTTGATTCCATCTCTAGACTTGTTATGCTAGATTACATTTCCTTTGTCTTATGCTCACTGCCTACCACCGAAATATTTGCCTCTTGATATGCCATAAACCCAAACACTGATATCTTCCTAGCAAACTTGAATGGCTAAGTAGGCTTTGCTCAGCTACTAATGTTAGCGTTGCTAGATGCAGGTGCTTTGACTCGTGTGATAACATGAGCTTGATATCATTATCTTAATTTATGTTATTTAATTAAAGCACCTATATACTTGGTAAATGACGGAAGGCCTAGCCTTTTGTCGGGTGCTTTGTTCCGTTATTGCCGCCATAGTTACCGGCTACCGGTGTTTGATTCCATATTGATCACTCCTAACACGTTCGGGGTTGTTATGAGGACCCCCTAGATAAATTGCGTAGTGCTAAGACTTGTCTGGAAGGACCCAATATTGGTGTTAATTTGTTAATCACTTATAATAATATGCATAGGGAATGATCACCCCGAGGATCTTTAATCAGCCACCCGGGCCAGTGCTCCTCATGAGTGTTGGTCCAAAATGGACAGACTGCGGGGGCCACCACAGGGAAACTTGAGGTTTGGCTCCTGTAGGCTTTTCCATCCGTCATGTCCTGAGAGTAAGATATGCGTCTCTTGTCTTACCTTAGCGATATATCTTGCGTACAGGAATCCCGGTGAAGCTTTCGTTCTCCCCAGAGTTGAGGTTTTCCTCTAAGGAATCTGACGAGATCACGAGATTCATGAAAGAGGATTAGTTTGCGGCCCGTGTACGTTTGTGATGGACTAGTTGGAGCACCCTTGGAGGGTTTAATATTTCGGAAAGCCGTGCCTGTGGTTATGTGGCAACTTGGAATATTTTGTTAACATCCGGTACTAGATAACTTAAACAAAAGCTAATAAAATTGCCAACCGTGTGCGTAACCGTGACTATCCCCTCGAAGATCTCTCTTCGATCGGGAACATGGTCGGGTTATGATTGACGTAGGTAGGTGTTCAGGATCACTTAGTGATCAAGTATTCACGACCGCTAGTATAGTCCACCTTACTAAATGTTCTTCGTAAGTTAGCCACAAAATCAAGCTTAGGATGCTGCAACCTTAAACACTCTACCCTATCCAACCTAATAACTTGACTAGTTCTGGCACCAAGGTCTTAGATTGTTGAGTCCCCGTGGCTCACGGATTCCTCCACAATACCAACAGGTTCAGGTACCCAAGATACAGATGATCCCGATGGCACGCAGCTGGCGTGGGAGTACTATGAGGAGACCGACCGCCTGTACGTGACCTATCCAGAAGATTGAGGCATGGTCGTGATCGTGGGCTAGCAGGCAGGGTAGCATAGTCATTTTCTCTTGTTTGTAGTCTGTGGCGGAACTACTTTGATTATATCTATGTGATGTGTTACCTATTTGCGAGACGCTTAGATGCGCTCCTTTCCAATTCGGCGCCTCGATCCCCAGATCGGAAAGGACCACATCTTAGTCGTTACATGGGCACTCCGGGATCACCTAGTTTCTTAGGAGTTCCACCCTTGAAGGTGTAATTAGCGAGCATGGTGGAAATCTCAACCTCATGTATCCTCCTCTTATTAGTCACAATATCTTTCATGTACTTGGCATAGGGAGACATTTTGAGCATATATGTCAAACGCATTTGCAGAAAGACAGGTCTAATCATTTAAACAAAGCGCTCAAAATCCTCATCATCCTTTTTCTTGGATGATTTGGGAGGAAAGGGCATGGGTTTCTGAACCCATGGTTCCCTTTCTTTACCATTCTTCCTAGCAATGAAGTCGTTCTTATCGTATCTCCTATTCTTAGGTTGTGGGTTATCAAGATCAACAAGTTCAATCTCCACATCCTTATCATTGCTAGGTTGAGCATCATCATGAACACAACTATCGATATTATCACTAGGCTCAGTTTCATCACCAGATTGTGTTTCGGCATCAGAAACAGAGACATCATTTGGATTCTCGGGTGTAACAGCAACAGGGTTGCTAGCATGCAAGTTCCTATCGTCTTTCTTTTTCTTCCTATGATGACTAGATGCCTCGGTGCTGACTCCTTGAGAATCTTGTTCAATTCTCTTAGGATGACCCTCAGGATACAAAGGTTCCTGGGTCATTCTACCGCTTCTAGTGACGACTCTAACAAAATTGTCATTCAACTCATTGAGCAAGTCATTTTGAGCCTTAAGTACTTGTTCTACCTGAGTAGTGACCATAGAGGCATGTTTACTGAAAAGCTTAAGGTCATTGACATTTCTATCCACACAAGCACTTAAATGACTAAGCATGCGAGCATTCTACTCCAATTGTCTGCTAACATTATCATTGAAACTTTGTTGTTTGGCAACAAAGTTATCAAATTCATCCAGGAATAAGCTAGCAGGTTTATCAAAAGGAATATAACTCTCATTGAATCTACGAAGAGAATTTACCTCTACTACCTGTGTCGGGTTATCAAGACCATGGATCTCTTCGATAGGTGGTAGATTTTTGACATCTTCAGATTTAATGCCTTTGTCTTTCATGGATTTCTTAGCTTCTTGCATATCTTTAGGACTGAGGAATAGAATACATCTTTTCTTCGGAGTTGGCTTCGGAGGTGGTTCGGGAATAGTCCAAGCATGCTCATTGCACATGATATTATTCAATAGAATCTCAGCTTGTTCCACAGTTCGTTCCCTGAAAACACAACCGGCACAACTATCTAGGTGGTCCCGAGAAGCATCGGTTAGTCCATTATACAAGATATCAAGTATTTCATTCCTCTCAAGAGGGTGATCAGGCAAAGCATTCAGCAGCTGGATAAGCCTCCCCCAAGCTTGTGGGAGACTCTCTTCTTCAACTTGCACAAAGTTATATATTTCTTGCAAGGCAGCTTGTTTCTTATGGGTAGGAAAATATTTTTCAGAGAAGTAGTAGATCATATCCTGGGGACTACGCACACAACCAGGAGCAAGATAAGTGAACCAAGTCTTAGCATCATCCTTTAGCAAGAAAGGAAACAACTTAAGGATATAGTAGTGGCGGATCTTTTCCTCACTCGTGAATAGGGTGGCTATATCGTGGAACTTAGTAAGATGTGCTACAACTGTTTCAGACTCTTAACCATGGAAAGGATCAGATTCGACCAAAGTGATTAACTCAGGGTCGACAGAGAATTCATAATCCTTATCGTTCACAAAGATAGGCGAAGTAGCAAACTTCGGGTCATATTTCATCCTAGCGTTCAAAGATTTTTCTTTCCACTTGCGCAGTAATTTCTCAAGATCATAGCTATCCTTACAAGCAATAAAGTCCTAAGCTATCTCTCCCTCCATAACATAACTCTCAGGTATATCAAGTAATTCATACCTAGGAGAGCTAGTTCTAACAGGTGAAATAGCAGGTTCTACTTCAATAATCTCAGCAGTTTCAGAAGTATCATCACATTCAGCAGCAACTCTAGCAATTTGTGCATCAAGGAATGCACCTAGTGGCAAAGCAGTATCAAGCAAAGCATCATCACAAGCATCATGGACAGGAGAAGTAGCATCATCAAGCACACGCGACATATCAAAATTTCTAGCAGGAGGTGGTGTCGCAAACTTACTCATAACTGAAGGTGAATCAAGTGCAGAGCTAGATGGCGGTTCCTTACCTGTCCTCGTAGTTGAGGGCAAGACTTTAGTTTTTGGATCTCTTGGATTCCGCATAGTGATCAACAGACATAAATCCCAAGTGACTCTGAGAATAGAGCTAGGCCTCCCCGGCAACGGCGCCAGAAAATAGTCTTGATAACCCACAAGTATAGGGGATCGCAACAGTTTTTGAGGGTAGAGTATTCAACCCACATTTGTTGATTCGACACAAGGGGAAGCCAAAGAATATTCTCGAGTATTAGCAGTTGAGTTGTCAATTCAACCGCACCTGAAAGACTTAGTATCTGCAGCAAAGTATCAGTAGCAAAGTAGTGTGATAGCAACAGTAGCAATGTAACATAGCAAGGACCAGTAGGAAAAACTCGTAGGCATTGGATTGGTGATGGATAATTATGTCGGATGACATTCATCATGCAATAGTTATAACATGGAGAGATATGTAACTAGCTCCAGTTCGTCAATGTAATGTAGGCATGTATTCCGTATATAGTCATACGTGCTTAGGAAAAGAACTTGCATGACATCTATTGTCCATCCATCCCGTGGCAGTGGGGTCCTAATGGAACCAGAACAAAGCATTAGCACTTAGTGAATATATGAACTCCTCATACTATGGTCATCTCCGGGAGTGGTTGCGGCTATTGTCACTCCGGGGTTGCCTGGTCATAACACATAGTAGGTGACTACAACTTGCAAGATAGGATCAAGAACACACATATATTGACAAGAACATAATAGGTTCAGATCTGAAATCATGGCACTCGGGCCCTAGTAACAAGCATTAAGCATGGCAAAGTAGTAGCAACATCAATCTCAGAACATAGTGGATACTAGGGATCAATCCCCATCAAAACTAACTCGATTACATGATAGATCTCATCCAACCCATCAGCGTCCAGCAAGCCTACGATCAGATTACTCACGAACGGTGAAGAGCATAATGGAATTGGCGATGAAGGAAGGTTGGTGATGACGATGGCGACGATCTTCCCTCTTCGGAGCCCAGAACGGACTCCAGATCTGCCCACCAGAAGAAGAACAGGTGCTGGCGGGGCCTCCGTATTGGAAAACGCGATGAACTCTTCTCCTTGATTTTTTTCCGGACGAAAGGGACTAAATAGAGCTGGAGTTGGAGGCGGCGGAGCCCTCAGGGCCCCACAAGCCTTCTAGGCGCGGCAAGGGGGGCCGCGCCTCCTCGGCTTGTGGGATCCTCGCTCCACGCCTCCGGTTGATTCCTGCGCCAGTATTTTTTTATATTCCACAATAAATCCTCGTAAATTTCCAGGTCATTCCGAGAACTTTTATTTCTGCGCAAAAACAACACCATGGTAATTCTGCAGAAAACAACGTTAGTCCGGGTTAGTTCCATTCAATTCTTGGA
This sequence comes from Hordeum vulgare subsp. vulgare, assembly GCF_904849725.1. Classification (NCBI taxonomy): domain Eukaryota; kingdom Viridiplantae; phylum Streptophyta; class Magnoliopsida; order Poales; family Poaceae; genus Hordeum; species Hordeum vulgare. The sequence continues at coordinate 337,281,128 of NC_058519.1, forward strand.
AATTAGAGTCCAAAACAAGGGCAAAAGAGTTTGGGAAAGTAGATACGACAGAGACGTATTGCTCCCTAGGGTGGTTTTGATAATTGATCACAACATATGCATCATTGTACTAATGTGTTTTCCAAGTATATTTTAGAAAAGTTCAAAAGATGTTGTGGCTTAAGGTTTATGTGGAGATACCCCTTGATGCAAGAAAGGAATAATATTGTCTCAAGCTTCAAGCTAGAAGACTCTTCATTTTATATTTGTGAGAAATCCCTTTTGAGTCCATAGAAAAGCCAATACTATTAAAAGGGGGTGAGGTAGTAAAATGAACTGATTGCTCACATGCTCAGAGTTAGCCACCAAAACACTCAGTCATTTATCCCACATATCCACTGTGTCAAGTTCCACATACACAAATTCGATGTCACCAACATTTCCATATCGGACCCACAGAGTTTGAACCTCAAACACAACCATAGCCATTCCCACCATCTCGGTGCAACCGAAACTGCATCGGTGCAACCGAGTTCAGTGTGACCAGCATTCTGTTGTGAAGATACACAAAATTGGAATTTCCGAGTTTGAGTATCGGTGCCACCAAGTGTGTTCATCTGACCGTTAGTCACCTTTTCGGTGCACCGAGTTCTATATATCGGTCTCACCAAGATTCAAAAGTTCACAACTTTAGTACTAGTCGGTACCACCGAGTTGTCCACTTTGGTGTCACCGAGTCTGCACTTTTGTGTGTAACGGTTGGATTTTGGCTGTTGCCTATATATACCCCTTCATCCACCTCTCATTCGTGGGAGAAGCACTCAGAACACACACTTCACTTCCAGATCCATTTTCTGAAACAGAACCACCTACTCATGTGTTGAGACCAAGATATTCCAATCCAATCATTTGAAACTGTATCTCTAGCCTCCCCAAACTGCTTTCCACCAAATCAACCTCTCATACCCATTCATATTATGTGAGAGCGTGATTTGTGTTGAGGAGACTATCTTTAGAAACACAAGAGCAAGCAGTTCATTGATCTACCCCATCTATTAACTTTTGGAGGGTTGTGCGTCCTAGATTGGTTAGGTGTCACTTGGGAGCCCCTACTTCATGTTCTCGAGTTGAACCAAGATGTTTGTAAGGGCAAGGAGATCGCCTACTTCGTGAAGATCTACCGCGAGTAAGGCTAGTCCTCCGTGGACGTAAGACGTGGTGGGATAGACAAGGCCGCTTCTTTGTGGACCCTCCGTGGGTGGAGCCATTCGTGGATTCTCACAGCCATTACCCTTCGTGGGTTGAAGTCTCCACTAACATGGACGTACGATAGCGCCACCTATCGGCACCATGCCAAAAATTGTCTCTCAACCTCATGAGTTTGATATCCCAACCTTACTCCTCTACTTTACACTTGCATGTTTACTTTCCGCTACTATACAGTTAAAACTGCGTGTGTAGGGTGTAATTGACTAGTTATAACTGTCATAGCTGTCTCTCAAGTAAAATTTGGAAAAGGCAAAAAAATTATCTTTCCAGGTAGTCTAATCACCCCCCTCTAGACATTATTTCGATCCTACACGCTTTTATGTCAATTGCCCTATACTAATTTGTTTACCCACTTTATGCTTTTTTCATGAGAGATGCCATTAGGGAAAGCTATGGCCCCGGGTCTATTCACAACATATTGATAAAACCTTCATTACCTTGCTATTTTTTACTTGTTTTAATTTTATCTTTCTATCGATAATTATCTACACACCTCACTTGCTTGCAAATAACAAGATAAGAGGATTGACAACCCTCTTGCCCATGTTGGGTGCAAGTTGTTTGTTCTTGTGTGTGCAACCCTTGAAGATGGTTGTTGTTGATATTTTGATTGGTTCGATAAACCTTGGTTTCATAACTAAAGAAAATGCTTACCTAGTTTGTGTTACAATAATATGTTCCTCTTCACGGAAAACCCAACGCAGATCACGAGTATCAATAATGAACATCACATTGTGAATAACTGAAATAAACAAGGCATATATGACCTGTACAACAACCAAATATAGCCATTGAAAACTGGACATAGGCTCACTTCAACCAAACTAACAAGAAAATATAGATAAACAGGGCATATGCTTGAGAACTCGAGGGATGCTCACTGCAACCAGCGTGACAAGCAAATACACATAAAAAAGGCATCTGCTTTAAAATTGGACAAATGCTCATTGCAACCAACCTAACAACCAAATAGAGATAAGCAAGTCATCTACTCACTATAAACAACCAAATATAGCCATTCGTGAAACTAGAGTGGACAATTCATACTTCAACATCACACAACCCTATTGAACATTACATTTTTTGCATAACTGAAATAATTAAACATGGCACACTTAAAACACTACATGGAAAAATCTACTACAACAAAGGATACGGTTTGGCTAGTTAGAAAAAGTTAGATTTGGTGATAGGATGTTGCCTCACTTGCCATGGACGAGATCGTTCGAGTTGGAAGAGCACAGACCCATTGTGCGCTTGCTAATGTAGCACATGCCTTGTTTCACCTTGGAAGACCCTTTGTGGGTACCCTCCTCGTGGTCGTGGTCGATGAGATCTCACTTGGCAATTGAGAATCCCAAGACGTCGCTGCACAACGCGTCCTCCAAAAATGACAAAATGGGCTTGATGGCATACAAGGATCGCAAATCCTTGACCGTGTGGAAGACGAGATTTGTGGCAGGGCCTTCAAAGTGATCGATGACGGTTGAACTAAAGGTGTTGGGGACGGACCACTTAACCTATTACATGGCATGCGTGAAGCCGTCGCTATCGATGAGCTTGATGTCATAGCTAGCGAGCAGGAGATACAATAATATGTTAGCCCGCTCACGTGAAGTCTTCGGCATGGCAACATAGTCAACATCCTCGCCGGCCTCCGCGGTGAGGTGTTGCTCCGAGATCGACAGGTTGGGACGAACGGTGGTCAGCTCGCCAACATCCGCCATAGAGGCCATGATAAACCTCTTGTTAGAGCATATTTCTCCATATGTGGTTTTGTTAATTCATTACAATCCCTATGGACTAATGGTTGCCTTGAGTTATATTCGAAGGGTTTGTCCATAGGCACTTCTTGAAGTCCATCTGTTGGTTTCAAGGAGTTTATATGATGACCAAGGTGGTATTCAAGGTTTTATCCAAAGATTGGTCACAAAGACACAAGGTTGATGAACACTAAGTCAAAGAGTGAATCAAGTTGATCAACACACAAAGTGTACAAGATGTACCGAGAGGGATCAAACGATCCCATGGTATGGTAAGAAATGTCTATTACGCTTTGTGTACTAACCCATGGTCTTTATGAGAGTTCTATGTGGGGTTAGGTGTGTTTCCATCTGCTTGCGTCAATAGGAAGATCTCATTCAACCCATGGAACATTGCGGTGTACAAGCTCAAGTGGAACATCACGAAGAGATCATGCTTGAAGCTTGGCGTCCATTGTGGTGGCAATGGACTTATGAAGATGTGCTAAAGAGTGGCCCATCCATAGTGGAGTACGGGGGGCAATCTACTACTCTTCATCGAGCCGGCACAATCAAGAAAGGTGGTCCATCTTGAGGAGGACAACATCGCCATCATCTTGCTCAACTGGACTATGCGCAAGGCAAAGGTTTGTCCTAGATAGGTTTTCTATTTTATCGGTCTCGCTGTGTTGTTGGGACACCGTTATATAGGATAGATTGTCGGACTATCAAGGGGGGATTTTAAGTGAGAAGATTGATCGTATCGTTCGTTGAGAGATCAAACCATTGCTTTCTTGGCATCGTCATCTTTCTTGGTTCTTGGTTTTCTTTTCTCTGTGTGGGTTATTGAGCTTATTGTCATCTTCATGACAATCTCGAGGTCATCGAAAAGAAATTTCATGTGCATCTTCTATGATATTTTTATGTTGGAGTTTTTTTTTTCTGTTCTTCATTCATAGAGGTTTCACATCTCTATATTATTGGCATTTTCATAACTACATCTCGATATCACTGCTGCTTGGATAGTACTTATCGTGTGCTATCCAACAAACTTGAGTTTGCTCAATTCGGAGGTCGTATGTGAAAGTTATGGCAGTTTACTACCACGACAGGTTTTCTCTCTCACAGCGGAAGTATCGTGCTGAAGAGCGGTAGTACCCCCCAAGCGGTACTGCCACCCTCCACGTACGGCCTCACTTCCGCTTGTACTTTTCTTCTGGCATCATCAATGCTTTTTCTAGTTTGAGTGGAAGTACTGCTTGGGGAGGACCGGAAATACCGCTCCAGCGATACTGCGGCCATACCCTTTCGTCGTCACTTTGGCTTAGTTTTTTCTTCTGGCATCTTCAGTCGCTTTTTTCCTTGTTGAGCAGAAGTACCGCTTTGTGCAGGGCGTTAGTACCGCTGCAAGCGGAAGTATCGCTCCCCTGCGCGGTACTACCACTTGTGCACGCACTAAGTGTATAACAGTTGGATTTCGAGGAACCTATTTAAGGGGGTCTTCTTCCCCAATGGTCCCTAACCCTTGAGCTCGTGTTCTCCCCCCATTGTTGACCTTCTTCGAGTTTGCTAACTCTCAATCCCTCGAATGATTCTTTCTTGTTCTTGAGGGAAAAGAGAGAGGAGATCTAGATGCACATTTCCACCGATCACTTTCTCCTATTTGTGAGCGGAACCCCTTGGATCTTTATCTTGAAGTTCTTTGTGTTCTTATTCGTTCTTCCTCTCATTTTCTTCCATAGCATTAGTTGTTCTGGTGGTATTTGGGAGAGAAGGACTTGGGCACTCCTGTTGGGGAACGTCGCATGGGAAACAAAAATTTTCCTACGCGCACGAAGACCTATCATAGTGATGTCCATCTACGAGAGGGGATGTGTGATCTACCTACCCTTGTAGACCGTACAGCAGAAGAATTAGTGAACGCGGTTGATGTAGTGGAACGTCCTCACGTCCCTCGATCCGCCCCGCGAACCGTCCCGCGATCAGTCCCACGATCTAGTGCCGAACGGACGGCACCTCCGCGTTCAGCACACGTACAGCTCGACGATGATCTCGGCCTTCTTGATCTAGCAAGAGAGACGGAGAGGTAGAAGTCTTCTCCGGCAGCGTGACGGCGCTCAGGAGGTTGGTGGTGATCTTATCTCAGCAGGGCTCCGCCCGAGCTCCGCAGAAACACGATCTAGAGGAAAAACCGTGGAGGTATGTGGTCGGGCTGCCGTGGAAAAGTCGTCTCAAATCAGCCCTAAAACCTCCGTATATATAGGTGGGAGAGGGGGGGCCTTGCCTTGGGGCTCAACGAGCCCCAAGGGGGTCGGCCGAGCCAAGGGGGGAAGGTCTCCCCTTCCAAACCGAATCCAACTTGGTTTGGAAGGTGGAGTCCTTCTTCCCTTTCCCACCTCCTCCCTTTTTTTTCTTTTCTCTTTGATTTTCTTCCCATGGCGCATAGGGCCTTCTTGGGCTGTCCCACCAGCCCACTAAGGGGTGGTGCGCCACCCCCAAGGCCTATGGGCTTCCCCGAGGTGGGTTGCCCCCCCCGGTGAACATCCGGAACCCATTCGTCATTCCCGATACATTCCCGGTAACTCCGAAAACCTTCCGGTAATCAAATGAGGTCATCCTATATATCAATCTTCGTTTCCGGACCATTCCGGAAACCCTCGTGATATATGTGATCTCATCCGGGACTTCGAACAACATTCGGTAACCAACCATATAACTCAAATACGCATAAAACAACGTCGAACCTTAAGTGTGCAGACCCTGCGGGTTCGAGAACTATGTAGACATGACCCGAGTGACTCCTCGGTCAATATTCAATAGCGGGACCTGGATTCCCATATTGGATCCTACAAATTCTACGAAGATCTTATCGTTTGAACCTCAGTGCCAAGGATTCATATAATCCCGTATGTCATTCCCTTTGTCGTTCGGTATGTTACTTGCCCGAGATTCGATCGTCAGTATCCGCATAACTATTTCAATCTCGTTTAATGGCAAGTCTCTTTACTCGTTCCGTAATACAAGATCCAGCAACTTACACTAAGTCACATTGCTTGCAAGGCTTTTGTGTGATGTTGTATTACCGAGTGGGCCCCGAGATACCTCTCCGTCAAACGGAGTGACAAATCCTAGTCTTGATCCATACTAACTCAACGGACACCTTCCGAGATACCTGTAGAGCATCTTTATAGCCTCCCAGTTACGTTGTGACGTTTGATACACACAAAGTATTCCTCCGGTGTCAGTGAGTTATATGATCTCATGGTCATAGGAATAAATACTTGACACGCAGAAAATAGTAGCAACAAAATGACACGATCAACATGCTACGTCTATTAGTTTGGGTCTAGTCCATCACATGATTCTCCTAATGATGTGATCCCGTTATCAAGTATCAACACTTGCCTATGGCCAGGAAACCTTGGCCATCTTTAATCAACGAGCTAGTCAACTAGAGGCTTACTAGGGACCGTGTTTTCTCTATGTATCCACACAAGTATTGTGTGTCCAATCAATACAATTATAGCATGGATAATAAACGATTATCATGAACAAAGAAATATAATAATAACTAATTTATTATTGCCTCTGGGGCATATTTCCAACAGTCTCCCACTTGCACTAGAGTCAATAATCTAGTTCACATGACCATGTGATTCCAACGAATCCAACACCCATATAGTCATGGGGTCTGATCACGTCTTGCTCATGAGAGAGGTTTTAGTCAATGGTTCTGAAACTTTCAAATCCGTGTGTTCTTTACAAATCGTTATGTCATCTTATAGATGCTGCTACTATGTGCTATTCGGAAATACTCCAAATATCTAATCTACTATACGAATCCGTTTCACTAGTCATAGTTATTCGGATTAGTGTCAAAGCTTGCATCGACGTAAACCTTTACGACGAACTCTTTAACCACCTCCATAATTGAGAAAAATTCCTTAGTCCATTTAGTTACTAAGGATAACTTTGACCGCTGCTAGTGATTAAATCATGGATCACTCTCTGTACCTCTCAACAGACTTTGAGTCAAGGCACACATCAGGTGCGGTACTCAGCATGGCATACTTTAGAGTCTACGGCTAAGTCATAGAAGACGACCTTCGTCTATTCTCTTTATTCTGCCGTGGTCGGGTTTTGAGTCTTACTCAAATTCACACCTTACAACGCAACCAAGAACGCCTTCTTTGCTGATCTATTTTGAACTCTTTCAAAAATTTGTCAAGGCATGCATCTTGTTGAAACTTCCATTAAGCGCTTTTGATCTATCTCCATAGATCTTTCATGCTCAATGTTCAAGTAGCTCAATCCAGGTATTCCTTTGAAAACTCCTTTCAAACAACCTTGTATGCTTTACAGAAATTCTACATTACTTCTGATCCACAATATGTCAACCACATATACTTATCAGAAATTCTATAGTGCTCCCACTCACTTCTTTGGAAATACAAGTTTCTCATAAACCTTGTACAAACCCAAAATCCTTGATCATCTCATCAAAGTGTATATTCCAACTCCGAGATGCTTGCACCAGTCCATTTAAGGATCGCTGGAGCTTGCATACTTGCTAGTATCTTTAGGATCGACAAAACCTCCTGGTTGTATCTCATACAATGTTTGCTCAAGGAAACCGTCGAGGTAACAATGTTTTGACATCCTACATGCAATATTTCATAAATAATGCAGCAACTACTAACATAATTCTAACAGACTTTTAGCATCGCTACGAGTGAGAAAGTCTCATCATAGTCAACTGTTTGATCTTGTCGGAAACATATTTGTGACAAGTCGAGCTTTTCTTAATAGTGACTTATCACTATCATCGTTTGTCTTCCTTTTAAAGATCCATCTTTACTCAATAGTCCTATGACCATCAAGTAGTTCTTCCAAAGTCTACACTTTGTTTTCATACATGGATCCTCTCTCGGATTTCATGGCTTCCAGCCATTTGTCGGAATCTGGGCCCACCATTGCTTTCTCCATAACTCGTAGGTTCACTGTTGCTCAACAACATGACCTCCAAGACAGGGTCACCGTACCACTCTGTAGTAGTACGCGACCTTATCAACCTATGAGGCTTGTAATAACTTGATCTGATGCTCGATGATCACCATCATCAGCTTTCACTTAAATTGGTGTAGGCGCCACAGGAACAACTTCCTGCACCCTGCTACACACTGGTCGAAGTGATGGTTCAATAACCTCATCAAGTTCTACCACCCTCCCACTCAATTCTTTCGAGAGAAACCTTTCCTCGAGAAAGGATCCGTTTCTAGAAACAAACACTTTGCTTTCGGATCTGAGATAGGAGATGTACCCAACTGTTTTGGATATCCTATGAAGATGCATTTATCCGCTTTGGGTTCGAGCTTATCAGACTGAACTTTTTCACATAAGTGTCGAAACCCCAAACTTTCAAGAAACGACAGTTTAGATTTCTCTAAACCTCAGTCTATACTATGTCATCTCAACGGAAATACGTGGTGTCCTATTTAAAGTGAATGCGGTTGTCTCTAATGCTTAACCCATAAACGATAGTGGTAATTCGATAAGAGACATCATGGCATGCACCATACCAAATAGTGTGTGGCTATGACGTTCAGACACGTCATCACACTATGATGTTCTAGGTGGCATGAACCGCGAAACAATTTCCACATTGTCTTAACTGTGTACCAAAACTCGTAACTCAGATATTCATTTCTATGATCATATCGTAGACAGTTTATCCTCTTGTTACGACGAACTTCACTCCAAAACAGAATTGAACTTTTCAATATTTCAGACTTGTGATTCATTAAGCAAATACTCTAGTATCTACTCAAATCGTCATTGAAGTAAGAACATAATGATATCCACTGCGTGCCTCAGCACCCATTGGACTGCATACATCAAAATGTATCACTTCCAACAAGTTACTATCTTATTTCATCTCAACGAAAACAAGGCCTTGCTGATGTGGTATGACTTGCATGTCACTAGTGATTCAAAATCAAGTGAGTATAAAGATCCATCAGCATGGAGCCTCTTCATGCAATTTATACCAACATGACTCAAGCGGCAGTGCCACAAGTAAGTGGTACTATCATCATTACCTCGTATCTTTTGGCACCAATATCATGAACATGTGTAACACTACGATCGAGATTCAATAAACCATTGAAGGTGATTATTCAAGAAAATAGAGTAACCATTATTCTCTTTAAATGAATAATCGTATTGTAATAAACACGATCCAATCATGTTCATGCTTAACGCAAGCACCAAATAACAATTATTTAGGTTTAACACCAATCCCGATGGTAGAGGGAGCGTGCGACGTTTGATCATATCAACCTTGGAAACACTTCCAACACGTATCGTCACCTCGCCTTTAGCTAGTCTCCGTTTATGCCGTAGCTTTCATTTCTTGTTACTAATCACTTAGCAACCGAACCGGTATCCAATACCCTCATGCTACTAGGAGTACTAGTAAAGTACACATCAACATCATGTATATCAAATATACTTCTTTCGACTTTTGCCAGCCTTCCTATCTACCAAGTATCTAGAGTTGCTCCGCCTCAGTGACTGTTCCCCTCATTACAGAAGCACTTAGTCTCGGGTTTGGGTTTAATCTTGGGTCTCTTCATTAGTGCAGCAACTGTTTTGCCGTCTCACGAAGTATCCCTTCTAGCCCTTGCCTTTCTTGAAACTTAGTGGTTTTACAAACCATCAACTATTGATGCTCCTTCTTGATTTCTACTTTCGCAGTGTCAAACATCACGAATCTCTTAAGGATCATTGTATCTATCCTTGATATGTTATAGTTCATCACGAAGCCCTCACAGCTTGGTGGCAGTGACTTTGGAGAACCATCACTATCTCATCTGGAAGATTAACTCCCACTTGATTCAAGTGATTGTCGTACTTAGACAATCTGAGCACACGCTCAACGATTGAGCTTTTCTCCTTTACTTTGTGGACAAAGAATCTTGTCGGAGGTCTCGTACCTCTCAACAAGGGCACGAGCATGAAATCACAATTTCATCTCTTTCGAACATCACTTATGTTCCGTGACGTTTCAAAACGTCTTCGGTGCCTTGCTTCTAAGCCATTAAGTATTTGCACTGAACTATCGTGTAGTCATCAGAAACGTGTATGTCGGATGTTCACAGCATCCACAGACGACGCCCGAGGTGCAGCACACCGAGTGGTGCATTAAGGACATAAGCCTTCTGCGCAGCAACGAGGACAATCCTCTTCAAAGTTTGCTACTATCAACTTTCAACTAAATTTTCTCTAGGAACATATAAAAACAGTAGAGCTGTAGCGCAAGCTACATCGTAATTCGCAAAGACCATTAGACTATGTTCATGACAATTAGTTCAATTAATCATATTACTTAAGAACTCCCACTCAAAAAGTACATCTCTCTAGTCATTTGAGTGGTACATGATCCAAATCCACTATCTCAAGTCCGATCATCACGTGAGTCGAGAATAGTTTCAGTGGTAAGCATCTCTATGCTAATCATATCAACTATATGATTCATGCTCGACCTTTCGGTCTCATGTGTTCCGAGGCCATGTCTGCACATGCTAGGCTCGTCAAGCTTAACCCGAGTGTTCTGCGTGTGCAACTGTTTTGCACCCATTGTACGTGAACGTTGAGTCTATCACACCCGATCATCACGTGGTGTCTCGAAACGAAGAACTGTCGCAACGGTGCACAGTCGGGGAGAACACAATTTCGTCTTGAAATTTTAGTGAGAGATCAGCTCATAATGCTACCGTCGTTCTAGGCAAGATAAGGTGCAAAAAGGATTAACATCACATGCAATTCATAAGTGACATGATATGGCCATCATCATGCGCTTCTTGATCTCCATCACCAAAGCACCGGCACGATCTTCTTGTCACCGGCGTCACACCATGATCTCCATCATCATGATCTCCATCAACGTGTCGCCATCGGGGTTGTCGTGCTACTCATGCTATTACTACTAAAGCTACGTCCTAGAAATATAGTAAACGCATCTGCAAGCAGAAACGTTAGTTTAAAGACAACCCTATGGCTCCTGCCGGTTGCCGTACCATCGACGTGCAAGTCGATATTAACTATTACAACATGATCATCTCATACATCCAATATATCACATGACATCGTTGGCCATATCACATCACAAGCATACCCTGCAAAAACAAGTTAGACGTCCTCTAATTTTGTTGTTGCATGTTTTACGTGGTGACCATGGGTATCTAGTAGGATCGCATCTTACTTACGTAAACACCACAACGGAGATATATGAATTGCTATTTAACCTCATCCAAGGAACTCCTAGGTCAATTCCGATTCAACTAAAGTTGGAGAAACTGACACCCACGAGTCATCTTTGAGCAACGGAGTTACTCGTAGCGATGAAACCAGTCTCTCGTAAGCGTACGAGTAATGTCGGTCCGAGCCGCTTCGATCCAACAATACCGCGGAATCAAGAAAAGACTAAGGAGGGAAGCAAAACGCACATCACCACCCACAAAAACTTTTGTATTCTACTCGAAAAGACATCTACGCATGAACCTAGCTCATGATGCCACTGTTGGGGAACGTCGCATGGGAAACAAAAATTTTCCTACGCGCACGAAGACCTATCATGGTGATGTCCATCTACGAGAGGGGATGTGTGATCTACATACCCTTGTAGACCGTACAACAGAAGCATTAGTGAACGCGGTTGATGTAGTGGAATGTCCTCACGTCCCTCGATCCGCCCCGCGAACCGTCCCGCGATCAGTCCCACGATCTAGTGCCGAACGGATGGCACCTCCGCGTTCAGCACACGTAGAACTCGACGATGATCTCGGCCTTCCTGATCCAACAAGAGAGACGGAGAGATAGAAGAGTTCTCCAGCAGCGTGACGGCGCTCCGTAGGTTGGTGGTGATCTTATCTCAGCAGGGCTCCGCCCGAGCTCCGCAGAAACGCGATCTAGAGGAAAACCGTGGAGGTATGTGGTTGGGCTGCCGTGGAATAGTCGTATCAAATCAGCCCTAAAACCTCCGTATATATAGGTGGGGGAGGGGGGGCCTTGCCTTGGGGCTCAAGGAGCCCCAAGGGGGTCGGCCGAGCCAAGGGGGGAAGGTCTCCCCTTCCAAACCGAATCCAACTTGGTTTGGAAGGTGGAGTCCTTCTTCCCTTTCCCACCTCTTCCCTTTTTTTTCTTCTCTTTGATTTTCTTCCTATGGCGCATAGGGCCTTCTTGGGCTGTCCCACCAGCCCACTAAGGGCTGGTGCGCCACCCCCAAGGCCTATGGGCTTCCTCGAGGTGGGTTGCACCCCCCCCCCCCCCCCCCCCCCGGTGAACATCCGGAACCCATTCGTCATTCCCGGTACATTCCCGATAACTCTGAAAACCTTCCGGTAATCAAATGAGGTCATCCTATATATCAATCTTCGTTTCCGGACCATTCCGGAAACCCTCGTGACGTCCGTGATATCATCCGGGACTCCGAACAACATTCGGTAACCAACCATATAACTTAAATACGCATAAAACAACGTCGAACCTTAAGTGTGCAGACCCTGCGGGTTCGATAACTATGTAGACATGACCCGAGTGACTCCTCGGTCAATATCCAATAGCGGGACCTGGATGCCCATATTGGATCCTACATATTCTACGAAGATCTTATCGTTTAAACCTCAGTGCCAAGGATTCATATAATCCCGTATGTCATTCCCTTTGTCCTTCGGTATGTTACTTGCTCGAGATTCCATCGTCAGTATCCGCATACCTATTTCAATCTCGTTTACCGGCAAGTCTCTTTACTCGTTCCGTAATACAAGATCCTGCAACTTACACTAAGTCACATTGCATGCAAGGCTTTTGTGTGATGTTCTATTACCGAGTGGGCCCCGAGATACCTCTCCGTCACACGGAGTGAGAAATCCTAGTCTTGATCCATACTAACTCAACGGACACCTTCCGAGATACCTGTAGAGCATCTTTATAGCCACCTAGTTACGTTGTGACATTTGATACACACAAAGTATTCCTCCGGTGTCAGTGAGTTATATGATCTCATGGTCATAGGAATAAATACTTGACACGCAGAAAATAGTAGCAACAAAATGACACGATCAACATGCTACGTCTATTAGTTTGGGTCTAGTCCATCACATGATTCTCCTAATGATGTGATCCCGTTATCAAGTATCAACACTTGCCTATGGCCAGGAAACCTTGGCCATCTTTAATCAACGAGCTAGTCAACTAGAGGCTTACTAGGGACCGTGTTTTGTCTATGTATCCACACAAGTATTGTGTTTCCAATCAATACAATTATAGCATGGATAATAAACGATTATCATGAACAAAGAAATATAATAAAACTAATTTATTATTGCCTCTGGGGCATATTTCCAACAGTCTCCCACTTGCACTAGAGTCAATAATCTAGTTCACATCACCATGTGATTCCAACGAATCCAACACCCATATAGTCATGGGGTCTGATCACGTCTTGCTCATGAGAGAGGTTTTAGTCAACGGTTCTGAAACTTTCAGATCTGTGTGTTCTTTACAAATCGTTATGTCATCTTATAGATGCTGCTACTATGTGCTATTCGGAAGTACTCCAAATATCTACTCTACTATACGAATCCGTTTCACTACTCATAGTTATTCGGATTAGTGTCAAAGCTTGCATCGACGTAAACCTTTACGACGAACTCTTTAACCACCTCCATAATTGAGAAAAATTCCTTAGTCCATTTAGTTACTAAGGATAACTTTGACCGCTGCTAGTGATTAAATCATGGATCACTCTCTGTACCTCTCAACAGACTTTGAGTCAAGGCACACATCAGGTGCGGTACTCAGCATGGCATACTTTAGAGTCTACGGCTAAGTCATAGAAGACGACCTTCGTCTATTCTCTTTATTCTGCCGTGGTCGGGTTTTGAGTCTTACTCAAATTCACACCTTACAACGCAACCAAGAACGCCTTCTTTGCTGATCTATTTTGAACTCTTTCAAAAATTTGTCAAGGCATGCATCTTGTTGAAACTTCCATTAAGCGCTTTTGATCTATCTCCATAGATCTTTCATGCTCAATGTTCAAGTAGCTCAATCCAGGTATTCCTTTGAAAACTCCTTTCAAACAACCTTGTATGCTTTACAGAAATTCTACATTACTTCTGATCCACAATATGTCAACCACATATACTTATCAGAAATTCTATAGTGCTCCCACTCACTTCTTTGGAAATACAAGTTTCTCATAAACCTTGTACAAACCCAAAATCCTTGATCATCTCATCAAAGTGTATATTCCAATTCCAAGATGCTTGCACGAGTCCATTTAAGGATTGCTGGAGCTTGCATACTTGCTAGTATCTTTAGGATCGACAAAACCTCATGGTTGTATCTCATACAATGTTTGCTCAAGGAAACCGTCGAGGTAACAATGTTTTGACATCCTACATGCAATATTTCATAAATAATGCAGCAACTACTAACATAATTCTAACAGACTTTTAGCATCGCTACGAGTGAGAAAGTCTCATCATAGTCAACTGTTTGATCTTGTCGGAAACATATTTGCGACAAGTCGATCTTTTCTTAATAGTGACTTCTCACTATCATCGTCTGTCTTCCTTTTAAAGATCCATCTTTACTCAATAGTCCTATGACCATCAAGTAGTTCTTCCAAAGTCTACACTTTGTTTTCATACATGGATCCTCTCTCGGATTTCATGGCTTCCAGCCATTTGTCGGAATCTGGGCCCACCATTGCTTTCTCCATAACTCGTAGGTTCACTGTTGCTCAACAACATGACCTCCAAGACAGGGTCACCGTACCACTCTGTAGTAGTACGCGACCTTATCAACCTATGAGGCATGTAGTAACTTGATCCGATGCTCGATGATCACCATCATCAGCTTTCACTTCAATTGGTGTAGGCGCCACAGGAACAACTTCCTGCACCCTGCTACACACTGGTCGAAGTGATGGTTCAATAACCTCATCAAGTTCTACCACCCTCCCACTCAATTCTTTCGAGAGAAACCTTTCCTCGAGAAAGGATCCGTTTCTAGAAACAAACACTTTGCTTTCGGATCTGAGATAGGAGATGTACCCAACTGTTTTGGATATCCTATGAAGATGCATTTATCCGCTTTGGGTTCAAGCTTATCAGACTGAAACTTTTTCACATAAGTGTCGAAACCCCAAACTTTCAAGAAACGACAGTTTAGATTTCTCTAAACCTCAGTCTATACTGTGTCATCTCAACGGAAATACGTGGTGCCCTATTTAAAGTGAATGCGGTTGTCTCTAATGCTTAACCCATAAACGATAGTGGTAATTCGATAAGAGACATCATGGCATGCACCATACCAAATAGTGTGTGGCTATGACGTTCAGACACGTCATCACACTATGATGTTCTAGGTGGCATGAACCGCGAAACAATTTCCACATTGTCTTAACTGCGTACCAAAACTCGTAACTCAGATATTCATTTCTGTGATCATATCGTAGACAGTTTATCCTCTTGTTACGACGAACTTCACTCCGAAACAGAATTGAACTTTTCAATATTTCAGACTTGTGATTCATTAAGCAAATACTCTAGTATCTACTCAAATCGTCATTGAAGTAAGAACATAATGATATCCACTGCGTGCCTCAGCACCCATTGGACTGCATACATCAAAATGTATCACTTCCAACAAGTTACTATCTTATTTCATCTCAACGAAAACAAGGCCTTGCTGATGTGGTATGCCTTGCATGTCACTAGTGATTCGAAATCTAGTGAGTATAAAGATCCATCAGCATGGAGCCTCTTCATGCAATTTATACCAACATGACTCAAGCGGCAGTGCCACAAGTAAGTGGTACTATCATCATTACCTCGTATCTTTTGGCACCAATATCATGAACATGTGTAACACTACGATCGAGATTCAATAAACCATTGAAGGTGATTATTCAAGAAAATAGAGTAACCATTATTCTCTTTAAATGAATAATCGTATTGCAATAAACACGATCCAATCATGTTCATGCTTAACGCAAGCACCAAATAACAATTATTTAGGTTTAACACCAATCCCGATGGTAGAGGGAGCGTGCGACGTTTGATCATATCAACCTTGGAAACACTTCCAACACGTATCGTCACCTCGCCTTTAGCTAGTCTCCGTTTATGTCGTAGCTTTCATTTCGTGTTACTAATCACTTAGCAACCGAACTGGTATCCAATACCCTCATGCTACTAGGAGTACTAGTAAACTAAACATCAACATCATGTATATCAAATATACTTCTTTCGACTTTTGCCAGCCTTCCTATCTACCAAGTATCTAGAGTTGCTCCGCCTCAGTGACTGTTCCCCTCATTACAGAAGCACTTAGTCTCGGGTTTGGGTTTAATCTTGGGTCTCTTCATTAGTGCAGCAACTGTTTTGCCGTCTCACGAAGTATCCCTTCTAGCCCTTGCCTTTCTTGAAACTTAGTGGTTTTACAAACCATCAACTATTGATGCTCCTTCTTGATTTCTACTTTCGCAGTGTCAAACATCGCGTATCTCTTAAGGATCATTGTATCTATCCTTGATATGTTATAGTTCATCACGAAGCCCTCACAGCTTGGTGGCAGTGACTTTGGAGAACCATCACTATCTCATCTGGAAGATTAACTCCCACTTGATTCAAGTGATTGTCGTACTCAGACAATCTGAGCAAACGCTCAACGATTGAGCTTTTCTCCTTTACTTTGTGGACAAAGAATCTTGTCGGAGGTCTCGTACCTCTCAACAAGGGCACGAGCATGAAATCACAATTTCATCTCTTTCGAACATCACTTATGTTCCGTGACGTTTCAAAACGTCTTCGGTGCCTTGCTTCTAAGCCATTAAGTATTTTGCACTGAACTATCGTGTAGTCATCACAAACGTGTATGTCGGATGTTCACAGCATCCACAGACGACGCCCGAGGTGCAGCACACCGAGTGGTGCATTAAGGACATAAGCCTTCTGCGCAACAACGAGGACAATCCTCTTCAAAGTTTGCTACTATCAACTTTCAACTAAATTTTCTCTAGGAACATATAAAAACAGTAGAGCTGTAGCGCAAGCTACATCGTAATTCGCAAAGACCATTAGACTATGTTCATGACAATTAGTTCAATTAATCATATTACTTAAGAACTCCCACTCAAAAAGTACATCTCTCTAGTCATTTGAGTGGTACATGATCCAAATCCACTATCTCAAGTCCGATCATCACGTGAGTCGAGAATAGTTTCAGTTGTAAGCATCTCTATGCTAATCATATCAACTATATGATTTATGCTCGACCTTTCGGTCTCATGTGTTCCGAGGCCATGTCTGCACATGCTAGGCTCGTCAAGCTTAACCCGAGTGTTCTGCGTGTGCATATGTTTTGCACCCGTTGTATGTGAACGTTGAGTCTATCACACCCGATCATCACGTGGTGTCTCGAAACGAAGAACTGTCGCAACAGTGCACAGTCGGGGAGAACACAATTTCGTCTTGAAATTTTAGTGAGAGATCACCTCATAATGCTACCGTCGTTCTAAGCAAGATAAGGTGCAAAAAGGATTAACATCACATGCAATTCATAAGTGACATGATATGGCCATCATCATGCGCTTCTTGATCTCCATCACCAAAGCACCGACACGATCTTCTTGTCACCGGCGTCACACCATGATCTCCATCATCATGATCTCCATCAACGTGTCTCCATCGGGGTTGTCGTGCTACTCATGCTATTACTACTAAAGCTACGTCCTAGCAATATAGTAAACGCATCTGCAAGCACAAATGTTAGTTTAAAGACAACCCTATGGCTCCTGCCGGTTGCCGTACCATCGACGTGCAAGTCGATATTAACTATTACAACATGATCATCTCATACATCCAATATATCACATCACATCGTTGGCCATATCACATCACAAGCATACCCTGCAAAAACAAGTTAGACGTCCTCTAAGTTTGTTGTTGCATGTTTTACGTGGTGACCATGGGTATCTAGTAGGATCGCATCTTACTTACGTAAACACCACAACGGAGATATATGAATTGCTATTTAACCTCATCCAAGGACCTCCTCGGTCAATTCCGATTCAACTAAAGTTGGAGAAACTGACACCCGCCAGTCATATTTGAGCAACGGAGTTACTCGTAGCGATGAAACCAGTCTCTCGTAAGCGTACGAGTAATGTCGGTCTGAGCCGCTTCGATCCAACAATACCGTGGAATCAAGAAAAGACTAAGGAGGGCAGAAAAACGCACATCACCACCCACAAAAACTTTTGTGTTCTACTCGAAAAGACATCTACGCATGAACCTAGCTCATGATGCCACTGTTGGGGAACGTCGCATGGGAAACAAAATTTTTCCTACGCGCACGAAGACCTATCATGGTGATGTCCATCTACGAGAGGGGATGTGTGATATACGTACCCTTGTAGACCGTACAGCAGAAGAATTAGTGAACGCGGTTGATGTAGTGGAACGTCCTCACGTCCCTCGATCCGCCCCGCGAACCGTCCCGCGATCAGTCCCACGATCTAGTGTCGAACGGATGGCACCTCCGCGTTGAGCACACGTACAGCTCGACGATGATCTCGGCCTTCTTGATCCAGCAAGAGAGACGGAGAGGTAGAAGAGTTCTCCAGCAGCGTGACGGCGCTCCGTAGGTTGGTGGTGATCTTATCTCAGCAGGGCTCCGCCCGAGCTCCGCAGAAACGCGATCTGGAGGAAAAACCGTGGAGGTATGTGGTTGGGCTGTCGTGGAAAAGTCGTATCAAATCAGCCCTAAAACCTCCGTATATATAGGTGGGAGAGGGGGGGCTTGCCTTGGGGCTCAAGGAGCCCCAAGGGGGTCGGCCGAGCCAAGGGGGGAAGGTCTCCCCTTCCAAACCGAATCCAACTTGGTTTGGAAGGTGGAGTCCTTCTTCCCTTTCCCACCTCCTCCCTTTTTTTTCTTTTCTCTTTGATTTTCTTCATATGGCGCATAGGGCCTTCTTGGGCTGTCCCACCAGCCCACTAAGGGCTGGTGCGCCACCCCCAAGGCCTATGGGCTTCCCCGAGGTGGGTTGCACCCCCCTGGTGAACATCCGGAACCCATTCGTCATTCCCGGTACATTCCCGGTAACTCCGAAAACCTTCCGGTAATCAAATGAGGTCATCCTATATATCAATCTTTGTTTCCGGACCATTCCAGAAACCCTCGTGACGTCCGTGATCTCATCCGGGACTCTAAACAACATTCGGTAACCAACCATATAACCCAAATACGCATAAAACAACGTCGAACCTTAAGTGTGCAGACCCTGCGGGTTCGAGAACTATGTAGACATGACCCGAGTGACTCCTCGGTCAATATCCAATAGCGGGACCTGGATGCCCATATTGGATCCTACATATTCTACGAAGATCTTATCGTTTAAACCTCAGTGCCAAGGATTCATATAATCACGTATGTCATTCCCTTTGTCCTTCGGTATGTTACTTGCCCGAGATTCGATCGTCAGTATCCGCATACCTATTTCAATCTCATTTACCGGCAAGTCTCTTTACTCGTTCCGTAATACAAGATCCTGCAACTTACACTAAGTCACATTGCTTGCAAGGCTTGTGTGTGATGTTGTATTACCGAGTGGGCCCCGAGATACCTCTCCGTCACACGGAGTGACAAATCCCAGTCTTGATCCATACTAACTCAACAGACACCTTCAGAGATACCTGTAGAGCATCTTTATAGCCACCCAGTTACGTTGTGACGTTTGATACACACAAAGTATTCCTCCGGTGTCAGTGAGTTATATGATCTCATGGTCGTAGGAATAAATACTTGACACGCAGAAAACAGTAGCAACAAAATGACATGATCAACATGCTACGTCTATTAGTTTGGGTCTAGTCCATCACATGATTCTCCTAATGATGTGATCCCGTTATCAAGTAACAACACTTGCCTATGGCCAGGAAACCTTGGCCATCTTTGATCAACGAGCTAGTCAACTAGAGGCTTACTAGGGACAATGTTTTGTCTGTGTATCCACACAAGTATTGTGTTTCCAATCAATACAATTATAGCATGGATAATAAACGATTATCATGAACAAAGAAATATAATAATAACTAATTTATTATTGCCTCTAGGGCATATTTCCAACAACTTCGTGTGTCGTGGCCATTACTTTTGGTGCATCGGTTTGAGTTCTCCACGGTGCTCCGTGGAAGTGAAGTTTGAGAAGCTTATTACTCTTGGGCGCTTGATACCTTAGAGCTTGTTCTTCTTAGGTGCCTTGGTATCCTAGAAGCTTGGTGGTGCCTTGGAGCTCAATCATTGTGGTGTAAAGCTCCGGGAAAAGCGTCGCGGTCTCCAATTCGGATGTGGAGATTGCCCCGAGCAATTTGTACGGGTACCGGTGACCGCCCCCAAGGGTTGCCAAAGTGTACGGGTTCGGTGACCGCCCCCAAGGGTTTCTATTTGTACGGCCTCGCTAACTGCCTTGAAGGGTCCCTTAGTGGAATCACGGCATCTTACGGTGGCCCTAGTGGCTTCTTGGGGAGCATCGTGCCTCCACACCGCTCCAAACGTAGATTAGCATCTCCAAGGGTGTGAACTTTGGGATAGATCATCGTCTCCACGTGCCTTGGTTATCTCTTACCCGAGCCTTTTAATTATGCACTTTACTTTGTGATAGCCATATTTCTTCTTGTTATATATCTTGTTATCACTTATTTGGTTATCTTGCTTAGCATAAGTTGTTGGTGCACATAGTTGACCCTAGTTGTTTTTTTGTGCTTGACTAATTAAATGTTAGTTTATTCTGCATTTCTTCAAGCCTAAACCGTAATTATTTTAAAGCGCCTATTCACCCCCCCTCTAGGCGACATCTACATCTTTTCACCTTTTCTTGGTCGAACGCTCGTCGGGCTCCCCGGGATACGAGGTGGGGCTTAGGTTGTGAATCTTGGGAGTAGGAGATGTGGATCTGGTGGGGAGGGACGCCGCATGCCTCATCTGAAAAATCAGGGGGCGACTGTATGGGAATCACTGGGTACCTGAACTTTATTATCTAAGCTAGGAGGCACGGGCAGACCGGCAGGGGTTGGAGGTGCCGGCTTTGGCAGTGCCTGCGATCTAGGGTTCGAGCGGGTGGGGGGCTCTAGAGGAGGGAAGGCAGGCTGTTGTTTGAAGATAAGGCACGACTACTGGAAATTTTATAAATGACGGGTGTAGATGGTGGTGGACGAGGGAGGGTGATGGTTCAAATGCCTCAGCTACTGGAATTTTACTATAAGGTTGGCGGTGGAGAGGAGTGGGGGCGACGGTTGAAATACCGCGTCAACTTAAATTTGGGTAAAGGAAATAAATCGGGACAGGAGCAGCCAATATCGCACACGGTCAAAAAATAATATGTGTCTATGATAATAAGGAAAAGTGGTAGATTCATCGATTTTTGGATCGCTCAAGGCAGGTAGTATGTTTTTTGATTTCTAGCTAGATGGTCTGTCGCACACGATTTGTCATGTGGTAATAAATAAATTGTGTGCAGTCTTTGCATAGCCGGTGTGTCGCCTCATAGGCCTCAATGGGCATTGACACTCACAGCGGGAAAATAATGGGAGAAGAGGCAGGAAACCGATGGGAGGAGTGGCGCGAAACGGTTGCGTGTTTGGATATATAACACCAATAATATGGAAAACTTATAAAGAAGGAAGTGCGAGCTAGCACGACGCGTCGCACAGTGCTTACCCATGGGTGCCACACAGTTGACCAGAACCATTGTCAATATTCAGGGTTCATTTAGTCGTTTTATACATTATAATTAGGTTTTCTAAGCATTAATTTAATATACATAATTCAAATTTGAACTACAAATACATGCTCCACTGCACCAAAATGGCTACAAAAATCATACATGTGTCCTTTGATGCTTGTTTAGGTCCCATGCAAAGAATGGTATTGAAAACAACTGTCTCTGCGTCTTACTCGGCCTCGAACATTGACGATCTTGGTTTTTAAATTACCATAAATACAAAACTCATCCAAAAATCATGAAACTTGGAATAGTGTCACGACATGGCACATATGTGCCGAGAAAAAATGTACATTTTGGGGCAAGCCTTATTACCAGGATCTTACAAACCAGAGCTTCTCTCTCAAGAAGCATCATGGTTTTGATAGGGAAACGTGCCCCCTTCTGGGTGAAACGATAATCGCTGCCTCTTCTCACACTGTATTGTTTTCTACACGAAGCATGGAACCACATCGTATTTGTGCTGAAATTTGAAATTATTTAGGCTTCGTTTGGCCTTTTTTCTACATTAATTGAGTTTTCTAGGGATTTAATGTCCATAGTAATTCAAATATGAACTTCAAATACCTGCTCTAGTGCACCAAAATGGCTAACAAATCATACATGTGTTCTTTGGTGCATGTTTAAGTCACATGCAAGGAATGGGAATGGATTGCAACCGTATGAGTGTTCTTGCTCGGCCTCAATCACTAGGACTCCTGATGTTTAAATCCCCAGAAATCGAAAACTCACCAAAAAAATCATGAAACTTGGTATGGTGTCACAAAATGGCACATATATATATATATATATATGTCGTGGTAAAAAACTATCGAGTTTGGGCCAATCTTTATTACGAACCTCCTACAAACCAGAGTTTATCCCAAGTACCCGCGTGGTACCAATAGGGAAATGTGTACACCTTGTGGGCGAAATGATAATCGCTGCCTCTTCTCGCCTTGTATTTTTTTCTACAAGCAACATGGGACAATAGGAGATTCGTGCTGAAAATTGAATTTTTTTACCAGCTACTGTAGGGAATCACCCCACAGCTTTTTCCTTTATTCCAGTAAAAAGAGAGTATATGTACATGAGAGGATTAGAATATACAA
This sequence comes from Hordeum vulgare subsp. vulgare, assembly GCF_904849725.1. Taxonomy (NCBI): domain Eukaryota; kingdom Viridiplantae; phylum Streptophyta; class Magnoliopsida; order Poales; family Poaceae; genus Hordeum; species Hordeum vulgare. Next base: position 337,304,062 of record NC_058519.1, read on the forward strand.
TGGGATGGGGGAAGAGATACAGACCTCAAGGAGGTAAAAAAGAGATCCACTGAAGGAGATCATCCCTAAATCTAGCCTTAATCCTATGAGCTAAAAGGGAGATATCATGAGTGAAGCTAGACTTCCATTTACTGAACCAAGGACGATCATTGTTTAAAATCCTTGCATTGTGGACTGTCCAAATATTCCACCAAGCAGTGAACACTACTTCAAAGAAAAAAGGATGCTGAAAATCTTTTCTTGCTGCCAATGAAGTGGTCCACATGGAAGTACCCTGCCAGGAGATCTGAAGGTAGTTCAAAACCCTGGTGCTGAAAAGGCAGTTAAAAAAGAGATGATCCCTATCTTCTTTCACCCTAGCATGACAAAGAACACATAGGTTTGAGTCAGACACTTTCCAGTGACGGCATTCAAGCATATCTTGTGTGTTTAGTCTGTCCATGATGAGCATCCAGGCAAACATCTTGATTTTCATGGTGCAGCAACTCTTCCAAATCCAACAGAGTAAGGGGGTTGGGAACAATGGGCAGATGAACATGGATATAATATTTCTTAGCAGAATAATTTTTACAGTCATTACTCCAGAGACAAATATCATTGCAAGATGGATCCCTAAGGAAATTCTGGAGTAAGCAAGTGACTGATTCCAACTCTTGGTGGGCCTTGTCAGAGAGAGGCAGGTGAAACATGTTGATCATGCTATTTGTCGGAAAAGCGTGGAAGACCTCCTCAGCAGTGCAGAAAGTGTCAATAACAAAGGAGAAAAATCTTTGGAATCGAAGAGCTAGAGGCCTATTAGAATCTCTTAAATCCCACGAATCAGACAAAAAGGAAGGTGTCTCCCCTGTTTGGCATTACATAGGTGACAACTCTAAAGTTGTCCATCCTCTTACAGATGTCCTTCCACCACAAAGAACCACAAAGAGAGGTACCCTGAGGAACTGTGTTATGGTAATAGGTGTTCCATATTAAATCAACCCAAGGCACATCAGCTTTGTTTAAGAACTCATCCACATGTTTAAGCAACAGAGCCTCATTCTGAACAGACAGATTCATAATTCCCAAGCCACCCTTCATTTTTGGCCTGCACACTAGGTCCGAGGCTGCAAGGGAAGGGGCATGGTCTTGGCCATTCTTCCTCCACAAGCATTGTCTTTTTATCCTTTCCAACTGCTTAAGAATCCCTGGAGGTATATCCAAACTGCAAAGGAAAAAAATGGGAACAGAGGACAAGGCAGAATTGAGATATTGCAGACGTCCCCCGTGTGCCAGAAAGGAGGACCTAGCAGAGAGTTTCCTTTCCATACTGTCTACCAAGGGAAATAGATCAATAATCCTTGGCCTGGTTGTCCCAACAGGCAAGCCCATATATGTGAAAGGTAGTGATCCAACCTTACAACTAAGAGAGTCAGGAAGTCTTTGAAGTTCTCACTAATCAATGCTGATAGGCAGCATAGCAGACTTGTGATAGTTTACTTGGAGACCTGTGGATTCGGAGAAAAGCAGAAGCATCTTTTTAAATTCTAGGAGCTGAGACTCCACAACATGCAAAATGATAAGAGTGTCATCTGCACATTGAACAATTGGAAAGTCTTTGTCATGACAAGGAATTGGCAGCTGGGTGAGGCGATCCTGCAACAATTGTTTCATCAAGGTTTGGAGAAAATCAGCAGCAATGGCAAAAAAGAGAGGGGACATGGGATTCCCCTGCCTGACCCCCTTCTTGCACATAATTGTTTTACCAGGAAATCCATTGAGAAGAACAGAAGAGGAGCCAGAACTGAGCAACTGCTGCACCCATAATATCCACTTATCATTAAAACATTTGTGCTTAAGGATCTGAAAAATGAACTCATGTTCCACAGAGTCAAAGGCCTTTTTAAAATCAAGTTTGAGGATGACAATGAGTTTTTTTGGAGTGGTGGCATTGGTGTAGGTATTCCAATGTCCATCCAACACAATCTTGTATGGTTCTCGAATTGATGAAACCATATTGATTTTTATGGATGCATTTCATGATTTGTAACTGTAGTCTATTGGAAATAATCTTGGATAGGAATTTAAGTCCCATACCAGTGAGGGAGATAGGTCTGAAGTCACCAACTTGCTCAGGAGAGCTCTTTTTGGGCACCAAAGTAATATAGGATGAGTTCATATTTTCCAACTGTGCAATCCCTGCATGAAAGTCAGCTGCAAGATGGTAAAATTAAGGACAAATAATATGCCAACATTTCTTGAAGAAAAGGGCATTGAAGCCAACTGGACCAGGAGCCTTATCAATGGGCATTTCTTTGACAGTCCTATCCATTTCTTCTTTGGTAAAAGGCAATGTCAGAACATCAAGCACTTCCACTATATGAATGAGAGACTGAAGATTGAAGGCCAGATTAATTCCTACAGGGGATCCAATCCTATTCTTGAAAGAAGTCCAAAAGCATCCTACAATCTGCTCATGATCAGTTATAACACATCCCTCTGCCAATTTAAGAGATGAAATGGAGTTTCTTTTGTATCTTTCCGTAACCATGGCATGGAAGAACTTAGTATTTTCCTCTCCAACCTTGATGAATCTGATGGTGGCTCTCGTTTTCCAGTAGAGGAACTGCAAATGTAGTAGGTGATCTAGGTGTAATTTGACAACCAGTTTGAAATTAGCTTCAGGTCTGAATAGTGGTCTGAGCTCCTCTAGATCATCCAAACATAGCACCACTTTATTGCACTTATCAATGAGTGATTTGAGCTGTGACAGACTAGTATGTCATCTCTTCAGAGCCTGTCTTAGGTGCTTAAACTTATCCATGATAATGGCACTGATGTGACCTTTCCTGCAGTGGATCTTCCTAGAATTATGTACATAGTCCATAAACCCCTCCATCTCCACCCAATAATTTTCAAACCGAAAGAGATTACATTTGGGGATAGAAGTGTTGACTGTCACCACACAGGTAACATGATCAGATGCAGATTTGGCTAAAGGCAAAACTTGAGTCAAGGGGTAAGATGATATCCAATTGGCAGAAGTGAAGAACCAATCCAATTGCTCTAGAAGGGGTGAGTCTTGCATATAGGACCAAGTGAAAGACCTTCCTTTGAGGGGCAATTCTAAAAGACCCATATGGCCAATGATCTCATTAAAGATGAACATGTCATTCACATCAGCACCAGGGATATTTCTATTAGAAGGTGAGCGAATAAAGTTAAAATCTCCAAGCAGCAACCAATTGCCATTTGCAGGGATATTAAGATTGTATAGCCACCTGACGAACTGATCCCGAGCCTCACCCTAACAAGGACCATAGACATTAACCAGAGTCCAAGCTTCAGAAGTATGATTTGAGTTGAAAGACACAATTAAACCAAAAGATTGTGATTCAATCAAGGTGCCTGTTAAAACAGAAGAATTCCATAGGGTGATCAATCCACCAGAGGCACCGCGTGATGGAATATAGGCAAATTGATCAAATATTTTGGGGCAAAAACTTCTAAAAGTCCGAAAGTCAATATGCTGCATTTTGGTTTCCTGAAGACAAACAACCATAGCTAGGCTTTCATATATTTTGTTTCAAACTGCCCTTTGTCGAGAGTCAGAATTTAAACCACACACATTCCAGCAAAGAACACACCAGCTTCTTGTAGATCGACTATCCATAGCGAGGAGGTAAAAAAGAAAAAGCGTAGTTACATAATAAACCATGCAACCAAAGTTCAGATAGCTGTGACGCACAGCAAGCAGTAGCATGATAAACTGAACAACAGGACAAACATAGATACATAGACGTTTGTATAATCATCAGCAGGTGGAGGCTTGGAGATAGAAGGATCTTCCTTAAGTCGATCCTCCGACAGCTTCTCAGGGGCAATGCCAAGGCTTTGGCCAACAACTTGGATCAATTGAACCGGAGTATATGGTGGGACAGACTCCTCCTGAGCTGAGGATGGTGTTTCCTGAACCTCCGGGACGTCCATGGGTTTAGCTCTCGGCTTCCTCTTCTTGGGAACGTGCATCGGAAGCTCCTGCAGTACCGTCTAGAAGCCATCCCTATTGATCGATCCCCTCGTGCATCTGCGTACTAAGGTGTCCACAATGGGTGTGGCCTTCTTACGGGGCCCCTTCTTTGTGACAGCTAGAGATTCAAAGGATAAAAGATCCCCTATTGGTGCAAAGATGCTGTCAGATGATGGAATTGCCTCAGGAACAGGGGCAGGTGTGCTGTCCTTGTACATAATGCTGGGCTCCGCGCGATCTTCATAAAAAGCAAAAGACCAGGAGCGTTTGGAGAGGACAATAGTCATGGACGTAGGCATCTGAAGATGACGGGGGACATGCATGGAACTGAAGACCTCCATGAGCGCTTCGAAAGACCGTGTCCAGGAGACGATAGGTGGCAACGGAGGTCCATAGGCAACACGACCGCACCAATTATCAGACTAGTCGGCCGAACTAGGGGCTGCTAATAAGGGACGATCATCAGAGGATTGAAATCTTCAGGAGCCTCTTCGTCAGCAGCCTCCTTCTCAGCGGCATTACCCCCATTGGGAGGGGCATGATCAGCAGCGGCAACATCACCATCATGATCAGCTGCGGCATCATCCTCGGCAGCAGCTTCAGCATCATCTTGCTGGGGATCAACAACCACAATCTCCTGAACAGAATTATAAGAAGTTGGCTGGTCAATGATCGTGGACTCCTGATCTTTCTCAGGTGCAGCGGGTTCAGCCGCAGGAACTTCAGGTTGCCAACCCCAACCGCCGTCATCTTGCTGAACCGGAAGCTCTGGCATTGGTGGTGGTGGTGGCGGCAGCACAATGTTCCATCCCAGAGCAGGGTATGTTGGTAGAGCAAAGAGCAAATTATCCTTCTCCAGCTGACCTTGTAACGGGTGGGGGTTGCCATCGAGGGGCATGCCGTCCTCATCGTTGGGCATCTCCTGTGCAAATCTTGCACCCAAGATGAACAGAGGTACAGACCAACAAACACTCGCTCCACCCCAAGGAGCATATTCAGAGAAAGTGACACTTCGAGGAACCAGAAAATCGTTTGGGAAAAATGCAAAAACAATGGAGCGGACTAGGTACGGATCATCACTGACCCAATGGTGGAATTCACCAAAGGTGTTTACCGCTGCACGAAGATCATTGGTGTTGCGGAAATCCAAAGGTACACCCAAAAACATTAAGCAGCCCTGACAGAAAGCAGCAGCACCTCTAAAACCTGTGGCCCATTGTGCCGCATGCATCTAACAAAAGTATCATTCCCCAAATCCTTGGGGAACCATCTGGACAGCAGCCAAACTCTCACCAGCATCTCTAAGCTCAAGCAAACCTACCCCTTCAATCCAGGGTTGAGCAGAACAGACATGGAAGCCCAAGTTGTGCAGCAGATCAACAACCTCCTGTCGTACCTGAACAACTTGATCGGTAGGCGGGGCAGGCATCACCTCGGCGATGAAATACTGTTCATGTCTACGGGCAATGGGGATTGGCGGCGTGATGAATGTCCTTGGGAGGAGGTCAGGGCCGTGGTCGATGATGTGATGGCCCAGAGGGACATACCGCTCGGGGTCTAGCTCAAAGTTGGCCATGTCTGGGAGTGTAGCAGGCGGAGGAGGCATCAATGGCGGTGGATCTGATGGATTCCTGGGAGGTGATGAATGCGACGGGATAGGGAGGAACTGTTCGACAGGTTGCATAGTTTCCCCAATAACAGCAGAGGTTCCCGAGAAATAGGAGACAGGGGAGGTGGTGGGGCTCTTACGTTTCCAAGTAAGACAATTATCATGCATAAAAGAAGCACAATTAGATTTGGAATGGCCCACCCTACCGCAGGAAGAGCATATCGGCGAAGCCGTGCAGTTGGGAGCTAGATGCTCATGTTTCGAACAGATCGTGCAAGAAAATATCTCCTGAACCATGTCGTTAATAAAATCATCAAATACCTGATGGGCTTCCTGCGAGGAAGGGATATCCGGTCCATTCGAAGTTGAGGCCACCGATGGCCCATTAGGATGAGCAGGGGCAGGCCCACAGTCTAAGCCCTCAGACGTCGACCAATTGAAAGTTGAAATCCCGCTCGAAGTGGAGGGTTGCACCGAATCAGCACAAATAGAGGAAGAAATCCCGTTGATTTCACTGATAGTATTTTGAATGCCGGGCAACACGGAAGGTGACACCGGCCGACAAACTGTCCCTAAAGAAATGTGTGGCGTCGCCGTCGTCCATCGGAGTTCAGCCGGTGGTGGTGCACTGATAATGACACGCTCCCGGTGAGGAACAGATTAGCCAGCATTTTGCAGCGTCATAAGCTCATCATGTGTGATAGGGCACCTATAACCTTCGCAAACCTCATACTGCTGGAGGGTTGCAAAAGAAAGCTTCTTGCGTGTAGATGATCTAGATTTAAAAGATGATTTTGCAGGCCTGGAATGTGTTGCCATCACACCTAATGCAGCTCTTCTCTTAGATGGGCTAACCAATATCCATTCAGCATCACACTGTTTCTTCCACAGAGAAAATACCCGACGCCAATTCGGGCCACCATTACCCCATAGATGAAAGAAACACTTAAAACTGGAACACCTATAACAACGTAAATCCAGAATATGAAAACCAACTTGCTTGCAAGAAACCATGAAGGAGAAAACCGAGTCTGTGACCTTAGTGACCATAAGATCAATGGCCGAACCCCCAATAGAAGACTCCAGCGCCGCAGCGACTGAATCTTCGGAGAGACGGAAAGCATGACGACCGAAAGATACCACCATGATGAAAGGTCGACGTTGATTCATCGGATGCACAAAGAAGGCATAATGATAGAAAACCTCATCCGCAAAAGTCGCGCCAGGTGAAAAATCCAGATCCAACGTGGAGCCACCCATGCAGGCCATGAAAAAACACATACGGTAACGTGGGAGTGCACTTGAGTTTATCATGGAGTCGCCGGTGTAGGAGGAGGCATGTGGGAGTCATAATTCCTTCGCCGCAGTATAAAATTGAAATTATTGAGGGTTTCTTTGGCCTTTTTTATACATTAATTGAGCTTTCTAGGCATTTAATGTCAATAATTCCAATCTGAAGTACAAATACATGCTCTAGTGCATTAAAATGTCTAGAAAAACCATACATGTGTCCTTGGGTGCATGTTTGAGTCCCATGCAAGGAATGTGAATAGATTACAACCGTAAGTGTCCTCGCTCGGCCTCATACACTGGAATCTCAGTTTTGATGTCCCCGTAAGTCCAAAACTAATTAGAAAATCATGAAAGTTGGTATGGTGTCACAACATGGCACATATTTGTGGAAGTAAAAGAATTGTCATATTTGGGCCAATCTTTATTACAAACCTCTTATAAACTGGAGCTTATCGCAAGAACCCTCATGGTTCTCATAGGGAAACATGCCCCTCTTGTGGGCGAAAAAATAATTGTTGCCTCTTCTCGCCTTGTATTTTTCTGCATGTACCATCGAACAACATGAGATTCATGGTGAAATTTGAAATTATGCATGGTTCATTTGGCCTTTTAATAAAATTAACTGGGTTTTCTAGGCATTTAATGTCCATGATTCAAATCTAAACTACAAATACATGTTCTAGTGCATTGTCTAGAGAAATCGTGCATGTGTCCTTGGGTGCATATTTAAGTCCGATGCAAGGAATGGGAATCGATTACAATTGTATCAGTGTCTTGGCTCGGCCTCAAACAATGGAAATCACGGTTTTTATATCCCTGTAAATCCAAAACTCACCAGAAAATCATGAAACTTGGTATGGTGTCACAACATGGCACATATATGTCGTGTTAAAAGAGTTGTCCAATTTGGCTCAATCTTTCTTATAACCCTCTTACAAACCGGAGCTTATCGGAAGAACCCTCATGGTTCCTATAGGGAAACGTGCCCCCTTGTCGACGAAAGATTAATTGTTGCCTCTTCTCACCTTGCATTTTCTACAAGCAACATGGAACAACATGAGATTCATGCTGAAATTTGAAATTATTCAAGGTTCGTTTGGCCTTTTTATACATTATTTAGTTTTCTAGGCATTTAATGTCCATAATTCAAATATGAACTAGAAATACACGCTCGAGTGCTTTAAAATGTCTAGAAAAACCATACATGTGTCTTTGACTGCATGCTTAAGTCCCATGCAAGGAATGGGAATGGATTACAACCATATGAGTGTCCTGGCTCGTCCTCAAACACTAGGAATCTTGGTTAATATGTCCCCGTAAATCTAAAACTCTCCAAAAAATCATGAAACATTGTATGGTGTCACAACATGGCACATACATGTGGTGATAAAAGAATTGTGAAATTTGGGGCAATCTTTATTACAAACCGGAGCTTATCGCAAGAACCCTCCTGGTTCCAAGGGAAACATGCCCCCTTGTGGGTGAAACCATATTTGCTGCCTCTTCTCGCCTTATATTTTTTCCTACACGCAACTTGGAACAACATGAGATTCGTGCTGAAATTTGAAATTATTCAAGGTTCGTTTGGCCTTTTTATACATTAATTGAGATTTCTTGGCATTTAATGTCCACAATTCAAACCTGAACTACAAATACATGCTCGAGTGCATTAAAATGTCTAGAAAAATCATACATGTGTCCTTGGGTGCATGTTCAACTCCCATTCAAGGAATGGGAATGGATTACAACCTTATTAGTGTCCTGGCTCGGCCTCAAACAGTCGATATCTCGGATTTTATGTCCTCGTAAATCCAAAACTCACAAAAATATCTTGAAACATGGTATGGTGTCACAACATAGCACATATATGTCGTGGTAAAAGAATTGTCCAATGGGCCAACGTCATTAGAAACCTCTTCCAAACTAGAGCTTATCGCAAGAACCCCCGTGGTTTCGATAGGGGAACGTGCCCCCCTTGTGGGCGAAGCAATAATTGTTGCATCTTTCCGCCTTGTATTTTTTTCGACACGTAACATGGAACAACATCAAATTATGGTGAAATTTTAAATTATTCAGTGTTTGTTTGGCCTTTTTAATACATTAATTGATTTTTCTAGGCATTTAATGTCCATAATTCAAATCTGAACTACAAATACATGGTCGAGTTGTTGGGGAACGGTGCATGGGAAACAAAAAATTCCTACGCACATGAAGACCTATCATGGTGATGATCATCTACGAGAGGGAGATCAGACCCACATACCCTTGTAGATCGCTAAGAGGGAAGCGTTAAGAAACGTGGTTGATGTAGTGGAACGTCTTCGCGATCCAAATCACCGTCGTCCCACGATCCATCCCGATCTAGCGCCGAACGGACAACACCTCCGCGTTCAGCACACGTACAACTCGACGGTGATCTCCGCCTTCTTGATCCAGCAAGAAGGGTGGAGAGGTAGATGAGTTCCCCGGGATTACGACGGTGTGACGGTGATGGTGGTGGAGCTAGTCCAGCCTGGCTTCGCCTAAGCACCACTGAAACTAGACTAGAGGAGAAACGGATCTAGAGAGAGGGCAGCACGTGGTTGATTGTTGTGTCCAAAACCCTCAAAAACCTCTAGTACATATAGGAGGAGAGTTGAGGAGGAAGCCTTGGCCCCTACTCCAAGGAGAAGGGGGTCAGACGAAGCAAGGAAGAGTTTAACTTCCCACCACCTTCCCTTGTGGGAAGGTGGACTACTTTGGGAGGACTCCTCCTTCCCTTGCTTTTTAAGGTCTTTTACCTTTTATCTCTTCTCCTAGCATGGGCCTTTGAGAGAGGCTTTGGCCAGACCACGAGGGGCTGGTCCACCTATTCTCATAGCCCACAAGGCTTTTGGGTCATCACACCTCTCCAAGTGGTCCCGCGGTACCCTCCCGGTACACTCCCGGCACTCCCGGACTTCCTATATATAAATCTTTACCTCCGGACCATCCCAGACCTCCCTGTGACGTCCAAAATCTCATCAGGGACTCCGAACAACCTTTGGTCACCAACACCTATAACTCAACTATACAAAACATTACTGAACCTTAAGTGTGCAGACCCTGCGGGTTCGAGAACTATGTAGACATGACCTGAGACACTCCCCGGTCAGTAACCATTAGCGGGACCTAGATGTCCATATGGGCTTCTACATATTATACGAAGAGCTCTATCGGTTGAACCTCTATGTCAAGGATTCAGTTAATCCCGTATGTTGTTCCCTTTGTCCTTCGGTATGTTACTCGCCCGAGATTCGATCATCGGTATCTCTATACCTAGTTAAATCTCATTACCAGCAACTCTCTTTACTCGTTCTGTAATACAAGATCCCGTGGCTAAATCCTTAGTCACATTGCTTGCAAGGCTTGTTGTGATATTGTATTATCGAGTGGGACCCGAGATACCTCTCCGCCACACGGAGTGACAAATCTCAGTCATGATCCACGCCAACCCAATAGACACCTTCGGAGATACCTGTAGATCACCTTTATAGTAACCCAATAACGTTGCGACATTTGATACACACAAGGTATTCCTCCGGTGTGTGGGAGTTGCATGATCTCATGGTCATAGGAACATATACATTGACATGCAGAAAACAATAGCAATAAACTGACACGATCATATGCTGCTTTCATAGTTTGGCTCTTGTCCATCACATCATTCTCCTAATGATGTGATCTCGTTATCAAGTGACAACACTTGTCTATGGCCAGGAAACCTTGACCATCTTTGATCAACGAGCTAGTACACTAGAGGCTTGCTAGGGACAGTGTGTTGTCTATGTATCCACACATGTATTTGAGTTTCCAATCAATACAATTTTAGCATGGATAATAAACGATTATCATGAACAAGGAAATATAATAATAACCAATTTATTATTTCCTCTAGGGCATATTTCCAACACGAGTCCACCAAAATGGCTAGAAAAATAGTACATGTGTCCTTGGGTGCATGTTAGGGTCTCATTGAAGGAATGGGCCTGAATTCCATAGGTCTCGTCGTCCTAAAACATTGAGAATCTTGTTTTATAAATCCCAGTAAATCAAAAACTCACCCAAAAATCATGAAACTTGGCATGGTTTCATGACATGGCACATATCTGTCGTGGTAAAAAACCATCCAATTTGAGACAGGGCGCACAACTCAATACCCAACGGAGTCCTTTGGAACAAATAGTGGAGACGTTACTATCGCACATGGTTTTATTATGTGAACCGTGTGTGTTCCTCTACCTTTAAGTGCGGCCACGTGTTCCTCTTTTTATTGGAGAGTACTACCTCGGTCCTAGTGCATTAGTCCTCTTTATGTTTTGTGCAAAAATTTAATCATAGTCAGTGGCGTGCGTGGAGGTGTTTGATTGGGCGGGACGAGCACGAGCAATCCACCGCGTAGGCTTCACGGGACGTGTTCAAGGAGTCCGAGCAGCTGTTTAACATGCGGTTAATTAAAGCACCTTGATGGAGGGTGTTTGCTTGTGATCACATGACCCCGCTCAACGTTAAGCATTTGCTTTGTTCGTGCCTCACTGAGAACGTGATTTTAGCTTGTTTCCAACTCGTATTCCAGATAATTTAAAATGCCACACACGACAACTGGTAATACGACGACAAGAAAAATGTCAACGGATAATACGAGGGAAAATTTACCATGGCGTGGATAATAATTGTCTTACATATTCTGAATAATTTTAAATGCAACATGCGGCAAGGCACAAAAGACACAAGGGCAAGAGAAGAAGGAAATCACACACAAAGATCTGGGTCGCTACTATGTCTACTCCTCGATGGATCCCCGGGCGACGAGTTCCTCCAGCTCCTTCTTCAAATCATCAAGACTTTGCTTGACACCAGCCACGGATTCCTCCACCTCCTGCTCGTGCTCGATGCGGAGCTTCCTCAAGTCACCCATAAGATCCTCGAGGACCGCTTTCAGCGCCATCCCCGAGGCACTACTCTGCCCATGCAGTATCTTCAAGTGGCCGGCCTCTTCCTCCTTCTTGGCGAGATCCTTGCAGAGCTTTGCATTGTCACCCATTAGTTGCACGACCACACTGGTCGCCTTCTTAGCCGAGCCATCGCTAATCATTAGCAGCTCCACCAATCTGTTGACCAACTCGACCTGCCTCATTAGGTCTGCGAGACTAGCATCATCGATGGAAAAGGACTTCAGCACGCCATTTCTTCATGTTCGCCTATGTGACGAGTGTGCTTGCGAGAGCCCTCACCTACTGGTGGGAGCTCGTTCGAGGGCCCCGTGGCGTGCCAATACATCTTTGCTATGTCTCCCGCGTTAGGGAGAGACCCCTCCAGTCCTTCCGTGGCTTTTGTCTTTGCTCCCTCGTTATATGTCAACCTGAAATTCCTCCTACCCGTCATGGCCGAATGACTTGACAAGAAAGACATGTTTTGTGGGTGATGAGGAGAGGAAATGAGAAGTATTTTTTGACTGGTAGTTTTTATGGCCATCTCCTAAGTGTGAGCACGTTTAGGTTGGATCGGCGTGAACAGATTTGCAATTACTTATTGCATGGTAATCTGGAATGTGATGAGAAACAAGCTCAAAATTTATTGATCGTTCTGGGCTCCAATCCCGAAACACACCGTCATATGGCTATGTTCAACTGCTATATGCAATAATTATGCATGTGCTTGCTCGCCGTTTAGGCGGCCAAGGTGTGATAGCCCGAGACCGACGCTCCAGAAGATTCCCCTTATATTTTGTTCTCGTCGTGTGATTCGTTTGGTTGTCACAGTCACCAACACATCATGCACATCATCTACATTGCATCGCACTCCGTTGCTGCCAGTTTTCAAACCTCCATCTGTTATTAGTTGCCATTCACTCCGTTTACGTCGTTGACCATTTAGAGACCAACCACACTCGCACGCGCCCGCGACATCATTGAAATATTGTTTTGAAAATTGCGCATAAAATATTATCGGATTAGGTTGAAACTTGGTATGCGATCTTATTTTTATGTAGGTAGGCCGCCTGCCAATTTTCGTTGCAATCGGAGTCCGTTTGATACCCGAACTATCGACCGTAGCGGCACCGTCGTCGGTTATTCGTCGGACGTTTTTTCAGTTTTAAAACTCTGTCGCCGGGTGCCCATTTTCTCTCTCTTCCCCACCTGGCCTATTCTACACAACCGCCGCAACCCACCGAGCCAACCTCTCCGATCGGAGCCGTCGGATCATGATCCAACGGTCCGAAAACGGAACCAATCCTCAAACCCTAGCTAAAACTGCTCTAAATAGACCCCAAACCTGCCTATTCTAGCCTAACCCTAATCCCACCTCGAACCCCGTGTGAGATCATCTGCATCCGCCATCTCCCTCCTCAGCCGCCCCAGCCCGCCGGGCCCTGATCTGGCCCGCCCGGGCCCGATCCGGGCCAGCAACACGCTCTGCCTGAGCTCCTCCCAAGCTCAACCGGGGCAGCCCGAGCTGAGGCCGCCGCCATCAGCTCCCGCCGCCTCCCGTAGGCATCGGTGCCCTGCTGGTCATCGTTGGTCGTCTCCTACCGACGACGGTTGCCGCGCTTTGCCCCTTCACACCCTTAGATCGGATCCAGATTGGCAGCCCCGCCATGGCCTCGCCCCATTGACTGCCCGAGCCGGCTAGCGCGTGGGCCGTCTCCAACCCGTCGAGGGCCGACCCAGCGCCACGACCTCTCCACCGCTACCGATAGGTGGGCCGGCCTCCGCGCAGCCCAAGCCCCAGGCCCGGCTGGCCAGCCTCCTCCCCGACCAGTTGGCCTGCCTCGTGTTCTCGCGTGGGCCGAAGCCTGCCACGGTGAGCACCCCACTAAGTCCCGCCCTGAGCGTTGTTTAGAGTTGTTGCGCCCTATGCACTAATTAATTTCGGCCCGTAGATTTTTTATTAATTCCGGCGAATTTATTAATTTCAGTAAAATGCAATATTTTCAAACGGCCGTAGATCTTAAACTGTGCGTCGGATTGCGACAAGTTATATATGTAACTTGGCTAGAATTTCACGTAGATTAATATTTTACAACTTGTATGCATGTTTGAAGTTGTTTGAACTACCGTTTGCATAGATTTGCATGTTGTCCTACTAAGTTAAATATTGTGTAGATAATTATGCGTGCATTCGATTTTCTCAAAGCCGATAGGTAAAATGTCCATGTTGTTGTAACCCCTCCCGAGGTATTTTAGAAATAGTTGTCCTGCCATTTTCATGTAGGTGGTATCAATAGTTTGTTATGTCTTGTTTAGGACATATTCTCGCATATATGTGTGGCATTAGTTTTTATTTTTCACCACACATATTATATATGTTTTAGGGGTAGAAAAATTCGTAGAATTTAATTATGCATTTAGTTTTGTCTTCTGAGTAAGTTAGTGTGCATGATAATTTGCCATGATGCCCTTTTGTTTATTTTTGGGATTTATTCCGTGCGTGATATGATTTACTTGTGAACTAGAGATATGCCCTTGGACATGCATGTCAGCCCCTGGTAATTTTGGTTGCTATAGAAATCCATGTTCAGGTGTTGTTTTCTTGTTGCCAACATGCTAGAAAATAGTGTTGTTTTGAGATGCTGAAAAATTACTAAGTCTGAGATCTGATATATTTCGTTGCTGTCTTTCCATGAGTTTTGCTAGTGATCTACAGCTCCTTTGGGTTTGGTGCAATGGAGTTATTTGTAGTGCTTAAGATTCTCTAGCATGCTGTAGAGTTTCATGCCATTCGTTGCCCCATAGCATTCAGTTTTACTGCTGCCAATATGCCTTCTGGTTGAACACTTCATTGTCAAAAGTGTTATTTTCACTAAGTGTGTAACTGTGTGCTAGTTTCCATTTTGCGAGTTCTTTTCCTAGTGATCCATGCTTCCATGCTAGTGTTTTTCATATCGGGTTATTGTGCATCTTGACCACTACTGTCTCATGTCTTGTTTGAGCATTTTATAATTATGTAGCTTGTTGTTGTAGGGTGTAGAAAATGCCATGTTGCTGTTTTGGGCAGATTGTAGCTATTTCTTGTTTAGCTTCTTTTGTTGAACCGTTGCTCCGTTTGATCGTGTACTATATGAAACTTGCTTAGAATCTCGTGTAGGTTCATATTATCTTGCTGCTTGTATGATTAGGAGTGCTTGTGACTGTCATATGCATACATATTGCATTCATGGCATCATATCTTGCAGTGATCAAATCTTTTGAACCGTAGCTCTGATCAAATGAGCTATATGTGTAAACATACTATAATGATGTGTAGAATCACATGCTTCACCTCTTGCCATGTTTAAAAACATTTAACATTGCTAGGTAAATAAACAGGAGTGAACTAAATAATTAAATGTGGAGTTTCGCCAATATGCAAATCTTTGCATATTGAGCTTCACTTAATGTGTAGTGTCTGCGTGATGTGAATTGTCGTGCCAGGCCTTGCATATTTGAAACTGCTCATGCATCATATGTGTTATGCATGATGTTGTGCATGTGCTGTGGTGAATATCGTGTGTTGATACTTGTTTCCGGTTTGCTTCGTCTCGATAGAGTTCCGCAAGCGTGTGGGAATGTGAGGATCCGTTTGACTACTTCGGATCGTGTACTTCACGGAGTCTTTCTTCTTCCAAGTAGGATCTCACGCAAGATGATCATTTCCTTAGATATCATTACTATCATTGCCATGGTAGTTGTTTCATTTCTATCATTATGTATAGCTCCCGCCACCTGTTAAATATCGGCCTCCCAACATTGCCATGAAAACCTTCAACCTATCTGGAACCTAGCAAACCACGGATTGGCTATGTTACCGCTTGCTTAACCATTGGATATCGTTGCTAGTTGCAGGTGCAGTTTCTTCCATATGATAACATGGGTTCCTTGTTATATCACCATATTCTTGTTAATTAATTTAATGCACCTATATACTTGGTAAAAGGTGGAAGGCTCGGCCTTTCTAGCCTGGTGTTTTGTTCCACCTTTGTCGCCTTAGTTTCGGCTACCGGTGTTATGTTCCATAAATGAGCGCTCCTAACATGCTTGGGGTTGTTATGGGGACCCCCTAGATTCTCGTTTTGGGACAAAACTCGTCTGGCAAGGCCCAACATTGGTACTATATTTGCCCAACATAATAATTCTGTTAATACTAAAAACATAGGGCGTCATGAAACCGAGGAGTAATTCAACATAATACACGGGGGACAGTACTGATGGTGTTGTTCCCAAACAGAGCATCTTATTAACGATACCCTGGGGCAACTCAGCATTTGGCGTGGTAACCATAGCTAATCCATCGTGTTCTGAGAACGAGATACGCGGCACCTATTGGGATTGTCGACACACGGGGCGGCCTTGCTGGACTTGTTTTACCTTTCTCGAGCGTCTTGTGTGAGGGATTCCGAGGATGCTTTGGGTTATCTCGAGGTTAAGGTTTTCCAATAGGAACCCGAGGAAATGAGATTGCTGAGTGCCCTGTGGCTCACAGATCACTACAACACCAGTTGCAGGTACAGGTAAAGAGTTACTTTGACGCGAGCGCGCTGATTGTTCTATTTGGAGTTTCTTATTCTTCTTCATCATCGATCTAGGATGTCTTCCAGGCCGGCAGCCTCGGATAGCAAGGATGGACGTCGTTCCTTTCTCGTTTGTTTTCGTCCATAGACAGACCCTACTCTTCTTCATGATGATTGTATGTATTGTACGAATGTGACTCTGAAGTAGCTTGTGGCGAGTGTAAGCCAATTCCATATACTCATCTTTTTAGTACATGTACTTGTAACGATATCCATGTTTCTATCCCTCTCGAGGCCCTCGTGCCAAAATAATGATAGGACCACATCTTGTGTGTTACACAAGGCGTGCTCTGCTCGCGTCGCTTCGTGCGCTCTGTTCGCCATTTAGGCTCCAAGGCGCGCTCGGGTCGCGTCCCGTCGTGCGCGCTCTACTAGTGGTTGGGGCTGGGGCACAATTCATCTTGTTAAGTTGAACCATTTCTATTGTGTTCCCTAATCAAATATAGTTCGTTCGATTGAACCATACGACGCTCAGTTGGGGCCTACCCACGATCACTTTTGGGCCTCCATATGCATGCGGTTGTAGCACGAGCGTCGCCCTGTGTCCGTTTTCCAGGACGTTCGGCCCCATTTATATTGTGGCCATTAACCATAGTCTATTCACGCTTTCGATCATGCACCAAAACACAATAAGCACACCCTTGACGATGCATACAAAGAGTATATCCAGCGGCGCGGCAATGGAGTTCGGCATGCATCTTGTGGAGACCCACATGAGGAAGATGGACCTCACGGTGATGTACACCAATGGTCCGGTCATGGTGGAGGACTCCATGAACACTATGAAGCGGTTGTTTGTTGAGGATGACAATTACAAAATGGTCGGCTTCGACCTGACTTACATTGGCGGTCGTGTCGGGCATGAATAGAAGGTTGCTGTCGGGCAGTTGTGCGTCCACCATCATGTTCTCCTCGACCACTACTGCCTGGCCACACTGCCTTGCGAGTATTTCACCAAGTTTGTCAACAACCCCGACTATAGGTTCGCTACAGTGGACACCATCAACGATCGAAAGGTGCTCAAGACTTCGAGCTTGGCCCGCGAGAAGCTTGTCGACATCCGTGGCCACTACAAGATCTGGGTCAGCAAGAAAGACATGGACTCCCATGTTGACCTGGACGAGGCCAGCATCGACCTCTACTACGGAGGCCTGAAGACTGAGTACGACAAGAACAAGCATGTCTGGCACATGGCCTGGGTGAAGAGACTAGATGAACATCACCTCCAGACTACGGCCAAGGAAGTGTACACATGCTACGAGATGTTCAGGCGGATCATTGACATGAGCAGCTGCCTCCTACGTGAATACGTTCAGGGCTCGAGCCACAAGCAGAGTGGTGGCGACAAACTTCACATGAAGTAGATGATGTGTTGATCGTTTCCCATACTCACTCTATGCCAAAATATTTATACTTTTAGTAGGCTAAGTTTATTATGCATGTAATAGTGTATTGAGGTGTGTGCCAATGTTATGCGTGTTGTCACTTATGTATTTGGATGCTTAATTGGGTTATGCAATCATGTTGTTATTTGGATGCTTAATTAGTTTGCATTTTGCAAAAAAAATTCTACACACAGAATCACACATGAATCAACGTTAGTAACCATCCGTGTTATATTTTCTCAATGCAAATTGTTTTTGTTCTTTTGACTCATCGTAAACAGTTCATCTATGTGAACTGTATGCCACATATCACACACATCTTGTTAAACTGGACCATTTTTGTTGTGTTTCCTAATCGAAAACAGTTCGTCCGAGTGAACCGTATGCCTTATATCGCACATACCTTCATCTGGCTGACCATTTCTGTTGTGTTGCCTAATCACAAATAGTTCATATGAGTGAACGGTATGTCGTACATCAAACACACCTTCATTTGGCTGCCCTTTTATGTTGTTCTGCCTCATCACAAACAGTTCATTGGAGTGAACCGTATGCCACGCATCGTAAACACAATTCTAATCTGAATTGTGTTTGATGTCTCTGCCATCACAAATGTTTTGCATCTTTTTTATGGTTTTTATAGCACCTTTTGTGATTAATGCATCGTACACGGTTTCACCGAAGGGTCTCACATTGTAGTGTTGCGTTTGGACCATCCTGCAGTAGTGTATGCATAGATCCCCAAGGTCGGTGGAATCTGCAAGTTGATGCCATAACTGTGACGCCCTCGATTTGATCTACGCTAATCATACATGCAAATGTGTACGACCAAGGTCAATGACTCACGAGAAGATATCACAACACAACTATAGACACAAATAAACATATACAAGCTTCATATTACAAGCGAGGGGCCTCGAGGGCTCGAATACAGAAGCTCGAGAAACACACGAGTCGATGGAAGCAACAAATATCTGAGTACAGACATAAAACATGGAAATGCCTTAGAGAAGGCTAGCACAGATACAAAAATCGAACGGGGCGAGGCCTCCTACCTAGGAACCTCCAAAACTACTCGTGGTCGTCAGCGGCCTCCACGTAGAAGTAGGCACCATCGGGATAAAATACGTCATCGGCAGGATACGCCATCTCCTGGGCTCCATCAACTGGTCGCAGCAATCGTATCTAGGCGAAAAGGGGGAGCAAAGCAACTGTGAGTACTTAACCAAAGTACTCACAAGACTAACATCAAAACTATACTAAGTATGTACCAGTATCAAAGGGAAGGGGTTATATGTGGACTGAATGCAGAAATGTGAGAATAGAGAGAGGGGACTAGTCCTATCGAAGACTAGCATCTTCAGCGTCTTGCAGCAATAGACGAGAGTAGAGAAAGTATCACTATTAAATAGTCATATCATTGCACCAATATTAATTAAGGTCACGCCCAAAGATTCTTCCTCGACTCCCTCCGAGGAAGCAATCTCGGAGCTAACATTCTAGTTAATTAACAATTGAAGTTGTATAAGATCAAGGCACAACTTCTAGTCATCAGGTAACCGTGGACACGACTTTTCGAATAGTTATTTTTCATCCCTCCAAGTGTGCACCACAGTACCAAACATGCTGGATAAACTCTGGCAAGACACACTTTCCTAGGTCATGCCCGGCCTCGGAACATCAACACGTCGCATCCCTACCTAGGCTCAATTGAGAGGCCAGCCCGCCGGTGTAAATCCTAAGTGCGCAAGTGTCATGGGCCCATCACCCTTTGGGCTACTGCACGATGCAAGGGCGGCCGGGGTCAGTCCTGGCACCTCTTATACAAGAACGATTCTTAAGTAGACCACTCAGGCGCGCGCCTCTCCATTGTTGACGTGTGAAGAGCTTCGGCTGATACAACGATGTTGGGTACCCATAACTTCTTCCATGTGAAGGTTAGTGCAAAGAGGTCTCCCGGTACACTAGGGCGACAATCAGCAATCCACAATATGTGGTCCCATCGCCCCGTCTCGAGGATGTGTGGCAAGGGCCCAGAATGCACGCCCACGTCCCGTCACAACCACGCGGGAAACCACCCACAACACACCTCATGTACACAGTATCAAGGTTAAGTAACAGTGCACGTGTAACATCAGCGGTATTGGGAGTATCACCCTCGATGGATTCTGAACGATGTAATCGTCAAGGTGGCCAGGGAGGTATCACCCTCTATGGACCACGCTTGATGGGTTGTACGACAGAGTCGTTATCGGAGGTGGTGAAGGAGGAATCACCCTTCGAGAACCACTGTCGGTCAACTACACTATAGAGCCAACATCACGAGTACGTATCGAGGTGTCACCCTCGGTACTCGATAGTAGCTCTGCAGCGTCATACAACTAAGGGGGTGTGAGTGATGTGACAGGTCTTAGCTCGTCGATCAGATGATCGAGCCTTGGTGAAAAAGCGGGACAACTGGACTAAGGGGTCAAAGGGGATCACTACTCCACGTGTACTAAGAGCATCTCCAACAGGCGCCCAACGCGCGGCACGCTAAAATATGGTTTGCGGCTCGCGCATCGCTAGGTTTGGCGAGGCGCGCAGCATTGGCTCTAGCAGCCACGCTGAAATGCAGCTCAGGCGCGCAGCTCCAGCAGCGCGTGCGAGCAGCCGGCGCCTCACATTTGTTGCAATTTGGACACAAAATAGATTTCACTCGTTAACAAAACTAAGACATGGCATATAATTTAAATCACAAACATCATTCAACTAAAGTTTTAAAATAAATAGTTCAATTTATTTATGACAACTCAAACAAATAGTATCATGAAATACGACAAATAGTTCAACAATACAACATGAAACGCACAAATCATGATGCTCTTTGGCGGCCATTCCAAGCCCACCACTCCTCAATGAGATCATTCACGAGTTCATTATGCACTGCTGGACACCTAATGGCATGATAGGAGGCAACAAACGGGCCACCCTTTCAACCCTCTGCCGCACTCGCACGGGATGTCCCAAGAGCTCATACTGAGAGTAGTCTACATCTTGGCCATGCTCATTCTTGATGATCATGTTGTGCATGATCACACAAGCGTGCATAATGTACCAAAGCATTTTTTTGATCCCAAAATCTAGCCGGTCCTCTCACAATAGCAAATTGGGCTTGAAAAATCCCAAAATCTCTCTCCACATCTTTTCTAGCCGCCGCCTGAGCATTGTGGAAATCAAGATATTTCTTACCTTTCGGGTTTTTGAACGGCTTCACAAATGTTTGCCACTTTGGGTAGATGCCATCTGCAAGATAGTAGCCATAGTTGTATGTATGGCCATTAGCTACAAACTGCACTGATGGCAGTTCACCATTCACAATCTTATTCATTAGTGGTGACCGGTTGACAACGTTGATGTCATTCAAAGATCCAGGCATTCCAAAAAAAGCATGCCAAATCCAAGTCTCTTGATCGAGAACCACTTCAAGGATTATAGTGGAACCTTTTTTTGTCCGTGGAATTGGCCATCACATGCCTTTGGACAATTCTTCCAACTCCAATGCATGCAATCTATTGAGCCAAGCATACATGGGAACATGCGAGCTTTGTTCATCTCCAATAGCCTTGCGATGTCTTCAGCATTGGGAGTTCTCACGTACTCCGGGCCAAACACTTGCACAATTCTGACTGCAAAGTGCTTGACACACATGATGGCTTGGCTCTCACCCATGGCCAGGTGATCATCAACTAGATCAGCGGGAATACCTTATGCCAATATACGCAAAGCGGTTGTCACCTTCTGAAAGGTGCTATGCCCGACCTCTCCGGCGGCACTCCTCTGCTGAAAAAACCGGTCATGTCTCGCTAGTTTCTCGGCAATATGCATGAACAACTCGGTGATCATCCTAAACCGGCGACGGAACTACGACTTGGGGTATGTGGGATTCTCCACAAAATAGTGCCTCATCAATCTGTTGTGGGTATCAATCCTATCCCTCCAAATATTTTGCCGACCCATAACCGAACCATCGTGCTTCTGTTTTTTATTGATGTGCATAGCTAGGATCATTGCAAGATCCTCCTCCTCTTCCATATCAAATTCTTCTTCGAAAGAATCATATGACGAACGCATCTAAAATGTTCAAAACTAGGCTATAAACAACATGCACGAAATTTCATGTAAAAATGTGAAGTTGGAAGCAATACGTACCTTGCAGACCTTTTGTCGAACACCTTGCGGGCGCCAAGCGGCAGTGGGCGGCCGGGCGCTATTCGTCAGAGGACTGCCGCACGCGACGGGCGGCGCTGACTAGAGATAGACGGAGCAAGCCGCGGCCGCACGGGGAGAGACCGGGGAAGCGCTGGAACGGTCGCCGGAAAAATGGGGTGGCGTGTGCGGCAACAAGGGCGCGGCTGGTTGGGTAGGTGGATTTTCATGCGTGCACTCGAGAGTCCAGCACGCGGGAGCGGGCGCAACAAATACACAGCGCACGATGGCGATTCAGACCGCGCGCCCAACTCTATATGCCGTGCGTGCGGTTATTGCGCGCCCGCTGGAGACACTCTGTCGATTGCGCGCGCGCTAAAATGGGTAAATTTGCGGCGCGACCCTTGTTTAGGGCGGCTGTTGGAGATGCTCAAAGCAGTTAAAGTGTGGTAGGCTAAACTAGGAGTTCATCAAAATCGGGCTATGCATCAGAATATGAGCTATCAACAACAGTAGCAAAATCTAATGCAAGCATGAGGGAGAAAGAATAGGCGATATAGGAATGATCAAGGGGGGTTTGCTTGCCTTGTTGCTCTACGAAAAAGGGTTGGTCATCATGGGGGGTGGTCGTACCCGGCAACAACGTCAGTCTCGGGATCTACCAGAGAGAAGAGGGGGAAGACACAATAAATTTAAAGCAACAGATGCATCCCGATCCATGACATGAAAGTATGCAGTGTTAGGGGTAATCTAAAGTAGTACTAAACATCATGGACGGATCGGGAAAATATCTACGATATTTTTGGGGTCTCCCGCTACTACCGGATAAACGAAAAAGATGGAAAAGTTTCATGTTCATCATACTAGGAGCATGTGAGTGATGAAGGGATAGTGTATTCGGATTCGTCTCGTTTTTCTGATCAAGTTTCATGTACAAATTGTTTTCATAAGAGTTACGGTTTATTTTTTATTAATTTTAAAAGTTTTATCAATATTCATAAATTTCTGGAATTATTGTATTTACTAAATCCGAATTGATCAAGTCAATTTGACTAGTCAAAAGGGCAGGTGTCGCCCACATGTCATAGACTATTCACTAAACAAATAAATAAACCTATCTTATTTATTGGGGCCTACATGTCATCTATTACTAGACTAACTTAGCACTAAACTAGTACTCATTTAACCCTAAACTAAGCCTAGTACTTATTAAACACGGCCGGGCACAAATGGTTGTGGATGCCACAGCCCACCACACACAACACACACACGCACACGATGGACACATCGCGCACACCACACGCCGCACACACACAACACACAACATATTTGGCCATGGCCAACGCCTGCTTTAGGCAGCGGCGGCAGCTCATAGCAGCAACTAGCAGCAGTTAGGAGTGGCAGCGGCGGTTAGCAGCAATTAGCAGTAGAAGCAACAAGGAGCAACACCGTCAGCATCAGCAACAGAAGGCAGGGCAAGCAACAGTGGCAGAGTCGCAGCAGCAAAAGAACAGCATCGACTGCATGCAGTAGCGGCAGCGGAAGCAGGCAGGAGCAAAGTAGCAGCGCAACGGCATCTAGTCGCGGCAAGCACAGGCGTGCGCGAGCGCGGGAGGCTGCAGGGGCGGGCGGGAGAAGCCACCAGCGGCACGTGAGTGCACGCGAGCGCAGGGCGAGGTTATCGTGCGTGGGTGTGGCCGGGGCGCGAACGCGCAACGACAGCGGTTGGGACGGTTGCACGAGCGTGTTGCAGCGGGCAGCGAGACAACAGCAGTTGTGACATAATAACAGCGACATCCCGCAAACAACCATGGTGGAGCAGCACCAGGGACGCGGGCGCACGCTAGGCGGCCAATGCGACAAGCGCAAAGCAACAACACGCACGCACGTACGCGTACATTCGGCCAAGCTCGGGGGCTACAACTACTGCGATGGATCGAGTGGAAAAAGGGCGAGAATCGACAAAGGCGCTCACCCCGATTTTCGTGCATGAGGTTAGGAGGTCAGGACGGCCCGGAGCAGCGGCAACGAAGATGAGGTGGTGGCATCCATGGCGGAGAAGAGCTCGATGGCGAGCACACACGTTGTCCAGACTTGAGCTGGTCCCCAGAACGGACGAATCCGGCAGCGGCGGACCTCCCGTACGTGCTCCCTCAAGCTGGAGAAGCCGTTGGATGCGTCAACGAGGGTGAGGCAGCGGTGACCACATGATCTCGCGAGCTCGAATTCGAGACAAAGAGGTGGGGGAACAAAGGAGATCGAGGGGAAAGGGTAGAGGGCGATCTATGGTTTTTCGGCGGACTTATTTGTAGGTCCAAAGGGCCTACGTGGTGACAATGGAGCCATGATGGTCGTGGATGACCTCCACCCCATGGCCTCTACGGAAAAGGCCAGAGTGGGCTGGGCCAAATGCATTGTGGCCACTTATGGCCCACTAGCATAGTAGACCTCGTATATTTTTTCTTTTTTCTCTAATATTTTGCACCATAGTTCTGTATTTAGTTTATGCAGCAATCGATTTTTGTTATAACTGAAACTTTGCACATAAATCAAGCACAATATTTTGGAGTGGCACAAAAAGTTTCAAAGTAGTTTGTAAGGTTTAAATATTTTTAGAAAATGAAACGAGCAATTTAAGTTATGTTGTCCCACTTTCAAAAATTTTAGGGGCATTTTGGTAGTTGAGGTGATGTTGTTTTCCTTAACATAATTACCTACAGAATATTTACAACCCAACCAAGATTTTTCTTTTATAGTCTCAAGAAATTATTTAGTTGAACTTATTTTAAATTTGAAATTTGGCTTTGATTTTTTTAAGTGACAATCTAGCTTAGTTAAACATGATGACCTGGCATCATTAGGGTGCGGTTACTGTAGCTTGACTACCTGGGTGTCACAACTCTCCACCACTAAAATAAGTTCTCGTTTCGAGAATTAAAAGGTAGTGGTAAGGGGTAAACGTTTGGTTACGATATTCTATCGAGTCTTCTCGGTCTTGTTTGTTCTCCTCGAAGAAATTTATCATTTTCGTTGAAGTCTTCAATTCTCTAACTTTGGTTAACCTCATGAATTCATCACCATACCTTCAAGATCTTCATCGCCCTACGAATGCGATAATAGGGAAAATTTTGAAAGAACGTAGCTTCACAAAGTTGGGCATCCGATGGGGAACTAAGGGAAGAGAACACGAATTATTCCTCAAGTTGCAACTCGCGAAAATCATTGACAGTAATATGCGACGGTACAAAGGTTTCAAACAATTAGGCAATCGTTTGATGCCTAAACAGATACGAAAGGGGGTAGAGAAACAAAATAAATATTGCGCCTGATAATGGAATAGATCATCTCATTGGATGGTACCTTGGGAATTTTACACGAAGCCAAGTGCAAAGGATATTGTGGGGTCAAGGATGTCCAAGAGAGTCATGTTTCGATCATGTGGAACTTTGGGTTATGGGCCTACGGGTTGAGAGTAGGCAGAGTGGTGACATCTTGGACGATCTTGGTAGCAATACATGTGAGAGGGTAGCGTATCAGATATGTTGGCAGCAACGTTGGTACCAAGGGCGGGGGACGAATAGAACCATTTTCCTGTTCGTTAAAACGAGGCGGACCAATTGGCAAGGTTCTAGTCCACCGATGGCTACCGAAATGTTAACCACAATAGTAACAGGGTCTTACTGACAGAGTTGTACACACACAAACCAATGTAAAGGAAAATGTGTTCACACACAAGTATTAGAGTATACCATTCCCAAGGAAAATAGAGCATGGTATACATGATAGGTCGTCAAGTACATAACAATTTAGATATAGGGGCAAGGGGAATCATGATGTTTACCCATACCATACAGCTTGGATAATTGCTCAAGAACAAATTACCATTGCACTTCCAACATTCATGTTGACATTCGAAGTACCACATTCGTGCTTCGAGGTAGCATCAACATGGTCATCAGATAAAGGTTGGACCTTGGGTACACAAAGGATCCACGAGGAACATCTCATAAAATAAGTCAAACAATTTCCTCAGGGGAGAATTGCTAACCTTAGCAAGGGAGATAATATAACAACAGGTTGTCACGACCGGTTTCCAAATAAAATAATTTATTTGGAAATCAGCCATGTGCGTCACTAGTGTAGGAAAATATTTCCCACCGATAGAGTCATCTTGATATAGAAAACCACTAGTGATTAATATTAAACAGAGTAGAGCACAAGTTGCTCTATAATTTATTACAACATGTCCAAGTCTCACACAGACGGATATGTTATAGTGGTAATGGGATAACTCTACTGCTCGTAATAAAAAGGGCACGCCACATCAGAGTAATGTGACTTGACAAGCACTACTACGCGCCAAGCGTGAGAGTGAGGCTTCACGATTTATTTGTGGTGGCGGAAGCAGTGAAATAATACAGCGGCAGAATCGAGGTCTGCTTCATCCAAATCTGGCCACATCAACAAGCCAGTGAGTACTTCAAAAAGTACTCGCAAACAGTTTGCACAAGAGATGAAATACATGGAGTTAATTATTTATATGCATGGTTCAGATCATAATTCATCAAATAAAGGTGTTAGAACTAAATTAAGTTAGTGGATAAATCGGGCGGTAATCCTCCCGAGATATCCCAACAGAAAAAATAGAAATGCACTGATCGGGTGTCTGGAGCGATGCCTCGAAAGGTTAGCAAGTATCAAATTACCACCGTCAGGCGTCTAAGCAACATGTGGGTACCCCGACTTACGAGTCGCGATCGTCGAATGAACGTGCTCAGTGATCCCAGAGATCAATGCTCACCGAACACACAGATACTGAATATTAAGAGTCTTACATCCATATACCGAATTATTACATCACATGACCGAATGGTCAAGTTCACAAGGTAGGGCCTATAAGGCCAAATCACACGGATACAACTAGTAGCGGAAATCTTAGGGCTAAGCGGGTGCCCATGCCATCAGCCTATACCAACAGGCATTCTGACTAGGAAGCATCCTAGTTCGCAGGGGCGTCTCCGAAGACGTACTCTTCTCCAAACTCCGGTCCTTCCATGTCTTGTCAACAATATAACCAGTGTCCAGCCAATGAGTACTTTTGAATGTACTCGCAAGCAGCCCATGATATGAACAATGCAAGTAAAGGATAACAATAATATGCATCTTTGGTGGACAACAACTTATTGTAATAAACATGATCATGTGTATGCAACATAAGCTAAATGTTGATTTGAAGAACAGGTTACAGATATCAATATATCTATCGAGGTATGAACACTCAGGGTTCACCCTATATGCCAAGTCACCAAACTTGGTCATATCAACTCTTTCATTTAACTCCATACTCTCACACACTTAGTTTATGCGGAAACGACTGGACGTAGTTTAAGCAGCAAAACCCAAATTTCCTTGATCGTGGACATGGCTATTCGAATAGTTTTACACACTGCAGAGGTAGTACGCTGGACCCACGAGATCCGGGAAACTTCCGTGTCATCTACGACTCGCGGTATATAACATACCTGGGGTAAGTACTCGATCAATGCCTTTCCCCTGACGATAATAGACAAAGAGGTCCACTTGATTGGTACCCAGCCCACATGTTGTACGTCTTACGAGCACCGACTCTGGATAGTATCAACCATGTGGGGACCAACAGAGTGCCTGGAACACGTAAAAACGGCATAGTGGCCCTACCTGGCATGACCCCATCACGAGAGTGACCACACATCACTCCCGTCACTAGTAATGTGGCTCTTTGCTAGCACCGACTAGAGTAATCAACACAACCCCATCCCGTAAAGGGGTAGCATGGTCGTACATGTAAGGTTGGGACGGTCGACACATCATAAATCTAATCCCATTTCCGAAACCATACACACACAAATACCTGGTGCACCACTTCACCAAAAGTGGCCACCTAACTCAGCATCACCCTCGGGCATTAGTGGCACCCGACAGGGTTTTCGTAAACCTTTGATTTATGTCATCATCATGCTCATGCTAATACTATTCTAACTTTACTTGTCAACATGATATTAGCATGACCCTCATAGGTGGTAGGATCAAGCTCAATGCATGTGCTCCGGAGGAGCCAACGGTAACATCACCTCAATGATTTACCGGTACTTATGATCGTATGCAACGGAAATATTTGCTACACTAGAATGCATCATGTCATATGCTCAGACATGGTCAAAGGGCTGCTTCCCTTGGTCAGCTAAGTATCCGGGTCTTCGAGGTCTTCCGCTCCGAATCCTTCGTCACACGGGTTTTCTATCGTCGTATAAAGATAAAAATAATAAGTAGCTCACTCCAAAACAGATCACAAAATCATTTTAGAAATGCTGGTTGTTTCTGATAAATCCAGGTTGTTATTTTAAAAATATTTTTTTCTGTTTTTAGTGAAGGAATATTTTTAAAATCAACTTAACAGAAGCAAAACTATTCCAATTTAATCCTTTTTATTATTGTAAAACAGAACAGTTGCTGCAAAAAATCAACCAATGGTTCTGTTAAATACTACACATTTTTAGAAGAATAATAGTGGAAAAATTATATTTTTACACTCGTTAAATGTTTTTATAAAAATCATTTGAAATCAGGTTTTAAATCAAAAAGAAAAAGGCTACAAACCCTGGCCTGGCTTGGCCTGGGACTGGGCCGGCCTAAAGGCGAGCCAACCAGCCTGCCCAGGCGCGCGCGCCGTCAGGTTTGAACCTGACGCGCGGGGCCCCTGTGGTCAATGGCTGCGGACAGCGAGGGAGAGAGAGATGGGAAACACACAGGTGGGGCACACATGTCGGGTTCGTCTCCTACCTTTGTCCAGAGAGAAGGAGGAGCATGTCGGCGTGGCTACCGACGTCATCGGGCCCTAAGGACGACAGGAAAAGGGGCTGGCTCGTCGTCGCCTACCTAATGGTGGTCGATAGCTGCGGTGGAGGAGTTTTGGGCGAAGGTGGAGGTGGTATCTAGGGCACGGATTTGCTCGAGGAAGAGGGGGGAAAGCTTCCTGAGGTCACGGGCAGTGGTTTGGTGGGTAGAGGAAGGCGGGAGCCACGTGTAGCCGGAGATCGACCGGAGCTTCGAGGCGGAGGGGCCTCGGTCGATCTCGAGTACCGAGGCTCTACTTGCTCAAAGAGGAGGCCAGGGAGGTGATTGAGGTTGCTGCAATGAGGAATGAGGGGTGCTAAAGCGAGGGGAGATGCTATATATAGGCTCGCGACGTTGAGCCGACTCGGGAGTGCCGGTGATTCACCGTGGCGTTCATGGGGGTGCGGAGAGAAGCTGGGGTTGAAACCACGGTCTCATGACGTGGTTTTGGACTGGCAGGACTCACTGCGAGGAAGGGATAGAGATGAGAGGCGAGCTACCGTGGTCGCGCATCTCTGGCCGGTTCTGGTGCGCGCGGGCACGCATTGCACCATCTCTTAGCGCGGGAGAGGAGGGACCGTGATGGTCGCCTGATGTAGAGGGGTTGTCACGGGAGAGGATAGACACATCGGGGAGGCTGGAACTGGCCGAGAGCGTCACCCCCACCTTGGTGGCTCTCTGTAGCACGCCTAGAGCGCAGCTTTGGCATGCCACGGCATGCTGGCGCGCTCTGGGGTGCCTTGGACGTGTCTAGTGTGTCCTGGGCACTGGCTGAGAGATGCCTAGCCGTTCGAGACCCGTGGGAGCTTCAGCTGGTCAAGGGGGAGAAGGAAAAGAGGTGTTGTCAACCTTGAGCTGAAGCTTAGATTGGGGTTTTTGGCATTTCTACTTTGAACCAGAGAGGGGCCAGTTGACTGGGGCTTGGCATTGATGCTAGCCACCTAATCTGAGAGTTTGGGAGAAAGGGTTTGGGTTTAGCTAACGTTAGGAGGGGTTTTACCCATCTGTCGGAAGGTGTTCGACAGTTGTTTGGGGTGGTTGCACCCCACCAGTGGTTGTGCAACTTAACAGGATTGGGTTTGGTGCTAAAACAAGGGGCTTCACCAAGTTTGAGCTCCATTGAATAAGTTTAGCTTTGTAAACTTGAAAACATCACCAAATGACCATATCTATTCCTTCCAAAGAGAGTGTGGGCAAATTAAGTCCCACAAATACCCTTTTTCGCATGGAGCCCTCATTTGAGGTATTAGGCACTCTTGCAAAGTTTCAACTCCATTGGACAAAATTTGTTATGTAGAGTTTCTCTAACTTCAATCTGGACAGAAGGGGTTTTGCAACTATTTGGTGTTCTCAATCACCTTGGATCAAGGTGAAATTCTAGATGGGCACCAAATATGGCTTAGGGATACCATTGGAATTTTCTAAGAATTTATTGAGAACATTTCCTTTGGAAATATATCAAAAGGTCAAAATAGACACAAGGGGTTTTTAGGGTTTTACTGAAATAATAATAATATAAATAGGGGTTGAAAATCTTATGTATGGAAAATATATGTCCTTGTGATCATCTCCAAATTTTTTCAGATTTTTCTAAGGGAGAAAAGTAAATTTCCATATAGGAATACCATTTCTCGCCTAAGAAATAGACATGCAATGAACCTTGGAGCAAGTTTCCCCTTGACGTGGAAATGCTTGGTTCCCTTGAGAGGTGTGACGCGGAGGTACTCTTGGTCTCAGGGAACGAACTCCACATCTCTGCGGTGAGAATCCACATAGCTCTTCTGTCGCGACTTGGCTGCTTTTAGGTTTTCTCGAACAAGATGCACCTTATCTTCTGCTTCTTGCAGAACTTCCGGCCTGAAAATCAACCCTTCACCGGTTTCGGACCCGTTGAGAGGGGTGCGGCACTTTTGTCCGTACAACACTTCAAATGGGGCCATCTGGAGACTGGACTCGTAGCTGTTGTTGTATGAGAACTCAGCGAACGGCGGACATTCTTCCCATTTGGCACCATGCGCCAAGACACAAGCGCGGAGCATATCTTTGAGTATCTGGTTTACTCTCTCCGTCTGTCCACCCGTTTGTGGGTGGAAAGCGATGCTGAAAGAGAGTTTGGTTCCAAGGGCTTCTTGGAACTTCTTCCAGAATGTTGAGGTGAACTGCGTGCCTCGGTCAGATACAATCTCCTTGGGAACTCCGTGGAGACTCACTATACGATGGATGTCTAGACTAGCCAATTGGCTTCCATCATAAGTGGTGTTCACTGGAATGAAATGAGCCACCTTGGTCAGATAGTCGACAATGACCCATATGGAGTTATGTCCCTTGCTTGACCTGGGCAATGAAGTGATGAAGTCCATGCCGACCTTGTCCCACTTCCATTCTGGCACTGGAAGTGGTTGTAGCAGTTCAGCAGGTCACTGATGCTCGGCCTTGACTCACTGGCACATGCCGCACTTGGCAACATAAGACGCTATTTCCCTCCTCATGTCGTGCCACCATATTTTTTCTCGGAGATCTTGATATATCTTGGTACCACCGGGGTGAATAGAGTAGGGTGTGTCAGGTAATTCCTGCAGGATCAAGTCCTTGAGTTCTGCCTTGTTGGGTACGCATAAACGTTTCCCAAACAACACTACTCCTTGCTCATCCACTAAGAATTCTGGGGCCTTGCCTTCTTCGATCTTCTTCTTGATGCCTTCAATGCTCTTGTGCCCTTTCTGGTCTTCCTTGATATCATCATCTAGCGTTGGTTTGACTTCGAGGTTAGCTAGGAATCCTGATTCCACTAGCTCCAACCCGAAGTCCTCCATTTCTTCATATAAGGCGGGAAGCCTTTCCTTGAACATAATGTTCAAGGTGCTGGCCTTCCTGCTCAAAGCATCATCCACTACATTGGCATTATCGGGGTGGTATTGAATGATGAGATCGTAGTCTTTGATTAATTCCAACCATCTTCGTTGCCTCATATTAAATTCCCTTTGAGTGAAGATATACTTCGGACTTTTGTGGTCTATGTATATTTCACATCGCTTCCCCAGAAGGTAATGTTGCCATGTCTTAAGAGCATGAACTACGGCTGCCAATTCGAGATCATGGGTGGCATAATTCTCCACATGCAGACGCAGTTGCCCTGACAGATAAGCCACGATCCTGCCGTCTTGCATTAGAACTCCACCGAGCCCGGTTCTCGAGACATCACAATATATCACAAACTCCTTGCTGATATCTGGAGTAGCCAATACCGGGGCGGTAGTCAATCTCTTCTTCATCTTATGGAAGCTTGCTTTAGACTCCGGCGTCGATTCGAACTTCTTGCCTTTCTTCAAGAGCCGAGTCATGGGTCGAGCGATGCAGGAGAATCCTTCTACGAACTTGCGGTAGTATCCCGCAAGCCGGAGGAAGCTGCTGACTTCCTTCACATCGATTGGCGACTCCCAGTTGGTTACCGTAGTAATCTTGGAGGGATCGACTTCCAATCCACTTGTTGTCATGGTATGACCCAAGAACCCAACTTCGTTCAGCCAGAATTGGCATTTGCTGAACTTGGCATAAAGTTGGTGCTTTCGAAGCTTCTCCAACACTAACCTCAAGTGTTGCTCATGTTGTTCTTCGGACTTGGAGAAGATTAAGATGTCATCAATAAATACGACGACAAACTTATCCAGGTATTCCATGAAGACCTTGTTCATGAGGTACATGAAGTAAGCTGGGGAATTAGTCAACCCGAAAGACATGACATTGCACTCGTATAGACCGTACTGGGTCACGAACGCAGTCTTGGGTATGTCTTCAGGTCGGATCTTCAGTTGGTAATATCGAGATCGGAGGTCGATCTTGGAGAATACCTTAGCTCCATTTAACTGGTCAAACAAGTCTTCAATCCTGGGGAGTGGATACTTTTTCTTGATCATGACTTCATTGATAGAACGGTAATCAACGCAGAGTCTGTTACTTCCATCCTTCTTAGACACGAACAGAACAGGTGATCCCCAAGGTGATGCACTTGGACGGATGCACCCTTTCCTGAGATACTCATCTAGTTACTTCTTCAGCTCTGCTAGCTCTTCGGATCCCATCATGTAAGGCTTCTTATAGATAGGCCTTGATCCAGGCATGAGCTCAATGATGAACTCGATGTCTTGGTTGGGAGGCATCCCTGGTAGCTCATTGGGGAAGACGTCCGGGTACTCACAGACTATTGGCACTCGGTCCAGCTCTTCTCGTGACAGGTTGTTAACCTGCGGTACACGAGTGGTTACTAGCTCAGAGACATACTTGACCTTGACCCCTTGGTCGCTTGTCATGGTAATAGCCCTGTTGGCACAGTCCAAGATGCTCCGGTGTTTGGCCAACCAATCCGTGCCGATAATTACTTCTAGGCCTTGCGACTTAATGAAAATGAGATCTGCTGAGAAGCTTATCCCATTGATAACAATTCTGACTTTCATACACCCTAGGTTGGTCTTTAACATTACTCCCGGGGTATGTATTGCCATTTGCCCGTTAAGCAGGGTAGGCTTTAAACCACATTTTTCCGCAAATCTTTGTGTGACAAAAGAATGTGAAGCACCACAATCAAACAATATTGTTGCTCGGGTGGAGTTCACGAGGAACGTACCCAGAATGCAGTCCGGGTCTTCCTGTGCCTCTTTTCCGAGATATGATTGATCTGCCCCCTGCTGTGATACTGCTAGTTGCGGGGAGCTTGGTTCCTGCTTGGTGCTCCTTGGCCTTGGTTTGGCGCATTGGGGCGCGGTGCGTCGGGCTTCTTGTTGGGACACTGCCTGGAATAGTGCTCAGTCTGTCCACATCCAAAAAAGGTAACTTGTGCCAGAAGGATGGTCTTGACTTCACTGTTGTTCGGCGGGTTGAATGCTGGCTTGGTGTTGACTTGCTGCTGAGGCTGGTAGTTCTGGCAAAATGTTGGAGACTTGTACTGCTGTTGTTGATAGCTGGGTCTTGCTGGAGCTGACTGCCATGGGCGTGGCTTCAGGTTACTAGGTCCTCCACTACCCATCAGCTTGCGCTTACGGGTGTCGTCGATTGCACGACACTTATCCACCAACATAACGGCCTTATTAACCAGATCGCTAAAGGTCCGGCATTCACAAACAACCAGTTGATACTGGAGTGACTGCTACAGTCCTTCCATAAAGCGTTCCACTTTGGCGGCCTCGGTGTTGACATCCTATGACAGCCAGAGACCGACGTTCCAGAAGATTCCCCTTCTATTCCGTTTTTGTCGTGTGATTATTTTTATTTGTCGCATCATCATGCACATCATCTACTTTGCATCGGCATTCCCGTTGCCGCCAGTTTTCAGAAGTTGCATTCGTTAATAGTTGCCGGTTGTCTCTGTGTTCGTTGTTGACCGTGTTGAGCCCGACAACACTAGCACGCGCCCGCGGCGTCGTCAAAACCTTGACTTTAAAAGTGTGTATAAAACTTTCTCTGGTTGGGTTGCAACTTGGCATACGGTCTTATTTAAATATAGGTAGGCCGCCTACCAATTTTCGTTGCAATCGGAGTCCCTCTGGTACCCAAAGGATCGACCGTAGCGGCACCGTCTCCGGTCTATCGTCGGACGTTTTTCAGTATTATAAATCACGTTGTCGGGTGCCCGTTTGCCTCTCATCCCCGGCTAACCTACTCTATACAGCCACTTAACCCGTCCCCGCGTGCGAGACCATTCAATTCCGATCGCACGGTTGAAACCGGGGCGAAAAACTGCTAAACCTAGCTCCCATTGTTATAAATAGACCCCCATGCCATTTTTTAGATAGCCACTCTCTCTCTCTCCCTCGAAATCCGAGCCCCCTCTAACCCTAGCCGCCACCTCAGCCCTCTCCCTCCTCCTCAGCGCGCCAGGCCCGCCAAGCCCAGATCGGGCCCGGGCGAGCCCATCTGGCGCCGTCGGCCTGCTCCTGCTGCCTCTCCCCGCTGTTGCCTGAGCCGAGTGCCATCTGCTCCACGCGCCGCCGCGTTCACCCTTGACGCCGTCCCGCCCTCGCCAGATCTGCAGCGCGCCGCCGTGCCTGTGCCTTGAGTGAGCGAGGAGGAGCCTTCCCGCTCGACCGTTCCTCACGCTCGCTCGCCTCGAGCATTGATGGCGCCGTCGCAATGCCTGGTCGCGGCACAGGTAGCACCCCACGCCGGGCCTTGGCCCACCTCGCGACCCCAGGCGCGCCGCCCAGGCCGGCCTCTTCCAGGCCAGGCACCGACCTGCCTCGCTCCCCTGGCCCGATTCCTCTCCAGGCCGCCCTAGGCCCAAGGTGAGCCTCCCCCCCCCCCCGAGCCCACTACCCTCACCCCGGGCTACATTTAGTTGTGTTGCGCTTTGGACCGTTGTAGTAGATTCGGCCCGTGGCATTTAAAAAAAAATTAATTATCCCTGCGAATTAATTCAATTTCAGAAAGTGTTATATATTTCAAACGTGTGTAGTTTCTAAACCGTGCATCGGATCGGAATGTTTTAAATATGAAACTTGATTAGTTTTCCGCGCAGATTAATAATTTCAACTTTCATGCATGATTAAAATGATTTGACTTGCCATATGCCTAGAAACACGTGTTGTCCTAATTGGTTGCTTATTGCGTATTTATTTTCGTGCGTGTCCGGATTTCTCAAATCTCGTAGTTTAAACGCTCATGTTTTTAGGGACCCTTTTCCATGTATTATAGACCAGTTGGTTGCATTTTTGCATGTAGGCTCCATCGCTAGTTTATTAAATCGTGTTTCGGACATATTCTCTCATATACGTGTGGCGTTATTTTTATTTGGCAACCCCACATGTTATATGTGTTTTTGGGTTAGAAAGATCTATAGAATTTAACTGTGCATTTAGTTTTAGCTTTTGAGCAAGTTAGTGCGCGTGATATTTTGCCATGTGGGATTTAATCCGTGCATGATATGACGGAGTTGTCAACTAGAGATATGGCCTTGGATGTGTAGGTTAGCCTTTGGTAATTTTGGTTGCAATAGAAATCCATGTGTTAGATGTTGGTTGCTTTCTCTTAACATGCTAGAAAATAGTGCATATTTGGAGATGCTGAAATATTTCTAAGTCTAAAATATGTTATATTTTGTTGTTGTCTTTCCATGAGTTTATCTAGTGATCTGTAGCTCTTTTGAGGTTGGTGCAATGGAGTTAGTTGTAGAACTTAAGATTCTCTAGCATGATGTAAATTTTCGTGTCATTTGGAGCCCTGTAGCTTATAGTTTTGCAGCTTTTAATATGCCTTCAGATCGAAAACTGCACTGTCATAAACTGATATTTTCACTAAGTCTGAAACTGTGGGTGAGAAGCCATTTTGTGAGTTCAATTCCTAGTGATCCATGCTTCCATGCTAAATGTCATTAGTAGTATATTGTAGTGCCTCTTTCACTCTACTGTCTCATGCCTTGTTTGAGCATTTTGGATTTTAGTAGCTAGTTGTTCGAGGGTGTACAAAATGCTATGTGGCTGATTTTGGCAGATTATGAGTATTTCTTGATTAGCTCGTAGTTGTTGAACCGTTGCTCCGTTTTAATCGTGTCCTACATGAAACTTGCTTAGAATCTCGTGTAGTTTCATATTACCTTTCTGTTCGTATGGTTTGGGATGCGTGTGACTGGCGTTGCACACATATTGCATTCATACCATCATATCTTGCGGTGTTCGTATCTTTTGAACCGTAGCTCCGTTGGAGATGTTCTCTATGTGTAAATTGATTGAAACAACACATAAAATCATGTGAACCTATTTATTTTGCTGTTTAACAAATATTAAAACATGTTATTTCTGATCTGATCAGGATTGTAAATTGACGTATGAGGTCCTCTCGGAGATGATATATGTCGTTTCCGGCCTCATTTAATATGCCTAGATAGGTAGTTTAATTACGCTTCAACTCTTTCCATGTTTAACCACATTTAATATTGCCGTGTACCCAATCGAGAGTGAACTAAATAATCCGTATGTGGAGTTCTGTCAATATTCAACTCGTTGCATATTGAACTTCACTTAATGTGTAGTGTTTGATTGTTGTGAATTGTCATGCCATGTCTTGCATATATTCAACTGATCATGCATCATACGTGAATTGTGTCTTGTCGTGCATGTGCCGTGTTGAATATTTTGTGTTGATTCTTGTTTCCGGTTTCCTTCGCCTCGATAGAGTTCCGCAAGCGTGTAAGAATGTTAGCCTCTCAACATTGCCATGAAAACGTTCATCCTGTTCACAACCTAGAAAACCACTGATTGGCTATGTTACCACTTACTTAACCTTGTGTTAGCGTTGCTAGTTGCCAGGTGCAGTTGCTTCCATGTGACAACATGGGTTTTTTGTTTTATCACCCTATTAATGTTATTTAATTTAATGCACCTATATACTTGGTAAAAGGTGGAAGGCTCTGCCTTTCTAGCCTGGTGTTGTGTTCTACCTTTGCCCCCTTAGTTTCGGCTACCAGTGTTATGTTCCATAATTGAGCGCTCCTAACAAGATCGGGGTTGTTATGGGGACCCCCCTTGATAATTCGTTTTAGATTAAAGCTGGTCTGGCAAGGCCCAACTTTGATTT
Source organism: Hordeum vulgare subsp. vulgare (assembly GCF_904849725.1). Taxonomy (NCBI): domain Eukaryota; kingdom Viridiplantae; phylum Streptophyta; class Magnoliopsida; order Poales; family Poaceae; genus Hordeum; species Hordeum vulgare. Next base: position 337,341,546 of record NC_058519.1, read on the forward strand.
TACATTTTCCTAATAACCTAATAAAATTGCATAGGGACTTTCCGGATCCCGAGGATAATTAATCAACCCCCGGAACAGTGCTCCGCATGAGTATTGGTCCAAACTGGCAGACTACGGGGCCACCGCGGGGAAACCCAAGGTTTGGTTTCTCCTAGTGTGACCCATCCATCGTGTCCTGAGAACGAGATACGCGGCTCCTATCGGGTTCGTCGACACGTCGAGCGACCTTGCTGGATTAGTTTTACCTTTGACGAAATATCTTGTGCATCAGGATTCCGGTGATGCTTTGGGTAATCTCAGAGTTGAGGTTTTCCACTAAGGAGTCCGATGAGATCGCGAGCTTCGTGATCGAGGATTTCTTTGCGGCTTGTGGTAATTTGTGATGGACTAGTTGGAGCACCCCTGCAGGGTTAAATCTTTTCAGAAAGACATGCCCGCGGTTATATGGCAACGTGGAAACTTTCTTTAACACTGGTTCTAGACAACTTGAAGTTAATTTAATTAAAATATGCCAACTGAGTGCGTAACCGTGACTGTCTCTTTCGTGAGCTCCTTCTCCGATCGAGGACACGGTGGGGTTATGTCTGACGTAAGTAGGTGTTCAGGATCATTCATTTGATCATTAATAATTCACGTCCGTTATGCGTAGATCATCCCCCTCTTTATTCTTGTTCTTGTATGTTAGCCACCTCATCTAATGCTTAGTCGCTGTTGCAACCCCACTACTTAACCATACCTCACCCGTTAAGCTTTGCTAGTCTTGATACCTTTGGAAATGAGATTGCTGAGTCCCCTATGGTTCACAGATTACTACAACACCAGTTTCAGGTACACGTAAAGGTTACTTAACACGAGCGCGTTGCCTGTTCATTTGGAGTTTCTTCTTCTTCATCGTCGATCTAGGATGGGTTCCAGGCCGATAGCCTAGGATAGCAAGGATGGACGTCGTTCTTTTCTCGTTTGTTTTCGTCCGTAGTTAGACCCTGCTCTTCTTCGTGATATTTATGTATTGTACTAATGTGACTCTGATGTAGCTTGTGGCTAGTGTAAGCCAATTCCTTATATCTCATCTTTTTAGTACATGTACTTGTAACGATATCCATTCTTGCAAAACGACGAGATGCGCTTCTATCCCTGATGAGGCCCTCGTGCCAAATTAAGGATAGGGTCGCATCTTGGGCATTATAAGTTGATACCAGAGCAGTACCGACCTAGGAGCCCCTTGATTGATCGAACTCGACCGAATCGAGTCTAGTAAAAAACAGTTTTGAGTCTTAGTTATATCAGAGAGTATGTTTCTTTTTTTGTCCTCATCTATGCTCTGGTGAGGTTCACGACTTATGAATTTTAATTCTACTCCTCTTATCACTCGAAAAAAATTAGGATCATGCAGATATTTCTGGAATCTATATGATGTCGATGTGACGGAGTTCTATCTTGGTGCCTCCTGTCTGACTTGATATCTTCCGGGGAGTTGAGCTCCAGGGGATTCTTTAGCACATCGTTATCATTCAGATTTCTTAGTATCTCAGGACGAAGGATGTTCAAAATTGCTTCAATACTAGTAGTGGCGAGAGGAGTCCGGCTTCCCCAGTACTGGTGCAGAGAGTTCCGGATGTATCGCCATACCTTGTATCGTTGTGATTACGAGTGTCCGAAATAGATGAGGTTCCGAGATTCTGGTTATGTGTTGACGGATGTGATACACTGGACGGGTTAGTATAGGAGTTGAGTGATATATTACTCCTTGTATCCGTGGCCAGATTGCATGACCAGAAATTTCGGGAGTTCTTAGGTGGGAATTCAAGTAGTTACTTATAGGACAATCTTCCAACAAATGCATGATGTTAGGTTGGGGTTCGACATCTAGTGGACTCGTTTGTTCACGGTCGACTTACATCGTTTCTCGTTGTGTCTTAAAGAGTCCTTGTAGATTGCTATGACTCGGGGACGCTCCGTATGTCGTGTGCACTTCCTTGTACATGATGGCTACTATAAGTTCGAGCCCATGTGATCCTATCCACGAGAATATCAGACGAAATCTCTGTCATGAATTTGTTCTGGCTTGTTTCGTAAGCCTCATCCTTTGTTTTGTTGGAGTATGGTAATTCGAGTTGCTCTGATGTCAAGTGGTGAATTCATATCCCTCCAAGAGTTGTTCTCATATTTCTATGGGAATGCTCATTAATTTCTGTTGCTCAAATCAACTTGTCTTTTCAATTCTTGTCAACCGGAGTTTTCATGTAAATTCTTTTCAACCGGTGTGCTTCGCTGCAAGGGAATTCAGTCCTCTCCAATTTTGCAAGACCAATCTCTCCTTTCTTTCCGGAGTTGTCTCATCTGTCCCAGGTTGTATTTGTTTTTCCCGCCCTTCCACCCTTTTTTCTCCAATGATTTTATTATCGTCCAAGTGCCTTTCTTTTCATCAATGATTCCGCTCTCTTTTCTTCCATATTGTTTCCGGTGACACTTTGTGAAGATTCTCAGGAGCTTCGTGTTCATCTTTATTCAATCTTGTTATCTTTCCCGGTGAATTCAATTTTGTTATCCGTGTCATCATATCCTTTTCATCCTTTAAATTCTTTTCCATGTTGAAATTTTTTATCAAGTCTTATTGTTGTCATTTCTCTCTATTCTATCCGAAGCATTGAAGTTATCTCAGACTTTCTTGGTTTCAATTCTTTTAATTATTTCGGGGGCCTCACCTCATCTAGTTTTCATTTGTACCGGTGCAATATCTCTCTTTTTGAACAATCTTTTCAACGGTGGTTTCTTTTGAGTGGGCCCATAACCCATAGGTTCTTTCCCAAGATCTCATCTGGCTCTTGTAATCTTTCCGGAGTTCTCTTATTGTTTTCAACTATGACATAAGTATGAATTTCATCAGTCTTATTCCTTCTTCAAGGTCGCTTCAAAATTTATTCTCATATTTGGCTCAACCTTTCATTCTTCATTTTTCCAGAGTGTCTCGGTACTTTTGATGGTGTTTCTTGCCATCATTCTCAGCATGAGGACTAAAGGAGTGTGCCTCTTAAATCTTGGTCCATTCTCTTGAAGATTCATCATTTCAGCTTTGTGGCATCATCTTGAATTGTTCCAATCATGAGAATCTATTTCTTGCTATCCGGTGCATTCCTGAGTTGTTGTCATTCTTGATCCTCCGAAGGCCATCATTTCATAAGATTTCTTCGTTCTCAGCTTTTAGCTTTCGTCCTCAAATTCTTCTCAATTGTTGTCTCTTCGTTCGTCTCTCAATCATCCAGGTGCCTTGTTCAGTTTTCTGTTAGGCGGCTCAAGATCTCTTCATTCTCAAGGTGTTCTTCTAGATTCTTGTGGTAGTAGTTCTCAATTCTTCTTCGTTCTTTTCTTGCCAAGAGCTAGTTTCTATTCTTTCTAATGGAGGCCTTGTGATGTTGCTCTCTTCAATCTATCATATTATCTTTTCAAGATCATGTTGTTCCCTTGTTCTATTTGGTTAGTTTGTTGTGAATTTTCTCAAGATCTGCCCATCTTATCGAATTTTTGTCCCCTTTTCCTACCGAAGTGCTGCCGAAATTTTCTGTGAATTCTTTCTTGTTTCTCATATCATTCCTCATCTCTTTGCAACCTTCAAGGATTGTTGGTTTCACTCGTTTGTCAAAGAAGCAATTAATTTTTACCTCTTGCTTTCTCATCCTCTTCCTCTTTCATTCTTGGATCTCGGGTCGAGATCCTCTTGTAGTGTAGGAGAGTTGTGACAGCCCGAGACCGACGTTCCAAAAGATTCCCCTTCTATTCCGTTTTCGTCGTGTGATTATTTTTATTTGTCGCATCATCATCGCATTATGCGCATCATCTACTTTGCATTGGCATCCCCGTTGCCGCCAGTTTTCAAAAGTTGCATTCGTTACTAGTTGCCGGTTCTCTTCGTGTTCGTCGTTGACCGTGTTGAGCCCGTCCACACAGGCAGACGCTCGCGGCATCATCAAAACCTTGATTTTAAAAGTGTGTATAAAACTTTCTCTCATTCGGTTGAAACTTGGCATCCGGTCTTTTTTTAATATAAGTAGGCCGCCTGCCAATTTTCGTCGCAATCGGAGTCCGTTTGGTACCCGAACGGTCGACCGTAGTGGCACCGTCTCCGGTCTATCGTCGGACGTTTTTCGGTATTTTGAATCACATTGTCGGGTGCTCGTTTCCCTCTCTTCCCCGGCTAACCTACTCTACACAGCCACTTAACCCGTCCCCGTGTGCGAGACCGTTCGATTCCAATCGCGCGGTTGAAACCGGGGTGAAAAACTGCTGAACCTAGCCCCCCATTGTTATAAATAGACCCCCATGCTAGTTTTTAGACAACCACTCTCTCTCCCTAGAAATCCGAGCCCCCCTCAAACCCTAGCCGCCACCTCAGCCCTCTCCCTCCTCCTCAGCGCACCAGGCTCGCTGCTTCTTCTCAAACAACAGCGCCAGAAATTGACACGTTGACGGAGACTTGCTTGCGTTAGTATTTCCCCTGAAGAGGAAAGTGTGATGCAGCAAAGGAGCAGTAATTATTTCCCTTAGTTCGAGAACCAAGGTATCGATCCAGTAGGAGAGTCTCGTGAAGTCCAGAGTACCTGCGCAAACACAAACGAGCTTGCACCCAACGCTTCAAAGGGGTTGTCAATCCCTTCAAGATTGTTTGCAAAGTGAGATCTGAAGGCGGAAAGTGCAACGAAGTAAAAAGTGTAAGGCTGAAAATATGGTGTGGAGTAGACCTGGGGGCCATAGTGTTCACTAGAGGCTTCTCTCAAAATAGCAAATATCACGGTGGACGAACAAATTACTGTCGAGCAATTGATAGAACTACGCAAAGTCATGACGATATCTAAGCAAATGATCATACATATAGGCATCACGTCCGAGACAAGTAGACCGATACTTTCTGCATCTACTACTATTACTCCACACGTCGACCGCTATCCAGCATCCATCTAGTGTATTGAGTTCATGACGAACAGAGTAACGGCATAAGCAAGATGAAATTATGTAGAGGGATAATATCAAACCAATAATGAAAACCCCATCTTTTTACCCTTGATGGCAACAACACGATGCGTGCCTCGCTACCCCTTCTGTCACTGGGTGAGGTCACCGCACGGTATGAACCCAAAACCAAGCACTTCTCCCATTGGAAGAATCATAGATCCAGTTGGCACCCACAACTCGAAGAGAATTACAAGGATATGAAATCATGCATAAGGGAGATCAGAAGAAACTCAAATAAGATTCATAGATAATCTGATCATAAATCCACAATTCATCGGATCTCGACAAACACACCGCAAAAGAAGATTACATCGGATAGATCTCCATGAAGATCATGGAGAACTTTGTATTGAAGATCCAAGAGAGAGAAGAAGAAATCTAGTTACTAGCTATGGGCCCGTAGGTCTATGGTGAACTACTCTGGCATCATCGGAGAGGTCATGGTGTTGATGAAGAAGCCCTCCGTATCCGAATCCCCCCTCCGACAGGGCACCAGAACGTGCCCCATATGGGATCTTGCGGAGACAGAAGCTTGCGACGGCGGAAAAGTACTTTCGATGATCTCCTGATTTTTTGTGGAATTTTTGGGGATATATGTGCGCAAAACCAAGGGCAAAGGAGGTCCAGGGGGCCCACAAGCCTGTGGGCCGTGGCCTCCCCCATGGCCGCGGTGAGGGGGCTTGTGGGGCCCCTGGGGACCCCCTGCCTTGGCTCTCAAGTCTCCCGATCTTCTTCTGTTACGGAAAAAATCTTTTCGGGGATTTTATTCCGTTTGGACTCCGTTTCAAAATCTCCTCTGAAAGGGCTCAAAAACATGGAAAGAACAAGAACTCGCACTTGGCACTGAGTTAATAAGGTAGTCCCAAAAAATATATAAAAGGCATGCAAAACATCCAAACTTTGACAAGATAATAACATGAAACCATCAAAAATTATAGATACGTTGGAGACGTATGAAGCATCCCCAAGCTTAACTCCTGCTCGTCCTCGAGTAGGGAAGTGATAAATAATGAATTTTCGATGTGGAATGCTACCTAGCATAGTTTTCCTTTGCAACTTCTTTCACGTGACATGAATGTTGAGATCTGTAAGATTGGAAAAAACAGTTTTTTATTGACATGAAAACAATAATACTTCAAGCAAACTAGCGAAGTAATCATGAACTTTCAAAATAACAAGGCCAAGGAAAGTTATCCCTACAAAATCATATAATCTAGCTATGCTCCATCATCTTCATACAACTAATGTAAATCATGCACAACCCCGGTATTGGCTTCGCACTCTTACTTTCTCAAACTTTTTATAACTATCACGGAATACATGAGCGTGAGCCATGGATATAGCACTATAGGTGGAATAGAGTGTGGTGGTGGTTGTGAGACAAAAAGGAGGAGGTGGTCACATTGACTCGGCGTATCAAAGGGCTATGGAGATGCCCATTAATAGATATGAATGTGAATGAGTAGGGATTGCCATACAAGGGATGCACTAGAGCTATAAGTATGTGAAAGCTGAAAAGGAGAACTAGTGGGTGTGCATCCAACTTGCTTGCTCACGAAGACCTAGGGCAATTTGAGGAAGCCCAGCATTGGAATATACAAGCCAAGTTATATAATGAAGATTCCCACTAGCATATGGTAGTGACAAAGCAAGAAGCTCTGAATCATGAAGCAGATGGTGCTATAATGAAGCACAAGTGTGGAAAAAGTTAGTAGCATTGTCCCTTCTCTCTTTTTCTCTCTTTTTTTTATTTGGGCTCTTGGCCTCTTTTTTTATTTTCTGTTTTTTTGGGCTCTTTTTTTTATTTCCTCACATGGGACAATGCTCTAACAATTATGATCATCACACTTTTATTTACTCACAGCTCAAAGCTCAAAATGATGATGACTCTATAGGAAATGCCTCCGGCGGTGTACCGGGATGTGCAACGATCTAGCTTGGCGTATGACGTTGAAAAATCATGATGACCCACAAGTATAGGGGATCAATCGTAGTCCTTTCGATAAGTAAAATGTCGAAGCAAACGAGGAGCAGAAGGCTCTAATAAACAGATTTCGGCAAGGTAATAACTGCAAGCACTGAAAGTAGCAGTAACAAGTGATTGTGTAGCGAGGTGAAACGTAGCAAGCAAAGAGTAACAAGTAACAAGTAGTAGCAACGGTGCAGCAAGTGGCCCAATCCCTTTTGTAGCAAGGGACAAGCCTGAACAAAGTCTTATAGGAGGAAAAACGCTCCCGAGGACACACGGGGATTTCTGTCATGCTAGTTTCATCATGTTTACATGATTCGCGTTCGTTACTTTCATAGTTTGATATGTGGGTGGACCGGCGCTTGGGTACTGCCCTTACTTGGGCAAGCATCCCACTTATGATTAACCTCTCTCGCAAGCATCCACAACTACAAAAGAAGAATTAAGAAAAAGTCTAACCATAGCATTAAACTAGTGGATCCAAATCTGCCCATCACGAAGCAACGCATAGACTCGGGTTTAAGCTTCTGTCACTCCAGCAACCCATAATCTTCTTACTACTTCCCAATGCCTTCCTCTAGGCCCAAATACGGTGAAGTTTTATGTAGTTGACATTCACATAACACCACTAGAGGAAAAACAACATACATCATATCAAAATACCGAACGAATATCAAATTCACATGACTATTATTAACATGACTTATCCCATGTCCTCAAGAACAAAAGTAACTACTCACAAGACATAATCATAATCATGACCAGAGGTGTAATGAATAGCATCAAGGATCTGAACATAAACTCTTCGACCAAGTAATCCAACTAGCATCAACTACAAAGAGTAATCAACAATGCTAGCAACCTTACAAGTACCAATCGGAGTTGCGAGAAGAAGATTGGTTACAAGAGATGAACTAGGGATTGGAGAGGAGATTGTGCTAATGAAGATGTTGATGAAGATGCCTCCGCTCCGACGAGAGCAGTGTTGGTGATGACGATGGTGAGGATTTCCCCCTCCGGGAGGGAAATTTCCCCGGCAAGATCGTCCTGCTGGAGCTCTAGATTGGATCTGCTCAAGTTCCGCCTCGTGGCGGCGGCGAAACCACGAAAAAGCTCCCTCTTGATTTTTTCCAGACCAGGACTAGTGGGCCTTCAGGCAGCCCACAAGCTTGCCCACTGCCACCAGGGGGGTGGTGGCGGAGTGGGGGCTTGTGGGGTCCTGGTGGCCCCCCTCCGGTAGTTCTTCCATCCAGTATTTTTAATATATTCCAGAAAAAATCCACGTAAATTTTCAGCGCATTTGGAGATGTGTAGAATAGTGGACTAGGATTTGCTCCTTTTCGAGTCCAGAATTCCAGCTGCCTGAATTCTCCCTCTTCAAATAATCCTTGCAAAATAAGAGAGAAAAGGCATAAATATGGTACCACAAGTAATATAAAAGCCCAAAAAGCAATAAATATCAACATGAAAGCATGACACAAAATGGACGTATCAACTCCCCCAAGCTTAGACATCGCTTGTCCTCAAGCGAAAACCAAGTTCCATAAACATGTCCACATGTTTGAGGACGAAGGTGTCGATAAAACATAATACGGACATGAGGGCATCATGATCACACATAGAACAGCAATACATCATAAAGATTCTTATGGGAAAGTAACAATTCCTTCATAAAGCAAAGCATGAAGCAAAAACCTTACCGAGAAGTAAGCAACAATAGTCCATAGTCATTGAAGCAATTGCAATTTATCACAACATCAGAAAGAGTCAAATAAGAGCTTGTAAGGCAAACCCACGTACTCAATCATCTCTTTTGTTTTCCACAATTGTTACAACTCACGTGGTACTCATGATGTCAAAGTTTCAGCTGGACACAGAGGAAGATAGGGGCTTATAGTTTTGCCTCCTAACCATTTACCTCAAGGGTAAAGTCAACAACAATAAAGCATCAGTACTCAACTCCAAGTTGATATATGACTATAGATCTTTCCCAAGCATGTGACGGTAGCCAAGAGAAAGGCCAAAAGGGAATTGGTGAAGATCACCATGACTCTTACAAGGGTAAAAATTAAAGGTACAAGATAGGCCCTTCGCAGAGGGAGGCAGAGGTTGTCATGCGCTTTTGAGGTTTGGATGCATGTCCTCTTAGTGCAGAGGAACGTCACTTTATATTGCCTCCTGTGATAAAGAACTTTAGTATGCAGTCTGACGCTTTTATGTCTTCCTCATCACAGGTTCGTACAAAGCTTATTTTCCACACACTAATCGATCATACATATTAGAGAGCAATTTTTATTGCTTGCATCGATGACAACTTACTTGAAGGATCTTATTCAATCTATAGGTAGGTATGGTGGACTCTCATGGCAAAACTGGTTGGAGGTTTATGGATGCACAAGTAGTATCTCTACTTGGTGCGGGAGTTTTGGCTAATATGAGGTGGAAGCAATCGTCACATGCTAAGGGATCTCTAATCATATAACATTGTTTGGAACCAAGGAAACACAATTCATTATGTTGTCTTCCTTGTCCAACATCTACTCCTAGGCATGTAATAGTTTGGTGAGTGCTCACAATTGTAAAAGTGTCTAAGATGATATATTTATATGTGAACCTCTCTTTCCTTATTACTTCTTATTAATTGCAACAAAGACTGAGGTCTATGTTGATTTATTCTCAACAAGTTTCAATCATCATACTTGTCATATGTGAAGTTATCACTATCCATAAGATCGTCTCATGATCTTTCATGCTATCGTTCTTTTCATACTTTTTGATCATGGCACAAAGCAAAGACTTTGACTAAGAAACTCTTTATTATATAGCTCGTAAGCTCGAATACATCGGGGGAGAGACAAAAGCAAAAGACTCAAACTAAAAACTAAAGACTTATTCCTCTAAAAGAAGAAATAAAAACTGAAAAGGAAAGAACTAAAACAAAGGTAAAAGCAAAAGATATAAAGGTGATACGATACCAGGGCAACTCCCTCAAGCTTGGATGAAGCCAAGGGGATTGCCCACACCAATGCTTAGTTGTCTTCCTTTGGTGGTGATGGTGGTGTTGTTATCGCCTTTGATTCCAAGAGAGCTATCAATCTTTGATTTATACCTTTGAGATCTGTGACATGGTTTTCCAGCAAAACAACTTCACGAGAAAGAGAAATATTGCGAGCACGAGTTGTTTCGCTAAACCTCAAGAGTTCAATCAAGGATGGAGACAACACTTGGTCCCTGGCTTCCGTGACTTCTACTCTTTTCAGATCAGCATCTACTTCCTCATGAACTTGGTGAAGATCATTCTCCCCAATAGATTCCTGAGACATCTTTGCTCTAAATCTGCGGCAGACAACAAGCTCGAAACGAAAACACAGGAAAACTACGCGATACCGAGATCAAAACCTTCGGGCGACCATATATTGATTTTTTCTGGGCCAGAAGGAGTCCTCCGCAAGAAAACGGAGTCCGGGAGGCACACAAGGTTCCCACAAACTTGCCCACTGCCACCAGGGGGTGGTGGCGGAGTGGGCCCTTGTGGCTGCCTCGTTTGCTCTCCGGATTGCTTTTTATTTTTCTAATTTTCCAAAAATTCCAAAACTGAGGAAATTTCCTATTGGAAAAGTATCGGAGTACAATTTCTTGCCGAAATAGATACATCTTTGTTTTCAAGGTCTGAATCAGGCTGATAAACATCCCTTATGTACTCCTCTAGAGTTATGACATTGATGATATTGGTCTCAACATTTATGGGAGTACCAGAGATGTAATGCTTGATTCTTTGCCCATTTACCACTCTAGGGAAATTTCCTTCTGTGTTATTGATTTTGATGGCACCAGAATGATATACTTCCTCGACAACATAGGGACCTTCCCATTTAGAGAGAAGCTTGCCTGCAAAGAATCTCAAACGAGAATTCTATAGCAAGACATAATCACCTACATTGAACTCTCGTTTCTGTATTCGTTTGTCGTGCCATCTCTTAACCTTTTCCTTGAACAACCTGGCATTCTCATATGCCTGGGCTTTCCATTCATCTAACGAGCTGATATCAAACAACCGCTTCTCACCGGCAAGTTTGAAATCAAAGTTGAGCTCTTTGATTGCCCAATAAGCTTTATGTTCCAGCACAAGAGGTAAATGACAGGCCTTACCGTAAACCATTTTATACGGTGACATGCCCATGGGATTCTTCTAAGCAGTCCTATAAGCCCATGGTGCATCGTCAGGTTTGCTAGACCAGTTCTTTCGAGATCTATTGACGGTCTTTTGTAGGATCAAATTGATCTCCCTATTACTCAACTCCACTTGACCACTAGACCGAGGATGATAAGGAGATGCAACTCTATGGTTGACATCATACTTAGCTAGCATCTTGCGGAAAACACCATGAATGAAGTGTGAACCGCCATCAGTCATCAAGTATCTAGGGACACCAAATCTTGGGAATATGACTTCTTTAAGCATCTTAATAGAGGTGTGGTGATCAGCATTTTTAGTGGGGATAACTTCTACCCACTTAGTAACGTAATCCACATCAACTAAGATGTGAGTGTACCCATTGGAACTCGGGAAGGGTCCCATATAATCAAAGCCCCAAACATCATATGGTTCAATGACAAGTGAATAGTTCATAGGCATCTCTTGACGCTTACTGATGTTCCCTATCCTTTGGCATTCGTCACAAGACAAGACAAACTTACGGGCATCCTTAAAGAGAGTGGGCCAATAGAAACCTGATTGCAATACCTTATGGGCAGTTCTATCTCCAGCATGGTGTCCTCCGTAGGCTTCGGAATGACACTTCTACAGGATCTGTCCATGTTCATGTTCAGGCACACAACATCTAATAACACCATCTACTCCTTCCTTATAAAGGTGAGGATCATCCCAAAAGTAGTGTCTCAAATCAAAGAAGAATTTCTTCTTTTGTTGATAGGTGAAACTGGGTGGTATGTATTTGCCTACGATGTAGTTTGCATAATCAGCATACCACGATGCACTATGTGAAGTGCGGATGACACTTAGTTGCTCATCAGGAAAGCTGTCATCAATAGGCAGTGGGTCATCAAGGACATTCTCTAGCCTAGACAAGTTATCTGCTACAGGGTTATCAGCACCCTTTCGGTCAACGACGTGCAAATCAAATTCCTGTAGTAGGAGAACCCATCTGATGAGCCTAGGCTTAGCGTCCTTCTTCTCCATGAGGTACTTAATAAAAGCATGATCAGAGTGAATAGTGACTTTGGAGTCAACTATGTAAGATCTGAACTTTTCACATGCAAACACGACTGCTAAAATTCATTCTCCGTAGTGGCATAGTTTCTTCGGGCACTGTCTAAAGTTTTACTAGCGTAATGAATGGCATTCAACTTCTTGTCAACTCTTTGTCCTAGAACAGCACCAACAGCGTAATCACTGGCGTCACACATGATTTCAAAGGGCAAGTTCCAGTGAGGTGGTTGAACAATAGGTGCGGTTATCAAAGCCTTCTTAAGTATTTCAAAGGCTTCCTCACAATCCGCATCAAAAAAAAAAGGAACATCCTTCTGCAAGAGGTTGGTAAGAGGCCTAGAAATCTTAGAGAAGTCTTTAATGAACCTTCTATAGAAACCAGCATGACCTAGGAAACTTCGTATACCTCTCATATCTGTGGGGCAAGGCATTGTCTCAATTGCATCAACCTTGGCCTTATCAACTTCAATGCCTCTCTCAGAAATTTTGTGTCCTAAGACGATACCTTCATTAACCATAAAGTGGCACTTCTCCCAATTCAAGACGAGGTTGGTTTCTTCGCATCTCTGTAAGACTCGATCAAGGTTGCTGAGGCAATCATCAAAGGAAGACCCATAAACGGAGAAGTCATCCATGAAAACCTCGATAATATTTTGACAAAAGTTAGAGAATATAGCCATCATACATCTTTGGAAGGTGGCAGGTGCATTACATAAGCCAAAAGGCATACGTCTATAGGCAAAGGTACCGAAAGGGCAGGTGAAAGTGGTTTTCTCTTGATCAGATTGTGCAACACGTATTTGCGAGAAACCTGAATAACCGTCTAGAAAGCAGAAGTGAGTGTGCTTTGATAGCCTTTCTAGCATTTGGTCGATGAACGACAAAGGATAATGATCTTTCCTAGTTGCCTTGTTCAGTTTCCGGAAGTCTATCACCATTCTATAGCCGGTAATAATCCTTTGTGGGATTAGTGCATCCTTATCATTAGGAACGACGGTGATACCTCCCTTCTTAGGTACGCAATGTACTAGACTTACCCAATCACTATGAGCAACAGGATAAATGATTCCTGCTTCAAGAAGCTTTAATATTTCTTTTCTAACGACCTCTTTCATCTTAGGATTTAATCTCCTTTGATGATCAGCACCTGGTTTAAAGTCAGGATCGGTTTTAATCTTGTGCTAACATAGAGTAGGACTAATACCCTTAAGATCATCAAGAGTATATCCAATAGCAGCGCAGTGCTTCCTCAGAGTTTTCAGTAACTTCTTCTCTTCGCGCTCTGAGGATTTAATGACAGGTATATCTCCTTCTCATCAAGATAGGCATACTTAAGAGTATCAGGCAACTGTTTAAGCTCTAATACAGGATCACCCTTTGGTGGGGGAGGATCCCCAAGCACTTCAACAGGCAGATTATTCTTGAGAATAGGATATTGTTCTAAGACAATTTTATCTATCTCATCTCTCTCCTCCATATGCATATCATTTTCATGCTCAAGAAGATATTGCTCTAAAGGAGCCGTAGGAGGTACGGAAATAGAGGCAAGAGCAATGATTTCATCTCTACCAGACGACTCTCTTCATGGGTTTGTCTTCCAAACTTGGAGAAGTTAAATTCATGAGACACTCCGTCGAAACTTACTATGACAGTCTACTTAATGCAATCAATGTGAGCATTGACAGTGTTGAGAAAGGGTCTACCAAATATGATGGGACAAAAGCTATCTTGTGCAGTACCAAGGACGAGGAAATCAGTAGGATACTTCGTCTTACCACACAGGACTTCTACGTCTCTCACAATTCCCAAGGGCTAGATAGTGTCTCTATTAGCTAGCGTAATAGTGACATCAATGGGTTCTAACTCAGCAGGTGCAATCTCATCTTTGATTTCATCATATAGAGAACGGGGTATTGCACTAACACTAGCTCCCATATCACATAAACCATGGTAACAGTGATCTCCTATCTTAACAGAAACAACGGGTTGGCCAACTACAGGTCCGTGTTTGTCTTTCGCGTGAGGTTTAGCAATTCTAGCGGAGTCCTCACAGAATTTGATAACATGCCCGTCTATGTCTTCAGCTAAGAGATCTTTTATAATAGCAACACTAGGTTCAACTCTAATCTCCTCAGGGGGTGCAAGTGGTCTAATGTAACCCCTATGTATCATAGTTGGAGCTTTAGAATAATCCTTTATCCTAGCAGGGTATGGTGGTTTCTCAGTGTAAGCACAAGGAACAACAGGATCACTAAAAGCTATGATTTTCTCCTCAACTAGATTGGTTTTGGATATGTTGCTTTCTACAGGAGGATGATATTTAAACCACATCTCTTTGGGAAGATCAACATGAGCAACAAAAGATTCACATAGAGAAGCTACTATCTTAGAGTCAAGTCCATACTTAGCGCTAAAATCTCTAGAAGTGTTTATCTCAACAAAAGATTTAACGCAATCAAACTGGAAATTCATACCTGACTCCTTACCTTCCTCCAGCTCCCAATCTTCAGAGTTGCATTTGATTCTCTCCAATAAATTCCACTTGTGATCAATATCCTTCTTCATAAAAGAACCGGCACAAGAAGTGTCAAGCATGGTACGATCTTCATGAGAAAGCCGAGCATAAAAGTTTTGAGTGATGATTTCTCTCGAGAGCTCATGATTGGGGCATGAATATAGCATTGATTTAAGCCTCCCCCAAGCTTGAGCTATGCTTTCCCTGTCACGAGGCCAAAAGTTATAAATAAAGTCCCGATCACGATGTACTAAATGCATAGGAAAGAACTTTTGATGAAATTCCAATTTCAACCGATTGTAGCCCCATGATCCAACATAATCACATAGCCTATACCATGTCAACGCCTTATCCTTCAAAGATAAAGGAAAGACTTTCTTATTTAACTCATCCTCGGGCAAACCTGCAAGCTTAAATAAACCACAAACTTCATCTACATTGATTAGATGAAAGTCTGGATGTGAAGATCCAACTCCTGTAAAAGGATTAGCCAGCAGTTTCTCAAGCATACCCAAAGGAATTTCATAAAAGATATTTTCAGTAGGTACCTCGGGTTGAGGACCACCTCCTCGTGCTTACGTTCGTGGTGAACATACCCCGAACAAACTCCTCAAAGGAAGAGTTTCCATAGTGACAAGTGATAATAAATTTCAGCACAGTATATAAATGTTTCCTTACCAATTTCCACTTACCAAAGGCGCTTCACTCCCCGGCAACGGCGCCATAAAAGAGTCTTGATGACCCACAAGTATAGGGGATCAATTGTAGTCCTTTCGATAAGTAAAAGTGTCGAACCCAACGAGGAGCAGAAGGCTCTGATAAACGGATTTCAGCAAGGTAATAACTGCATGCACTGAAAGTAGCGGTAACAAGTGATTGTGTAGCGAGGTGAAACATAGCAAGCAAAGAGTAACAAGTAACAAGTAGTAGCAATGGTGCAGCAAGTGGCCCAATCACTTTTGTAGGAAGGGACAAGCCTGAACAAAGTCTTATAGGAGGAAAAACGCTCCCCAGGTCAAACAGGGATTTCTGTCATGCTAGTTTCATCATGTTTCTATGATTCGTGTTCGTTACTTTGATAGTTTTATATGTGGGTGGACCGGCGCTTGGGTACTGCCCTTACTTGGACAAGCATACCATTTATGATTAACCTCTCTCGCAAGCATCCGCAACTACAAAAGAAGAATTAAGACAAACTCTAACCATAGCATTAAACTAGTGGATCCAAATCAGCCCCTCACGAAGCAACGCATAGACTCGGGTTTAAGCTTCTGTCACTCCAGCAACCCATCATCTACTTACTACTTCCCAATGCCCTCCTCTAGGCCCAAATATGGTGAAGTGTTATGTAGTCAACGTTCACATAACACCACTAGAGGAAAAACAACATACATCATATTAAAATACCGAACGAATATCAAATTCACATGACTATTTTTAACATGATTTATCCCATGTCCTCAGGAACAAAAGTAACTACTCACAAGACATAATCATAATCATGACCAGAGGTATAATGAATAGCATCAAGGATCTGAACATAAACTCTTCCACCAAGTAATCCAACTAGCATCAACTAGAAAGAGTAATCAACACTACTAGCAACCTTACAAGTACCAATCGGAGTTGCGAGAAGAAGATTGGTTACAAGAGATGAACTAGGGATTGGAGAGGAGATTGTGCTAATGAAGATGTTGATGAAGATGCCTCCGCTCCGACGAGAGCAGTGTTGGTGATGACGATGGTGAGGATTTCCCCCTCCGGGAGGGAAATTTCCCCGGCAAGATCGTCCTGCTGGAGCTCTAGATTGGATCTGCTCAAGTTCCGCCTCGTGGCGGCGGCGAAACCACGAAAAAGCTCCCTCTTGATTTTTTCCAGACCAGGACTAGTGGGCCTTCAGGCAGCCCACAAGCTTGCCCACTGCCACCAGGGGGGTGGTGGCGGAGTGGGGGCTTGTGGGGTCCTGGTGGCCCCCCTCCGGTAGTTCTTCCATCCAGTATTTTTAATATATTCCAGAAAAAATCCACGTAAATTTTCAGCGCATTTGGAGATGTGTAGAATAGTGGACTAGGATTTGCTCCTTTTCGAGTCCAGAATTCCAGCTGCCTGAATTCTCCCTCTTCAAATAATCCTTGCAAAATAAGAGAGAAAAGGCATAAATATGGTACCACAAGTAATATAACAGCCCAAAAAGCAATAAATATCACCATGAAAGCATGATGCAAAATGAACGTATCACATCTCGCTAGCTATCTTATGATCATGCAATGGCAATATGAGAGTGACGACACAAGTCATGAGACGGAACGGTGGGAGTTGCATGGCAATATATCTCGGAATGGCTATGAAAATACCATAGTAGGTAGGTATGGTGGCTATTTTGAGGAAGGCATATGGTGGGTTTGTGTACCGACGAGAATTGTGCGGCACTAGAGAGGCTAGCAGTGGTGGAAGGTGAAAGTAAATCTATACCATGGACTCACATTAGTCATGAAGAACTCACATACTTGTTGGGAAAGTTTTTATTAGTAATCGAAACATAGTGCTAAACGCATACTCCTAGGGGAAGGGTTGGTAGGTGTTAACCATCGCGCGATCCCAACCTCAACACAAAGGATGACAATCAATAGATCAATTATGCTCCGACTTCCTAACATAGCGGTTCACCATACGTGCATGCTACGGGAATCACTAACTTCAACACAAGAACTTCTAGATTCACAACACCCTACTAATATAGCTCTTAATATTACCGAATCCACGTCTCAAAACTAACTGGGAGGAAGCAATACTTCTCTTTCTACTCAATGCACATGAAGATGGAGGTTTTTTATCCTCTTTGGGTACCTATCACCTTTGGGACTACTTTCATAACATAAGCCAACTACCAAATCATGCACCGCCGTGCTCTAAAAGATATAAGTGAAGCACATAGAGCAAAAGTATCTAGCTCTAAAGGTATAAGTGAAGCACTATGAGCATTCTAGAAAAATCACGATGAGTGCATGTCTCTCTCTCTCAAAAAGGTGTGCAGCAAGGATGATTGTGACACAACAAAAGAAAAGACTCCTATGATACAAGACGCTCCAAGCAAAACACATATCATGTCGTGAATAAAAATATAGCTCCAAGTAATGTTACCGATGGATTGAAGACGAAAGAGGGGATGCCCCAAGCTTAGGATTTTTGGTGTCCTTGAATTTGGCTTGGGATGCCTTGGACATCTCCAAGCTTGAGCTCTTTCCACTCCTTATCTCATCGTCCACGAGAACATCACCAAAACTTGAAAACTTCACAACATTAAACATAAACAGAAACTCGTGATAACATTAGCACAAGAAAAACAAACTACCACTTCTTTTGGTACTGTAGCAAACTTGAATTATATCTATATTGATGTTGGGCTACTGTATTCTCACTTTTCCATGGCTAGTACCCCCGATAAAAACCATAGTTTCATCAAAACAAGCAACCAACTCAACAAAAACAGAATCTGTCAAAAACAGACCAGTCGGTATCAATCTGTATACTTCGTATACTTCTAGTACCTAAAACATTCTGACAAATTATGACTGCCTGGGCAAAAGGCATATCAACCAGAATCAAAAAGAATCAACTCAAAATCTCTTCCTGAATAAAAATGAAAAATCATCTTGTGAGCGAAAAGTTTCTGTCTTTTTCCAGCAGGATCAAACAACGATCACCAAGACTAGTCATAAAGGTTTTGCTTGGCTCAAACACAAAAAGAAACACAAAAACACAATCACAATAGAATTATGATGGTGTGGACGCAACAAAACAGAAAGAAGAAGATAAATTCATTGGGTTGTCTCCCAACAAGAGCTATTGTTTAACGCCCTCAGCTAGGCATAAAAGCGATAGAATCACGTATCGTCGTCTTTGGTGCTCAAACCATAAGTGGCCCTCATCATGGATTCATAAGGAAATCTTGTTTTCTTTCTAGGAAAGTGTTCCATGCCCTTCCTTAAAGGAATTAGAAATCTAATATTCCCTTCCTTCATGTCGATGATAGCACCGATAGTCCTTAGGAAAGGTCTACCAAGAATAATAGGGCATGCAGGATTGCAATCAATGTCAAGCACAATGAAATCCACGGGTACATAGTTCCTATTTGTAATAATAAGAACATTATTGATCCTTCTCATGGGTTTCTTGACACTAGAATCAGCAAGATGCAAACTAAGAGAACACTCTTCAATCTCATTAAAACCGAGAACATCACATAAAGACTTTGGAATCGCAGAAACACTAGCACCCAAATCACACAAAGCATTGCATTCATAGTTTTTTATTTTGATTTTGATGGTAGGTTCCCACTCATCATGAAGCTTTCTAGGGATAGAGACTTCCAATTCAAGTTTCTCTTCAAGAGATTTTATCATAGCTTCGACGATATGATCGGTAAAGGCCTTGTTTTGGCTATAAGCGTGTGGAGAGTTTAACATGGATTGCATCAAGGAAATGCATTTAATCAAGGAGAAACTATCATAATTGATTTCCTTGAAATCCATAGTAGTAATTCCATTACTACTCAAAGTTTTAATATCTTCTACTCCACTTTTGATGCTTTTAGCATCAAGATAGATGGACTCCGAATCATTGGGGCACTTTTCAACCACAGTGGATTCATATCCAGCCCCATAATCATTAGGTTTGACACAAGAAAACAAGGGTTCAATGGGAATCACACCAAGCACTTTAAGATCTTCGTGATTCTTATCACGAGAACACGCGTTTTTAAGCCATTCATGTCTAGCACGAACTTGGGCGGTTCTTTCTTGGCTCTCAATCATGGAAACACGCATAGCTTTCAAAGTTTTATCCATGTTGATCTTGGGAGGAGCCCATCTAACTTTCAAAGCATCAACATCACTAGACATTCTATCAACGCTCTTAGCCAAATCGTCAATTTTGAGTAGTTTTTCCTCTATGGACGCATTGAAAATCTTTTGAGAGTTGATGAACTCTTTGATATTACTCTCTAGATCAGAGGGTAATCTATTGTAATTTCCATGAGTATTTTTGTAGGAATTGCCAAAGTTATTAGAGGAGTTACTAGGAAAAGGCCTAGGAGCATAGTTTCCTCTAAAAGCGTTGTTGTTGCCAAAGTTATTCCTACCAACAAAATTAACGTCCAAGCTAGCGTTGCTACTCTCAATCAAAGAAGACAAGGGCATATCATTAGGATCCAAAGGAGCACTTCTACTAGCAACCAAATTCATTAACTCGTCCATCTTAGCACTCAACGAGTTAATTTCTTTTATAGCATGTACCTTCTTACTAGTAGGTGACCTTTCAGTGTGCCATAGAGAGTAGTTCGTCATGATGTTGTCTAGGAGATTTGTGGCTTCCCTAACGTGATTTCCATGAACGTTCCACCTGAGGCGGAGTCAAAGATATTTGTAGAAGCGAAATTCAAGCCAGCGTAAAATATTTGAATAATCATCCAAAGACTCAAGCCATGAGCGGGACAATTTCTAATCATCAATTTCATTATCTCCCAAGATTGTGCAACATGTTCATGATCAAGTTGCTTGAAATTTATGTTATCATTACGCAGAGAGATGATCTTCGCCGGCAGAAAATACTTGGATATATAAGCATCTTTGCACTTATCCCAAGAATTGATACTATTTTTGGGCAAAGAAGAAAACCAAGTTTTTGCGCGATCTCACAACGACAAAGGAAAAAAGCTTCAATTTAATCACGTCATTATCCACATCTTTCTTATTTTGCATATCTCAAAGCTCAATGAAGGTACTGAGATGGGATGCGGCATCTTCACTAGGAAGGCCGGAGAATTGCTCTTTCATAACAAGATTCAGCAAAGCGGCACTGATTTTGTATGACTCCGCACTAGTGGCGGGAGCAATCGGAGTACTAATAAAATCATTATTATTAGTATTCGAGAAGTCAAAATTTTTGGTGTTTTCATTCATGGTGATTTCGGCAAGCAAGGAAGCACACAAGCGAACAAAGAGCAAGCGAGAAAAAGGGCGAACGAAAAGGCAAACGAAAAAGGCAAATTGGTGAAGTGGGGGAGAGGAAAACGAGAGGCAACTCGAAAACGAAGTAAATGCAAGAGATGAGTTTGCGACACCTACTTGGATGAGTTCTTGACTTGATCTTCCTCCCCGGCAACGGCGCCAGAAATTCTTCTGCTACGGCAACAAAAGTCCTTCCCCGGCAACGGCGCCAGAAATTCTTCTTGCTACTTCTCAAACAACAACGCCAGAAATTGACACGTTGACTGAGACTTGCTTGCGTTGGTTTTTTCCTTGAAGAGGAAAGGGTGATGCAGCAAAGGAGCAGTAAGTATTTCCCTCAGTTTGAGAACCAAGGTATCGATCTAGTAGGAGACTCTCGCCAAGTCCAGAGTACATGCGCAAACACAAACGAGCTTGTACCCAACGCTTCAAAGGGGTTGTCAATCCCTTCAAGATTGTTTGCAAAGTGAGATCTGAAGGCGGAAAGTGCAACAAAGTAAAAAGTTTAAGGCTAAAAATATGGTGTGGAGTAGACCCGGGGGCCATAGTGTTCACTAGAGTCCTCTCTCAAAATAGCATATATCACGGTGGGTGAACAAATTACTGTCGAGCAATTGATAGAACCGCGCAAAGTCATGACGATATCTAAGGCAATGATCATACATATAGGCATCACGTCCGAGACAAGTAGACCGATACTTTCTGCATCTACTACTATTAAACCACACATCGACCGCTATCCAGCATGCATCTAGTGTATTGAATTCATGACGAGCAGAGTAACGCCTTAAGCAAGATGACATCATGTAGAGGGATAATGTCAAACCAATGATGAAAACCCCATCTTTTTACCCTTGTTGGCAACAACACGATGCGTGCCTCGCTACCCCTTCTATCACTGGGTGAGGTCGCCGCACAGTATGAACCCAAAACCAAGCACTTCTCCCATTGCAAGAATCATAGATCTAGTTGGCCAAACCAAACCCACAACTCAAAGAGAATTACATGGATGTGAAATCATGCATAAGAGAGATCAGAAGAAACTCAAATAAGATTCATATATAATCTGATCATAAATCCACAATTCATCGGATCTCGACAAACACACCACAAAAGAAGATTACATTGGATAGATCTCCATGAAGATCATGGAGAACTTTGTATTGAAGATCCAAGAGAGAGAAGAAGCCATCTAGTTACTAGCTATGGACCCGTAGGTCTATGGTGAACTACTCACGCATCATTGGAGAGGTCATGGTGTTGATGAAGAAGCCATCCGTATCCGAATCCCCCCTACGGCAGGGCACCAGAACGTGCCCGAGATGGGATCTTGCGGAGACAGAAGCTTGCGGCAGCGGAAAAGTACTTTCGGTGATCTCCTTATTTTTTGTGGAATTTTTGGGGATATATATGCGCAAAAACTAGTTCAAAGGAGGTCCAGGGGGGCCACAAGACTGTGGGTCGCGGCCTCCCCCCTGGCCGCGGTGAGGGGGCTTGTGGGGCCCCTGGGGACCCCGTGCCTTGGCTCTCAAGCCTCCCGATCTTCTTTTGTTACGGAAAAAATATTTTCGGGGATTTTATTTCGTTTCGACTCCGTTTCGAAATCTCCTATGAAAGGGATCAAAAACATGGAAAAAACAGGAACTGGCACTTGGCACTGAGTTAATACGTGAGTCCCAAAAAATATATAGAAGGCATGCAAAATATCCAAAGTTTGACAAGATAATAGCATGAAACCATCAAAAATTATAGATACGTTGGAGACGTATCACTCGCCGAGCCCAGATCGGGCCCGGGTGAGCCCATCTGGCGCCGTCGGCCTGCTACCACTGCCTCTCCCTGCTGGTGACCGAGTCGAGCGCCATCTACTCCAGGCGCCGCCGCCTGCACCCTTGACGTTGTCCCGCCCTCGCCAGATCTGCAGCGCCCCGCGGCGCCTATGCCTCCCCGCTCGACCGTTCCTCGCGCTCGCTCGCCTCGAGCGTTGACCGCGCCGTCGCAGCGCCTTGTGGCGGCCCATGCAGCGCCCCACATGTTTGTAACTTGCATGCATGTTTGAAGTGATTTGACTTGCCATATGCCTAGAAACACGTGCTGTCTTAATAGGTTGCTTATCCCGTATTTATTTTCGTGCGTGTCCAGATTGCTCAAATCCCGTAGTTTAAATGCTCGTGTTTTTAGGGACCCTTTTCCATGTATTTTAGAGGAGTTGGTTGCATTTTTGCATGTAGGCTCCGTCGCTAGTTTATTAAATCGTGTTTAGGACATATTCTCGCATATACGTGTGGCGTTATTTTATTTGGCAACCCCACATGTTATATGTGTTATCGGGGTAGAAAAATCCATAGAATTTAACTGTGCATTTAGTTTTAGCTTTTGAGAAAGTTAGTGCGCGTGATATTTTGCCATGTGGCCCTTTTGTTTATTTTGTGGGATTTAATCCGTGCATGATATGAAGGAGTTTTCAACTAGAGATATGGCCTTGGATGTGTAGGTTAGACTCTGGTAATTTTGGTTGCAATAGAAATCCATGTGTAGGTGTTGGTTGCTTGCTCTTAACATGCTAGAAAATAGTGCATATTTGGAGATGTTGAAATATTTCTAAGTCTGAAATCTATTATATTTTGTTGCTGTCTTTCCATGCATTTATGTGGTGATTTGTAGCTCTTTTGAGGTTGGTGCAATGGAGTTAGTTGTAGCCCTTAAGATTCTCTAGCATGCTGCCAATTTTCATGTCATTTGGAGCCCTGTAGCTTATAGTTTTTATGCTGTTAATATGCCTTCAGATCAAAAACTGCACTGCAATAACTGATGTTTTCAGCAAGTCTAAAACTGTGGGTGAGAAGCCATTTTGTGAGTTCTTTTCCTAGTGATCCATGCTTCCATGCTAAATGTTATTAGTAGTATGTTGTAGTGATTCTTGCCCTCTACTGTCTCCTGCCTTGTTTGAGAATTTTGGATTTTAGTAGGTAGTTATTCGAGGGTGTACAAAATGCTATGTGGCTGATTTTGGCAAATTATGAGTATTTCTTGATTAGCTCATAGTTGTTGAACCGTTGCTCCGTTTTAATCGTGTCCTACATGAAACTTTCTTATAATCTCGTGTCATTTCATATTACCTTGTTGTTTGTATGGTTTGGGATGGTTGTGACTGGCGTTGCACACATATTGCATTCATACCATCATATCTTGCGATGTTCGTATCTTTTGAACCGTAGCTCCGTTGGAGATGTTCTCTATGTGTAAATTGATTGAAACGATGCGTAGAATCACGTGAACCTATTTTATTTTGCTGTTTAACAAATATTCAAATATGTTATTTCAGACCTGGTCAGAATTATAAATTGACGTATGAGGTCCTCTCGGAGATGCTATATGTCGTTTCCGACGTCATTTAATATGCCTAGATAGGTAGTTTAATTATGCTTCATCTCTTGCCATGTTTAACCACATTTAATATTGTCGTCTACCTAATCGAGAGTGAACTAAATAATCCGTATGTGGAGTTCCGTCAATATGCAACTTGTTGCATATTGAACTTCACTTAATGTGTAGTGTTTGATTGTTGTGAATTGTCATGCCATGTCTTGCATATATTCAATTGATCATGCATCATACGTGGATTGTGTCTTGTCGTGCATGTGTCGTGGTGAATATCGTTTGTTGATTTTTGTTTCCGGTTTCCTTCGTCTCGATAGAGTTCCACAAGCATGACAGAAAGTGAGGATCCGTTCGACTACGTCGGTTCGTTTGCTTCATGGAGTCGTTCTTCATCCAAGAGGGATCTCAGGGAAGATGACCATTTCCCCAGATACCATTACTATCATTGCCATGCTAGTTTTATCGTTTCTATAGTTATTGTCTCGCTGCCTACCACCTGTTATATGTCAGCCTCTCAACATTGCCATGAAAACCATCAACCTGTTCACAACCTAGCAATCCACTGATTGGCTATGTTACCGCTTGCTTAACCTTGTGTTAGCATTGCTAGTTGCAGGTGTAGTTGCTTCCATGTGACAACATGGGTTCTTTGTTTTATCACCCTATTAATGCAATTTAATTTAATGCTAGGCCTTTCTAGCCTGGTGTTTTGTTCCACCTTTGCCCCCTTAGTTTCGGCTACCAGTGTTACGTTCCATAATTGAGCGCTCCTAACATGATTGGGGTTGTTATGGGGACCCCCTTGATAATTCGTTTTAGATTAAAGCTGGTCTAGCAAGGCCCGACTTTGGTTTTACATTTGCCTAATAACCTAATAAAATTGCATAGGGACCCCGAGGATACTTAATCAACCCCCGGGCCAGTGCTCCACATGAGTATTGGTCCAAACTGGCAGACTACGGTGCCACCGCGGGGCAACCCTAGGTTTGGTTTCTCCTAGTGTGATCCATCCGTCGTGTCCTGAGAACGAGATACACGCCTCCTATCGGGTTCGTCGACACATCAGGAGGCCTTGCTGGATTAGTTTTACCTTTAAAAAAATATCTTGTGCATCGGGATTCCGGTGATGCTTTGGGTAATCTCAGAGTTGAGGTTTTCCACTAAGGAGTCCGACGAGGTCGCGAGCTTCGTGATCGAGGATTTCTATGCAGATTGTGGTAATTTGTGATGGACTAGTTGGAGCACCCCTGCAGGGTTAAATCTTTTCAAAAAGTTGTGCCCGCGGTTATGTGGCAACGTGAAAACTTTGTTTAACACTGGTTCTAGACAACTTGAAGTTAATTTAATTTAAATATGCCAACTGAGTGTGTAACCGTTACTGTCTCTTTCGTGAGCTCCTTCTCCGACCGAGGACACGGTGGGGTTATGTATGACGTAAGTAGGTGTTCAGGATCATTCATTTGATCATTAATAGTTCAAGTCCGCTATGTGTAGATCATCCCCCTCTTTATTGTTGTACCCATAAGTTAGCCACCTCATATAATGCTTAGTCGCTGGTCCAACCCCACTACTTAACCATACCTCACCCGTTAAGCTTTGCTAGTCTTGATACCTTTGGAAATGAGATTGTTGAGTCCCCTGTGGCTCATAGATTACTACAACACCAGTTGCAGGTACAGGTAAAGGTAACTTGACGCGAGCGCGTTGACTATTCGTTTGGAGTTTCTTCTTCTTCATCATCGATCTAGGTTGGGTTCGAGGCCGGCAGCCTGGGATAGCAAGGATGGACGTCGTTCTTTTCTCGTTTGTTTTCATCCGTAGTCAGACCCTGCTCTTCTTCGTGATATTTATGTATTGTAGTGATGTGACTCTGATGTAGCTTGTGGAGAGTGTAAGCCAATTCCATATATCTCATCTTTTCAATACATGTACTTGTAACGATATGCATCCTTGCGAAATGACGAGATGCACTTCTATCCCTGACGAGGCCCTCGTGCCAAATTAGGGATAGGGTCGCATCTTGGGCCTTATACATCCTCTCGTTCATATCTTGGTAGGAGGTTGAACTTCTGCAAATACTCCTTGACGGATCCACTGCCTTGCCTTAAAGGTCGAAATTCATGCTTCTTAATAGTCATCATTCCAAGAGGAATGTGAGCAGCGCGGAATCCTTCCTTGAACATTGCCCAGGTGATGACTTGTCCTGCTCGCATGATCTGGAATCCATCCCACCAAGCTCTGGCCGTGCCACCGAGACAGTGAGATGCATATAGAACTTTCTCACGATCATCAGTGCAATTGACCAGCGCGAGGAGGTCTTCGATAGTATGGATCCAGTCATCGGCATCCAATGGTTCAGTCATCTCCGTGAATATGGGTGGCGTAGTTTGCATGAACTCAGAGATTGTAGAGCGACCATTGCCATTCCCGTTCTGCGACGGGTTGACCACCAAGACTTGAGCCACCTGCTGAATAGCGGCATTATTGGCTTGACGTTCCTCGCGGAGAGCTTGAAGGAACTGAGCCATAGTCAAGATTTTAGGAGGAAGCGGTGGCGGTGGAACATCGTCTTGCTGCTGCTCGTGGTGATGTCCAGCTTGAGCGTCCCCTCCGGTTCCCTGCTGCTGACCTGAAGAGGCACAGTCGGGGTTGCCGAAGGTGCTGGTGCGAGTTGCAATCACCATCCTGTCAGGGGAGTAGATAGGTCAATTTGCCGAAATATCCGGAATCATAAGGGATGATGTTCTAGTAAAAAGGGGGTCTGGTGTTGTGCTAGTGTGAGATTTTTAAGCCGAAGAATTTTGGAATAGTTAATGCATTAGGTTAAAACAAGTGATGTAGTCGCTGACAAGCTGCCTAAGGCAGAAATGCGGCTTGCATCAAACATGCTTACACAACACTCATGGTTCGCGTGAACCGATACATGGATTCCCTATGCTTGGGGGGAAACTCCTAATTGCCTACGTCGTAATCCTAAGCGGTGGAGTGCTCGGTCTTATAGGTGGGTTCTGCAAGGTCTTCGTCTTCATCTTCATCTGTGCTTCCCTCCTTCACGGGAGTAGGACAAGGAAGTGGTCCATCTCGGCGTCTCTAAGTTGGCGAGGCAGCGAAGAGTTCAGTGTACTCTTCCGTGGTCAGGCAGCGACTCTGAATAGGAGTGGCCTATAGCGGTGGTACTCCTCCTCGCAAAGCAACGCCTGATCATCCTTCAGGTGCTCCTTCCTTCTTCACCTTGCGGGTCTTCATGTTCTCAATGTGGAGCAGACCCTTGACTTGGTGCGGTTCTTAGCAAATCTTTGTTGACTCCTTGGTCAAAAGGTGCGTCAAAGTGTCGGAGGAGAGGCTGAAGTAGGTCTGAAACCTTAGTGGTGTCCCATCCTCTGAAGATGGATTGAGTGTCCAACACCCGTCTATCCCATCCTTCATAAAAGGTAGGTGACGAGTAGCTGGCTCCTTAGCCATATCGGGAAGAATATCGCGGAGACGCACGAGCGCCTCTCGTGCGACTGTCTCCACTGCCAGCATCAGATCCTCCATTTGTGGTCCTTCGAAGAACCAACTAGCCGGGGAGTCATTAGCCTTCACTATCACATCCACGTGATATTCCTTGGTGTCGGCGTTGACCCAGTGCTCGTGGTAGAGAAAGATGGGCATGCGGCGTACTTGTCACTTCTCGAGGCTATCACCCAAAAGTAGGGGAAAGCCCTCCTACTGCAACAAAATACCTTCCAATGGCGCCCGAAACGTGCTACGACACTAGGAATCCTTCTGCTACAGCTATGCCTTAAGGGACTTCCTAGGAAAATATGCAAAGGATTTCCCCCGTGGCCTTGGAGCCTTGCATTGGTGTTCCCTCGAAGCGGAAAGGGTGATGTAGCGCAGCGGTGGTAAGTATTTCCCTTAGTTTGAGAACCAAGGTATCGATCCAGTGAAGGAGTTTCTCAAGTGCCTTCACAAACACAAAAATCTTGCTCCCAACGCTATGAAGGGGTTGTCAATCCCTTATAGATTGTTCGCCAAGTGAGAACTGAAAGCAACAAAGTAACAAAGCAAAGTAAAAGCGAAATTGGAAACGATAGGTGTGAATAGACCCGGGGGCCGTAGTGTTTACTAGTGGCTTCTCTCATGAAAGCAAGTAAACGGTGGGTGAACAAATTACTGTCGAGTGATGTTTGCTATGTATACCTTGCAACGGCGCCAGAAATAGTTGTGTCGACGGCACCAGGAATCCTTCAGCTACGGCTACGCCTCAAGGGACTTCCTAGGCAAGTATGCAAAGGATTTCCCCCGTGGCCTTGGAGCCTTGCGTTGGTGTTCCCTCGAAGCGGAAAGGGTGATGTAGCACAGCGACGGTAAGTATTTCCCTGAGTTTGAGAACCAAGGTATCAATCCGGCAGAAGAGTATCTCAAGATCCTACACAAACACAAAAGCTTGCACCCAACACTATGAAGGGGTTGTCAATCCCTTATAGATTGTTTGCCAAGTGAGAACTGAAAGCACCAAAGTAACAAAGCAAAATAAAAGCGGAGATGTAAATGATGGATGTGAATAGACCCCGGGGCCGTAGTGTTTACTAGTGGCTTCTCTCATGAAAGAAAGTATACAGTTGGTGAACAAATTACTGTCGAGCAATTGATAGAACTATGCAGAGTCGTGTCGATATCTATGCAATGATTATTTCTATAGGCATCACGTCCGATACAATTAGACCGATACTTTCTGCATCTACTACTATTACTCCACACGTCGACCGCTATCCAGCATGCATCTAGTGTATTAAGTCCATAAGAACAGAGTAACGCCTTAAGCAAGATGACATGATGTAGAGGGATAATCTCAAACCAATGATAAAAACCCCATCTTTTTACCCTTGATGGCAACTACTTGATGTGTGCCTTGCTGCTCCTACTGTCACTGGGAAAGGTCACCACATGTCAGAACCCAAAACCAAGCACTTCTCCCATTGCAAGAATCATAGATCTAGTTGGCCAAACAAAACCCAAGACTCGGAGAGACTTACATGGATATCAAATCATGCATATAAGGAATCAGCAAAGACTCAAATATATAGCATAGATAATCAGATCACAAGTCCACAATTCATCGGATCTCGACAAACACACCACCAAAGAAGATTAAATCGGATAGATCGTATTGAAGATCCAAGAGAGAGAAGGAGCCATCTAGCTACTAACTACGGACCCGTAGGTCTGAAATGAACTACTCACGAGTCATTGGAGGGGCGATGATGATGATGAAGAAGCCCTCCACCTCCAAAATCCCCTCCGGCAGGGTGCCGGGTAGGGTCTCGAGATGAGATCTCACGGAAACGGAAGCTTGCAGCGGCGGAAAAGTATTTTCGAGGCTCCCCTAATTTTTTGCGAAATATTTGGGAATTTATAGGCCAAAGACCTAGGTCACGGGGCGGCCAGAGAGGCCACAAGCCTGCCCACCGCCGCCTCCCCCTGGTGGCGGAGTGGGGGCTTGTGGGCTCCCTGGAGCCCACCTAGCTTGGCCCAAAAGCCCCGTGGACTTCTTCCATCCGGGAAAAAATAATTTCGGGGTTTTCTCTTCCGTTTGGACTCCGTTCCAGAATCAGATCTGAAAAGAGTCAAAAACACGGAAAAAACAGGAACTGGCACTTGGCACTAAATTAATAAGTTAGTCCTAAAAAGATATAAAAAGGTACATAAAACATACAAAGAAGGCAAGATATTAGCGTGAAAACATCAAAAATTATAGATATGTTTGAGACGTATCAAGCATCCCCAAGCTTAACTCCTGCTCGTCCTCGAGTAGGGAAGTGATAAAAAAGATTTTTTGATGCTTTCATGCTACCTAGCATAGGTGTCCTTTGTAATTCCTCTTATGTGACGTGAATGCTCAGATCCATTAGATTCAAAACAATAGTTTTCTATTGACGTGGAAACGATAATAATTCAAGCAAACTAGCATAGTAATCATGAACTTTCAAAATAACAAGGCCAAAAGAAAGTTATCCCTATAAAAGCATATAGTCTGGCTATGCTCTATCATCATTGCACAATGAGTTTAAATCATGCACAACCCCGGTATTGGCCAAGTAATTGTTTCACACCTTTACTTTCTCAATCATTTTCAACTCTCGCGCAATACATGAGCGTGAGCCATGGTTATAGCACTATAGATGGTGTGGAATGTGGTGGGGGTTGCAAGACAAAAAGGAGAAGATAGTCACATTAACTAGGCATATCAATGAGCTGTGGAGATGCTCATCAATAGATATCAATGTGAATGAGTAGGGATTGCCATACAAATGATGCACTAGAGCTACAAGTATGTGAAAGCTCTTAAAGAAAACTAGTGGGTGTGCATCCAACTTGCTTGCTCACGAAGACCTAAGGCAAATTTGAGGAAGCCTATCATTGGAATATACAAGCCAAGTTATATAATGAGAATTTCCCACTAGCTATATGGTGGTGACAAAACGAGATACTCTCAATCATGAAGATCATGGTGCTCAAAATGCACAAGTGTGGAAAAAGTGGTAGCATTGTCCCTTTTCTCTTTTTCTCTCATTTTTTTATTATTTTGGTGGGCTCTTTGGCCTCTTTTTTTATGGGCTTCTTTGGCCTCTTTTATTTCCTCAGATGGGACAATGCTCCAATAATGATGATCATCACACTTTCAACTCAAAACTTAGAGCAACTATGACTCTATATGGAATGCCTTCGGTAGTGTACCGTGGCAATGATCTAGCATGGCATAATCATCAATGGAAACATCATGCTAGCTATCTTACGATCGTGCAAAGGC
Source organism: Hordeum vulgare subsp. vulgare (assembly GCF_904849725.1). NCBI lineage: Eukaryota > Viridiplantae > Streptophyta > Magnoliopsida > Poales > Poaceae > Hordeum > Hordeum vulgare. The sequence goes on from NC_058519.1 coordinate 337,372,452, forward strand.
AATCTAGACATGGTGGCACATGTCATGGTGGTAGTTGCATGGCAATATATCTCGGAATGACTTTGAAAAAGCTATAGTAGGTAGGTATGGTGGCTGTTTTGAGGAAGGCTAATGGCAGGTTTTGTGCACCAGCGAAAGTTGCACGGCACTAAGAAGATAGTGATGGTGGAAGGTGAAAGTTCATCTAAACCATGGACTCAACATTAGTCATGAAGAACTCATATACTTGTTGCAAAAATTTTATTAGTAATCGAAACAAAGAATTCAACGCATACTCCTAGGGGAACGGTTGGTAGGTATAAACCATCGCGCGATCCCGACCGCCACGCAAAGGATGACAATCAATATGCTAATCATGCTCAGATTTCATCACGTAGCGGTTCACCATACGTGCATGCTAAGGGAATCACTAACTTCAACACAAGTATTTCTAGATCCACAACACCTTACTAGCATAACTTCAATATTACCAAAACCACAACTCCAAACTAATTGAGATGAATAAAACTTCTCTAACAATTCAATGCACATGAAGGTGGAAGTTTTCATATCCCTTTGGATAACTACCCCTTTTGAGACTACTTTCAAAGCATAGATCAACTACCAAGCCACGCAACGCTGCACTCTAAAGATATAAGTGAAGAACACAGAGCAAAAGTATTTAGCTCAAAAGATATAAGTGAAGCACATGTGAGCTTAATTGTCTACAAAAAGATATAAGTGAAGCTCGACAAAATCACGGTGTGTGCATGTCTCTCTTTCTAGGTGTGCAGCAAGGATGATTGTGTCACAACAAAAATAAAAGACTCCTACGATACAAGACGCTCCAAGCAAAAACACATAACATGTGGTGAATAAAAATATAGCCCCAAGTAACGTTACCGATGGACTGAAGATGAGAGAGGGGATGCCTTCCCGGGGCATCCCCAAGCGTAGGCTTTTACGACATCCTTGAATCTCTTGGGGTGCCTTGGGCATCCCCAAGCTTGAGCTCTTGCCACCCTTTATCTTTTTGTCCATAAGAACTTCACCCAAAACTTGAAAACTTCACAACACGAAACTTAAATAGAAACTCGTGATAACATTAGTACAAGAAAGCAAACCACCACTTCCTTAGGTACTGTAGCAAACTTAAATTCTACTTGTGCTGATGTTGGGTTACTGTACTTTCAATCTTCCATGGCTAATACCCCCCGATACTATCCATAGTTCCATCAAAATAAGCAACCAACACAACAAAAACATAATCTGTTAATAGCAGACCAGTCTGTAGAAATCTGTATGTTTCGTATACCTCTGCTACTTCAAAAATTCTGAAAAGTTACGACAGTCTGAAAACTTTATGTAAGCAAAAAGAATCAACTCAATAGCTCTTACAGAAAAAAATGGAAATTATTTTCGCGAGCAGAAAGTTTCTGTCTTTTCCAGCGTGACCAAACGATCATCCTCAAGACTAATCATAACAGTTTTGCTTGGCACAAACGCAAAAAGAAACACAAAAAACACAATCATAACAGAATTATGAAAGTGTTGAAAACACAAAACAGAAAGAAAAAGGTTAGATTCGTTGGGTTGCCTCCCAACAAGCGCTTTTGTTTAACGCCCTTAGCTAGGCATTCAATGATGCTCTCTCAAAAGACAAGAATTGAGGCACAACGAGAGCATCCTAAAGCATGTGAAAACCACATATAAGTCTAACATACTTCCTATGCATAGGCATTTTATAGGAAAACAGATTGTCAAGACAACCAATAGTTGCCATATGCAAGGAAGAAGAAAGAGACAAAAGCAATCTCCACATAACGAGAGGTAAAATGGTAACACGAAAGTTTCTACCACAATATTTTCCTCTCTCGTAGCAATTACATGTGGGATCATATTCAAATTCAACAATATAGCTATCCCATAGGATATTCTTTTCATGATCCACATGCATACAAAGTTGACGCTCTTCAAAAATAGTGGGATTATTGTCAACTAAGGTCATACTTCTTCGAACCTACTTTCAATGTTATTGCAAATATCATATTCATCATGTGGTTTGAACAAATTTTCAAGATCATAAGAAAGATCATCACCCCAATCATGATTATTGCAACAAGTAGTGGAAAAAGCAAAACTAGCATCCCCAAGCTTAGGGTTTTGCATATTTTTAGCACGATTATCACTAATAGAATTTATAGTGAAACCATTGCAATCATGCTTTTCATCCAAGGAGCCCTCGTGAATCACTTCATGAATTTCTTCCTCACAATTTTTAGATTCACGCATCTTATGCAAAACTCCAAAGAAATAGTCAATTGCCCTCAACTCACTAGCAATTTGTTCCACACGAGTGGGTCTCTTAAAGAGACTAGCAAGTGGATGAGGATCCATATCACTAGATTTTCAGCAAGCGAAGATGCAAGCATATTGAGTGCACATGGCACAAAAGAGAATAGAAAGTAAGCGAGAGAAAAGGGCGAATGAAAAAGGAAAAGGAGAAAGGCAAATGAAAACGGCAAAAGTGAAGTGGGGGAGAGGAAAACGAGAGGCAACTGGCAACAAAAGTAAATGCAAGAGAAGAGTTTGTGAGACCTACTTGGATAGATCTTGATTTCTCCTCCCCGGCAACGGCGCCAGAAATACTTCTGATGTTTGCTGTGTATCCCTTGCAACGGCGCTAGAAATAGTTGTGTAGACGGCACCAGGAATCCTTCAGCTACAGCTACGCCTTAAGGGACTTCCTAGGCAAGTATGCAAAGGATTTCCCCCGTGGCCTTGGAGCCTTGCGTTGGTGTTCCCTCGAAGCAGAAAGGGTGATGTAGCACAACGACGGTAAGTATTTCCCTCAGTTTGAGAACCGAGGTATCAATCCGGCGGAAGAGTATCTCAAGATCCTGCACAAACACAAAAGCTTGCACCCAACGCTATGAAGGGGTTGTCAATCCCTTATAGATTTTTTGCCAAGTGAGAACTGAAAGCAACAAAGTAACAAAGCAAAGTAAAAGCGGAGATGTAAACGATGGATGTGAATAGACCCGGGGGCCGTAGTGTTTACTAGTGGATTCTCTCATGAAAGCAAGTAGACGGTGGGTGAACAAATTACTGTCGAGCAATTGATAGAACTGTGCAGAGTCATGACGATATCTATGCAATGATTATTTCTATAGGCATCACGTCCGAAAAAAGTAGACCAATACTTTCTGCATCTACTACTATTACTCCACACGTCGACCGCTATCCAGTATGCATCTGGTGTATTAAGTCCATAAGAACAAAGTAACGCCTTAAGCAAGATGACATGATGTAGAGGGATAATCTCAAACCAATGATAAAAACCCCATCTTTTTACACTTGATGGAAACTACTAGATGATTGCCTTGCTGCCCCTACTGTCACTGGGAAAGGTCACCACATGGCAGAACCCAAAACCAAGCACTTCTCCCATTGCAAGAATCATAGATCTAGTTGGCCAAACAAAACCCAAGACTCGGAGAGACTTACAAGGATATCAAATCATACATATAAGAAATCAGCAAAGAATCAAATATATATCATAGATAATTTGATCACAAGTCCACAATTCATCGGATCTCGACAAACACACCGCCAAAGAAGATTACATCGGATAGATCTCCATGAAGATGATGGAGAACTTTGTATTGAAGATCCAAAAGAGAGAAGAAGCCATCTAGCTACTAACTACGGACCCGTAGGTCTGAAGTGAACTACTCATGAGTCATTGGAGGGGCGATGATGATGAAGAAGCCCTCCACCTCCAAAGTCCCCTCCGGCAGGGTGCCGAGAAGGGTCTCCAGATGAGATATCGCGAAAACGGAAGCTTGCGGGGGCGGGCAGGGCAAGCGCTTTTGTTTAACGCCCTTAGCTAGGCAAAAGGTGATGGAATCACGTATAGTCATCTTTGGTTCTCAAACCATAAGTAGCCCTCATCATAGATTCATAAGGCAATTTTATTTTCTTTCTGGGAAAGTTCTTCATGCCCTTCTTTAAAGGAAATTGAAAACTAATATTCCCTTCCTTCATATCGATGATAGCACCAATAGTCCTTAGGAAAGGTCTACCAAGAATAATGGGACATGAAGGATTGCAATCTATGTCAAGTACACTGAAATCCACGGGTACATAGTTCTTATTTGCAACAATAAGAACATCATCAATCCTTCCCATGGGTTACTTCACAGTAGAATCCGCAAACTTGGTTTTCATGAGATTGAAGAGTGTTCTCCACATGCTTATAGCCAATGCAACAATAAAGACTTTGGAATCGCGGAAACACTATCACCCAAATCACACAAAGCATTGCACTCATAGTTTTTTATCTTGTTTTTGATAGTAGGTTCCCACTCATCATGCAGTTTTCTAGGTATAGAGACTTCTAGTTCGAGCTTCTCTTCAAGAGATTTCATCATAGCATCTACGATATGCGCGGTAAAGGCTCTGCTTTGGCTATAAGCATGTGGAGAGTTTGCAATGGATTGCATCAAAGAAATGCATTCAAACAATGAGCAATTATCATAATTGAATTCCTTGAAATCCAAAGTGGGAGTTTCATTACTACCCAAAATTTTGATTTCTTCTACTCCACTCTCCACACCTTTATCATCAAGATGGGTGGACTCCGAATCATTGGGGCGTTTTTCAACCAAAGTGGATTCATATCCAGCCCCTTCATCAATAGGTTTGACACTCGAAAACAAAGATTCAAGAGGAGACACACCAAGCACCTTAAGATCTTCGTGATTTGCATCACTAGAACGCACCCTTTTAAACCATTCATGTCTAGCGCGAATTTGGGCGGTTCTTTCTTTTCTCTCATTCAAGGAGACACGCGTAGCTTTCAAATTATCATCCTAGTTGACCTTGGGAGGAGCACATCTAACTTTCAAAGCATCAATATCACAAGATATCCTATCAACCCTCTTAGCCAAATCGTCTGTTTTGAGTAGTTTTTCCTCTATGGACGCATTGAAAATCTTTTGAGAGATGATGAACTCTTTGATATTACTCTCTAAATCAGAGGGTAATTTGTGGTGATTTCCATAAGCGTTGTTGTAGGAATTGCCATAATTGTTAGAGGAGTTACTACGAAAAGGCGTGGGAACATAGTTTCCTCTAAAAGCATTGTTGTTGCCAAAATTGTTCCTACCAACAAAATTCACGTCCAAACTAGCGTTGCTACTCTCAATCAAGGAGGATAGTGGCATGTCATTAGGATCTACAGTAGCGTTTCTACTAGCAACCAAATTCATCAACTCGTCCATCTTAGCACTAAGCGAGTTAATTTCTTCTATAGCGTGTACCTTTTTGCTAGCAGGCGACCTTTCAGTGTGCCACTGAGAGTAGTTGGTCATGATATTGTCTAGGAGTTTTGTAGCGTATCCTAACGTGATTTCCATGAACGTTCCACCTGAGGCGGAGTCCGAGATATTGCGAGAAGCAAAATTCAAGCCAGCGTAAAAGATTTGTATAATCATCCACAAACTCAAGCCATGAGCGGGACAATTTCTAATCATAAGCTTCATCCTCTCCCAAGATTGTGCAACATGTTCATGATCAAGTTGCTTGAAATTCATGATATCGTTACGTAAGGAGATGATCTTAGCCGGCGGAAAATACTTGGATATGTAAGCATCTTTGCACTTATCCCAAGAATCGATACTATTTTTAGGCAAAGAAGAAAACCAAGTTTTTGCGCGATCTCGCCACGAGAAAGGAAAAAGTTTCAATTTAATCACGCCATTATCCAAATCTCTTTTCTTTTGCATATCACAAAGCTCAATGAAGGTATTGAGCTGGGATGCAGCATCTTCACTGGGAAGGCCAGAGAATTGCTCTTTCATAACATGATTCAGCAAACCTGCGTTGATTTCATACGATTCCGCACTAGTGGCGGGAGCAATCGGAGTACTAATAAAATCATTATTATTGGTACTCGAGAAGTCGCAAAGTTTGGTGTTTTCAGCCATGATGACTTCAACAAACAAACAAGAACACAAGCAAGCAAGAAAACCGACAAAGGAAAACGGCAAAAAGGCGAAACGCAAAAGAAAACGACAAAGGAGAAAGGCAAATGAAAATGGCAAATGTGAAGTGGGGGAGAGGAAAACGAGAGCCAACTGGCAAAAAAGTAAATGCAAGAGATGAGTTTTTGAGACCTACTTGGATAGATCTCTCCTTCCCCGGCAACGGCGCCAGAAATACTTCTGCTACTGCAACAAAAGACCTTCCAACGACGCCAGAAACGTGCTACGGCACGAGGAATCCTTCTGCTACGGCTACGCCTTAAGGGATTTCCTAGGCAAATATGGAAAGGATTTCCCCCGTGGCCTTGGAGCCTTGCGTTGGTGTTTCCTCAAAGTGGAAAGGGTGATGTAGCGCAGCGGTGGTAAGTATTTCCCTCAGTTTGAGAAGCAAGGTATCGATCCAGTGAAGGAGTATCTCAAGTGCCTGCACAAACACAAAAAGCTTTCTCCCAACGCTATGAAGGGGTTGCCAATCCCTTATAGATTGTTCGCCAAGCGAGAACTGAAAGCAACAAAGTAACAAAGCAAAGTAAAAGGGAAAGTGGATACGATAGGTGTGAATATACCCGGGGGTCGTAGTGTTTACTAGTGGCTTCTCTCATGAAAGCAAGTAGACGGTGGGTGAACAAATTACTGTCAAGCAATTGATAGAACCGCGCAAAGTCGTGACGTCATCTATGGCAATGATTATATCTATAGGCATCACGTCCAAAACAAGTAGACCGATACTTTCTGCATCTACTACTATTACTCCACACGTCGACCGCTATCCAACATGCATCTAGTGTATTAAGTCCAAAAGAACAGAGTAACGCCTTAAGCAAGATGACATGATGTAGATGGACAATCTCATATCTACGACAAAGCCCACCTTGTTACCCTTGATGGGAACTACACGATGTGTGCCTTGCTGCGCCTACTGTCACTCGGAAAGGTCACCACACGGTAAGAACCCAAAACCAAGCACTTCTCCCATTGCAAGAATCATAGATCTAGTTGGCCAAACAAAACCCAAGACTCGGAGAGACTTACAAGGATATCAAATCATGCATATAAGAAATCAGCAAAGACTCAAATATATATCATAGATAATCTGATCACATGAGATCTCGCGGAAACGGAAGCTTGCGGTGGCGGAAAAGTGTTTTCGAGGATTCCCTGATTTTTTTCTGTATTTTAGGGAATATATAGGGGAAGGATCTAGGTCAGGGGTGCGCCAGGGAGGCCACAACCCTGCTGGCCGCCGCCCCCTGGTGGAGGATAGGGGGCTTGTGGGCCCCCTGTAGCCCTCTTGGCTTGGCCCTCAAGCCCCCTGATCTTCTTCCGTTCGGGAAAAATTTGTTTCGGAGATTTTATTCCATTTGTACTCCGTTCCAAAATCAGATCTGAAAAGAGCCAAAAACACAGAAAAAACAGGAACTGGAACTTGGCACTGAATTAATAAGTTAGTCCGAAAAAAGATATAAAAGATACATAAAGCATCCAAAGACGACAAGATAACAGCATGAAACCATCAAAAATTATAGATACGTTTGAGACGTATCAAGCCCGTCTCCAGAAGCATCTCACGTACATCGGCCATCTACAAGATATAGGAGAGAGGGTTAGAAAGTTTTTATTGGGTGCAGAATCTGAGGTTAAGGTCTAGGTGCACTAATTGTCTCGGCTATCGTCCATGCTACCTAAGGCTTCCTATAGTCAGGATGGCTCTGATACCAATAGGCATTCTGACTGGGAAGCATCCTAGTTCGCAGGGGCGTCTCCGAAGACGTACTCTTCTCCAAACTCCGGTCCTTCCTTGTCTGGTCAATAATATAACCACTGGCAAGCCAATGAGTACTTTTGAATGTACTCGCAAACAACCCATGATATGAACAATGCAAGTGAAGGATAACAATAATATGCATCTTTGGTGCATAACAACTTGTTGTAATAAACATGATCATGTGTATGCAACATAAGCTAAATGTTGATTTGAAGAACATGTCACATATATCAATATATCTGTCGAGGGCTGAACACTCCGGGTTCACCCTATATGCAAAGTCACCAAACTTGGTCATATCAACTCTTTCATTTGAATCCATACTCTCACACACTTGGTTTATGCGGAAACGACTGGACGTAGTTTAAGCAGCACCACCCAACTCTCGTTGACCGTGGACACGGCTATTCGAATAGTTTTAAACTCTATAGAAGTAGTGTTGGAAATATGCCCTAGAGGCAATAATAAATTAGTTATTATTATATTTCTTAGTTCATGATAATCGTTTATTATCCATGCTATAATTGTATTGATTGGAAACACAGTGCATGTGTGGATACATAGACAAAACTCTGTCCCTAGTAAGCCTCTAGTTGACTAACTCGTTGATCAAAGATGGTCAAGGTTTCCTGGCCATAGGCAAGTGTTGTCACTTGATAACGGGATCACATCATTAGGAGAATCATGTGATGGACTAGACCCAAATTAATAGACGTAGCATGTTGATCGTGTCATTTTGTTGCTACTGTTTTCTGCGTGTCAAGTATTTGTTCCTATGACCATGAGATCTTATAACTCACGGACACCGGAGGAATGCTTTGTGTGTATCAAACGTCGCAACGTAACTGGGTGGCTATAAAGATGCTCTACAGGTATCTTCGAAGGTGTTCGTTGAGTTAGTATGGATCGAGACTGGGATTTGTCACTCCATGTGACGGAGAGGTATCTCGGGGCCCACTCGATAATACAACATCACACACAAGCCTTGCAAGCAATGTGACTTAGTGTAAGTTGCAGGATCTTGTATTACGGAACGAGTAAAGAGACTTGCCGGTAAACAAGATTGAAATAGGTATGCGGATACTGACGATCGATTCTCGGGCAAGTAACATACCGAAGGACAAAGGGAATGACATACGGGATTATATGAATCCTTGGCACTGAGGTTCAAACGATAAGATCTTCGTAGAATATGTAGGATCCAATATGGGCATCCAGGTCCCGCTATTGGATATTGACCGAGGAGTCTCTCAGGTCATGTCTACATAGTTCTCGAACCCGCAGGGTCTGCACACTTAAGGTTCGACGTTGTTTTATGCGTATTTGAGTTATATGGTTGGTTACCGAATGTTGTTCGGAGTCCCGGATGAGATCACGGACGTCACGAGGGTTTCCGTAATGGTTCGGAAACGAAGATTGATATATAGGATGACCTCATTTGATAACCGGAAGGTTTTTGGAGTTACCGGGAATGTACCGGGAATGACGAATGGGTTCCGGGAGTTCACCGGGGGGAGCCCACCCACCCCGGGGAAGCCCATGGGTGTTTGGGGTGCCACACCAGCCCTTAGTGGGCTGGTAAGACAGCCCAAGAGAAGCCTATGCGCATAGGAAAGAAAATCAAAGAGGAAAGGAAAAAAAAGGAAGGAGGTGGGAAGGAAGGGGGACTCCCTCCCACCAAACCAAGTCCAACTCGGTTTGGGGGGGGGGAGTCCTCCCCCCTTGGACTCGGCCGACCCCCTTGGGGCTCCTTGAGCCCCAAGGCAAGGTCCCCTCCCTCCCACCTATATATACGGAGGTTTTAGGGCTGATTTGAGACGACTTTTCCACGGCAGCCCGACCACATACCTCCACGGTTTTTCCTCTAGATCGCGTTTCTGCGGAGCTCGGGCGGAGCCCTGCTGAGACAAGGTCATCACCAACCTCCGGAGCGCCGTCACGCTGCCGGAGAACTCTTCTACCTCTCCGTCTCTCTTGCTGGATCAAGAAGGCCGAGATCATCCTCGAGCTGTACGTGTGCTGAACGCGGAGGTGCCGTCCGTTCGGTACTAGATCGTGGGACTGATCGCGGGATTGTTCGCGGGGCGGATCGAGGGACGTGAGGACGTTCCACTACATCAACCGCGTTCACTAACGCTTCTGCTGTACGATCTACAAGGGTACGTAGATCACTCATCCCCTCTCGTAGATGGACATCACCATGATAGGTCTTCGTGCGCGTAGGAAAATTTTTGTTTCCCATGCGACGTTCCCCAACAGTGGCATCATGAGCTAGGTTCATGCGTAGATGTCTTCTCGAGTAGAACACAAAAGTTTTTGTGGGCAGTGATGTGCGTTTTGCTGCCCTCCTTAGTATTTTCTTGATTCCGCGGTATTGTTGGATCGAAGCGACTCGGACCGACATTACTCGTGCGCTTACGAGAGACTGGTTTCATCGCTACAAGTAACTCCGTTGCTCAAAGATGACTGGCGGGTGTCAGTTTCTCCAACTTTAGTTGAATCGGATTTGACCGAGGAGGTCCTTGGATGAGGTTAAATAGCAATTCATATATCTCCGTTGTGGTGTTTGCGTAAGTAAGATGCGATCCTACTAGATACCCATGGTCACCACGTAAAACATGCAACAACAAAATTAGAGGACGTCTAACTTGTTTTTGCAGGGTATGCTTGTGATGTGATATGGCCAACGATGTGATGTGATATATTGGATGTATGAGATGATCATGTTGTAATAGATAATATCGACTTGCACGTCGATGGTACGGCAACTGGCAGGAGCCATAGGGTTGTCTTTATAACTAACGTTTGTGCTTGCAGATGCGTTTACTATTTTGCTAGGACGTAGCTTTAGTAGTAATAGCATGAGTAGCATGACAACCCCGATGGCGACACGTTGATAGAGATCATGATGATGGAGATCATGGTGTGACGCCGGTGACAAGAAGATCGTGCCGGTGCTTTGGTGATGGAGATCAAGAAGCACGTGATGATGGCCATATCATGTTACTTATGAATTGCATGTGATGTTAATCCTTCTATGCACCTTATTAAGCTCAGAACGACGGTAGCATTATGAGGTGATCTCTCACTAAAATTTCAAGACGAAATTGTGTTCTCCCCGACTGTGCACCGTTGCTACAGTTCGTCATTTCGAGACACCACGTGATGATCGGGTGTGATAGACTCAACGTTCACATACAACGGGTGCAAAACAGTTGCGCACGCGGAACACTCGGGTTAAGCTTGACGAGCCTAGCATGTGCAGACATGGCCTCGGAACACATGAGACCGAAAGGTCGATCATGAATCATATAGATGATATGATTAGCATAGGGATGCTTACCACTGAAACTATACTCAACTCACGTGATGATCGGACTTGAGCTAGTGTAAGTGGATCATGAACCACTCAAATAACTAGAGAGATGTACTTTTTGAGTGGGAGTTCTTAAGTAATATGATTAATTGAACTAATTGTCATGAACATAGTCTAATGGTCTTTGCGAATTACGATGTAGCTTGCGCTATAGCTCTACTGTTTTTATATGTTCCTAGAGAAAATTTAGTTGAAAATTGATAGTAGCAAACTTTGCAGACTGAGTCTGTAAAACCGAGGATTGTCCTCGTTGCTACGCAGAAGGCTTATGTCCTTAATGCACCACTCGGTGTGCTGCACCTCGAGCGTCGTCTGTGGATGCTGTGAACATCCGACATACACGTTTCTCTTGACTACACGATAGTTCGGTAGTCATATTTTTACACTGGTTAAATCTTTTTATAAAAATCATTTAAACTCAGGTTTTAAATCAAAAATAAAAAGGCTACAGACCCTGGCCTGGCTTGGCCTCGGACTGGGCCGACCCAAAGGCCAGCCAACCAGCCTGCCCAAGCGCGCGCGCCGTCAGGTTTGAACCTGACGCGTGGGCCTCTGCGATCAGTGGCTGCGGGCAGCGAGGGAGAGAGAGATGGTCCACCGACAGGTGGGGCACACCTATCGGGGTCGTCTCCTACCTCTGGCCAGAGAGGAGGAGGAGCATGCCGGCTTGGCTACCAACGTCCTTGCGCCCTAACGACGACGAGAATGGGTCCGGCTCATCGTCGCCTACGTGATGGTGGTCGAGACAACGTCGGAGGGGCTCAGGTTCACCGACGACGAGGTATCCGCGGTGGAGGGGTTTCGGGCAAAGGTGGAGGTGGTAGCTAGGGGCACGGATTTGCTCCGCGAAGAGGGGGGAAGCTTCCTGAGGTCAAGGGGAGTGTTTTGGTTGGCAGAGGAATGCGGGAGCCGACGTGTAGCCGGAGATTGATGGAGCTCCGATGCGGAGGGGCCTCGGTCGATCTCGAGTACCGGGGCTCTGCTTTCTCAAAGAGGAGGCTAGGGAGGTGATTGAGGTTGCTGCGTAGAGGAATGAGGGGTGTTGGAGCTAGGATAGGCTATATATCGGCCCGCAACGGTGAGCCGACTCGGGAGCGCCAGTGATTCACCGTGGCGTTCATGGGGGTGCAGAGAGAATCTGGGGTCGAAACCACGGTCTCAAGACGTGGTTTTGGACTGCCACGACTCACTGCGAGGAAGGGAGAGAGAAGAGGGGCGAGCTGCCATTGCCGTGCATCTGTGGCCGATTCTCGTGCGCACGAGCACGCGTCGCACCAGCTCTTAGCACGGGAGAGGAGGGCCCCTGATGGTCGCCTGATGCACAGGGGTTGTCGGGGGAGAGAATAGACACATTGGGGAGGCTGGAACTGGCCGAGAGCGTCGCCCCCACCTCGGTGGCTCTTTGTAGCGCGCCCAGAGCGTAGCTTGGCATGCCACGACATGTTGGCACACTCTGGAGTGCCTTGGACGTGTCTAGCGTGTCCTGGGCACTGGCTGAGAGATGCCTAGCCGTTGGAGACCCATGGGAGCTTCGGCTGGTCAAGGGGGACAAGGAAAACAGGTGCTGTCAGCCTTGAGCCAAAGCTTAGATTGGGTTTTTTGGCATTTCTACTTTAAACCAGAGAGGGGCCAGTTGACTGGTGATTGGCATTCATGCTCGCCACCTAATTTGAGAGTTTGGGAGAAAGGGTTGGGGTTTAGCTAAGGTTAGGAGGGGTTTTACCCATCTGTCAGAAGGTGTTCAACAGTGGTTTGGGGTGGTTGCACCCCACCAGTGGCTATGCAACTTAACATGATTGGGTTTGGTGCTAAAACAAGGGGCTTCATCAAGTTTGAGCTCAATTGGACAAGTTTAGCTTTGTAAACTTGAAAACATCACCAAATAACCAGATCTGTTCCTTCCAAAGAGAGTGTGGGCACATTAAGTCCCACAAATCCCATTTTTTGCATGGAGCCCTCATTTGAGGTATTAGGCTCTCCTGCAAAGTTTCAACTCCATTGGCAAACTTTGCTATGTAGAGTTGCTCTAACTTCAATATGGACTGAAGGGGTTTTGCAACTATTTGGTGTCCTTAATCACCTTGTATCAAGGTGAAATTTCATATGGGCATCAAATATGGCTTAGGGATACCACTGGAATTTTCTAGAAATTTATTGAGAATATTTCCTTTGGAAATATTTCAAAAGGTCAAAATACACAGAAGGGGTTTTCAGGGGTTTACTCAAATAATAATTGTATAAATAGGGGTTGAAAATCTTATGTATGGAAAATATGTGTTCTTCTCATCATCTCCAAATTTTCTCACATTTTGCTAAGGCAGAAAAGTATTTTTCCATATAGGAATACCATTTCTGGCCTAAGAAATGGACATGCAATTATATTAGAAAAATAATTCATAAAATAATTATTATATGGTTTTGGTGCTCTAAAATGGTGTTAGAACCATATCACCAACTTTGGGTAAGAACACTCCTTGCCATCAAGGACTTGTAGTGCAACCCAAAGCAGGGTTTTACTTTAACCAGAAATAAGAAAAAAGGTTTTGCAAATAATCAAGTCATGAAAAATGTGGTTTTTAATATCACATGCTCAAGCATACAAACATACAATGACAATCATGGCACTCACAACATTAGTTTTGATTTTTTTTTAATAAACTCAAACATTTGAATTACCAAAAAAGTGGTAGTGAAAACAAGTTGTGACACGACACCTCATAGAGGGCATAAAAATAATAACCAGCCACAGTCAGGCTTCTTAGCAACACCACAATAAGGGCATAAAAATAAATAACAAGCCACAGTCAGGCGTCTTAGCGACACCACACAAAGGGCATAAGAATTAATAAAATTATCTGGGTTGTAAAACTAACCTTTAGGATAGTTTTAGAACCAATATGTTAATAATTAAATTTTCCACAATGCCGTTATATATGCGCAATCATTATTGTTCAACCAACTTGTACTCCAAGTACCAACTCTAAGACCGACACTTTGACCTGTCAAATGACCGTCCTTAACCGTGGACACGGCTACTCGTATAGTTTTGAATCTGCACAGGGTGTACTCTTTACCCATAGCCCACGGGTTCCGATAGTCTATATGACTAATCCCGCGTACGATATTTTAGAAGTAGACACTCAAAATCAGCACACACCGATTTTACCCCCGCGAAGCCCGGCTTCACCCGGACTATCTGCCATGGGAAAACCATAAGACGGGGAAGCTCCGACTTCGACTAGCATGGGATCAAATTTATACCGCGCACTACAAGGGAGTGCCCTCCCTCTCGGTCCGAAGCCAAAAACACCCATGCCCCCTGGCCGGATGGCTGGATTTAGTCCGGGGCCATGGATACCTTCCTCCTGGTCCCTCTACTTGGTATGCGACTGATAATAGGCCTACGACCGACTATATCAAATCCTCATCCAGGAAAGTGTGGTAGCACGATAATGAAAGTAAGACATTGACAGGACTCGTTCTAGGTTGATACTGGAGTTATTACTTTCTTCCCATCACAATTATGCACTTGTCATGACCAGGCCATAACCTATCACGTTCCGCGTGACTAAGTTATCCACAACCTCTCAAAACCGCCACTTGTCATAGTCATGTTGTAGCATTGTTTATGAGATTTGCAATATTCTTGAAGTTAAGACAATGTGGAAATTGTTTCGCAGTTCATGCCACCTAGAACATCATAGGGTAATGATGTGTCTGAACGTCATAGCCACACACTATTTGTTATGGTGCATGCTATGATGTCTCTTATCGAATTACCACTATCGTTTATGGGTTATGCATTAGAGACAACCGCATTCACTTTAAGTAGGGCACCGCGTATTTCCGTTGAGATGACACAGTATAGACTGAGGTTTAGAGAAATCTAAACTGTCGTTTCTTGAAAGTTTGGGGCTTCGACACTTATGTGAAAAAGTTTCAGTCTGATAAGCTCGAACCCAAAGCGGATAAATGCATCTTCATAGGATATCCAAAACAGTTGGGTACATCTCCTATCTCGGATCCAAAAGCAAAGTGTTTGTTTCTAGAGACGGATCCTTTCTCGAGGAAAGGTTTCTCTCGAAAGAATTGAGTGGGAGAGTGGTAGAACTTGATGTGGTTATTGAACCATCACATCAACCAGTGTGTAGCAGGGCGCAGGAAGTTGTTCCTGTGGATCCTACACCAATTGAAGTGAAAGATGATGATGCTGATCATCGAGCATCAGATCAAATTACTACAAACCTCGTAGGTTGACAAGGTCACGTACTACTGCAGAGTGGTACGGTAACCCTGTCTTGGAGGTCATGTTGTTGAGCAACAGTGAACCTACCAGTTATGGAGAAAGCAATGGTGGGCCCGGATTCCGACAAATGGCTGGAGGCCATGAAATCCGAGAGAGGATCCATGTATGAAAACGAATTGTAGACTTTGGAAGAACTACTTAATGGTCATAGGACTATTGAGTAAAGATGGATCTTTAAACGAAGACAGGCGATGATGGTGATAAGTCACTATTAAGAAAAGCTCGACTTGTCGTAAAGATGTTTTCGACAAGATCAAACAGTTGACTATGATGAGACTTTCTCACTCGTAGCGATGCTAAAAGTCTGTTAGAATTATGTTAGTAGTTGCTGCATTATTTATGAAATATTGCACATAGGATGTCAAAACATTGTTTCCTCGACGGTTTTCTTGAGCAAACATTGTATCTGATACAACCAGAAGGTTTTGTCGATCCTAAAGATACTAGCAAGTATGCAAGTTCCAGTGATCCTTCAATGGACTGGTGCAAGCATCTCGGAGTTGGAATATACACTTTGATGAGATGATCAAAGATTTTGGGTTTGTACAAGGTTTATGAGAAACTTGTATTTCCAAAGAAGTGAGTGGGAGCACTATAGAATTTCTGATAAGTATATGTGGTTGACATATTGTGGATCAGAAGTAATATAGATTTTCTGTAAAGCATACAAGGTTGTTCGAAAGACGTTTTCAAAGGAGTACCTGGATTACGCTACTTGAACGTTGAGCATCAAAGATCTATGGAGATAGATCGAAAGCGCTTAATAGAAGTTTCAACAAGATGCATGCCTTGACAAGTTTTTGAAAGAGTTCAAAATAGATCAGCAAAGAAAGAGTTCTTGGTTGCGTTGTGAGGTGTGAATTTGAGTAAGACTCAAAACCCGACCCCGGCAGAATAAAGAGAATAGACGAAGGTCGTCTCCTATGCCTTAGCCGTAGAATCTAAAGTATGCCATGCTGTGTACCACACCTGATGTGTGCCTTGACTCAAGGTCTGTTGAGAGGTACAGAGAGTGATCCATGATTGAATCACTAGCAGCGGTCAAAATTTATCCTTAGTAACTAATGGACTAAGGAATTTTTCTCGATTATGGAGGTGGTTAAAGAGTTCGTCGTAAAGGGTTACGTCAATGCAATCTTTGACACTAATCCGAATAACTACGAGTAGTGAAACGGATTCGTATAGTAGAGTAGATATTTGGAGCATTTCCGAATAGCACGTAGTAGCAGCATCTATAAGATGACATAAAGATTTGTAAAAAAAAGCACGGATCTGAAAGTTTCAGAACCGTTGACGAAAACCTCTCTCACAAGCAAGACGTGATCAGACCCCATAACTATATGGGTGTTGGATTCGTTGGAATCACATGGTGATGTGAACTAGATTATTGACTCTAGTGCAAGTGGGAGACTGTTGGAAATATGCCCTAGAGGCAATAATAAATTAGTTATCATTATATTTCTTAGTTCATGATAATGGCTTATTATCCATGCTATAATTGTATTGATTGGAAACACAGTGCATGTGTGGATACATAGACAAAACACTGTCCCTAGTAAGCCTCTAGTTGACTAGCTCGTTGATCAAAGATGGTCAAGGTTTCCTGGCCATAGGCAAGTGTTGTCACTTGATAACGGGATCACATCATTAGGAGAATCATGTGATGGACTAGACCCAAACTAATAGACGTAGCATGTTGATCGTGTCATTTTGTTGCTACTGTTTTCTGCGTGTCAAGTATTTGTTCCTATAACCATGAGATCATATAACTCACGGACACCGGAGGAATGCTTTGTGTGTATCAAACGTCGCAACGTAACTAGGTGACTATAAAGATGCTCCACAGGTATCTCCGAAGGTGTTCGTTGAGTTAGTATGGATCGAGACTGGGATTTGTCACTCCATGTGACGCAGAGGTATCTCGGGGCCCACTCGGTAATACAACATCACACACAAGCCTTGCAAGAAATGTGACTTAGTGTAAGTTGCGGGATCTTGTATTACGGAACGAGTAAAGAGACTTGCCGGTAAACGAGATTGAAATAGGTAGGCGGATACTGACGATCGAATCTCAGGCAAGTAACATACCGAAGGACAAAGGGAATGACATACGGGATTATATGAATCCTTGGCACTGAGGTTCAAACGATAAGATCTTCGTAGAATATGTAGGATCCAATATGGGCATCCAGGTCCCGCTATTGGATATTGATCGAGGAGTCCCTCGGGTCATGTCTACATAGTTCTCGAACCCGCAGGGTCTGCACACTTAAGGTTCGACGTTGTTTTATGCGTATTTGAGTTATATGGTTGGTTACCGAATGTTGTTCGGAGTCCCGGATGAGATCACGGACGTCACGAGGGTTTCCGGAATGGTCCGGAAACGAAGATTGATATATAGGATGACCTCATTTGATTACCGGAAGGTTTTCGGAGTTACCGGGAATGACGAATGGGTTCCGGGAGTTCACCGGGGGGGGCACCCACCCCGGGGAAGCCCATGGGTGTTTGGGGTGCCACACCAGCCCTTAGTGGGCTGGTAAGACAGCCCAAGAGAAGCCTATGCGCATAGGAAAGAAAATCAAAGAGGAAAGGAAAAAAAAGGAAGGAGGTGGGAAGGAAGGGGGACTCCCTCCCACCAAACCAAGTCCAACTCGGTTTGGGGGGGGACTCCTCCCCCCTTGGACTCGGCCGACCCCCTTGGGGCTCCTTGAGCCCCAAGGCAAGGTCCCCTCCCTCCGACCTATATATACGGAGGTTTTAGGGCTGATTTGAGACGACTTTTCCACGGCAGCCCGACCACATACCTCCATGGTTTTTCCTCTAGATCGCGTTTCTGCGGAGCTCGGGCGGAGCCCTGCTGAGACAAGGTCATCACCAACCTCCGGAGCGCCATCACGCTGCTGGAGAACTCTTCTACCTCTCCGTCTCTCTTGCTGGATCAAGAAGGCCGAGATCATCGTCGAGCTGTACGTGTGCTGAACGCGGAGGTGCCATCCGTTCGGTACTAGATCGTGGGACTGATCGCGGGATTGTTTGCGGGGCGGATCGAGGGACGTGTGGACGTTCCACTACATCAACCGCGTTCACTAACGCTTCTGCTGTACGATCTACAAGGGTACGTAGATCACTCATCCCCTCTCGTAGATGGACATCACCATGATAGGTCTTCGTGCGCGTAGGAAAATTTTTGTTTCCCATGCGACGTTCCCCAACAGGTAGTACCTGGACCATGAGATTTGGGAAACTTCCGTGTCATCCACGACTCACGGTATATAACATACCTGAGGTAAGTACCCAGTCAATGCCTTTCCCCTGACGATACTAGACACAGAGGTCCACTCGATTTGTACCCAGCCCACATGTTGTACGTCTTACGAGCACCGACTCTGGATAGTATCAACCATGCGGGGACCCAACGGTGTGCCTGGAACACACAAAAACGACATAGTCGCCCTACCTGGCATGACCCCATCACGAGAGTGACCACACATCACTCCCGCCACTAGTAATGTGGCTCTTTGCTAGCACCGACCAGAGTAATCAACACAGACCCGTCCCATAAAGGGGTAACATGGTAGTACATGTAAGGTTGGGATGGTCGACACATGATAAATGTAATCCCATTTCTGAAACCATACACACACAAATACCCGGTGCATCACTTCACCAAAAGTGGTCACCTAACTCATCATCACCCTCGGGCATTAGTGGCACCCGACGGGGTTTTCGTAACCTTTGATTTATGTCATCATCATGCTCAAGCTAATACTATTCTAACTTTACTTGTCAACACGATATTAGCATGACCCTCATAGGTGGTAGGATCAAGCTCAATGCATGTGCTCCGGAGGAGCCATCGGTAACATCGCCTCAATAATTTATCGGCACTTATGATCATATGCAACGGAATATTTGCTACACTAGCATGCATCATATCATATGCTCAGACATGGTCAAAGGGCTGCTTGCCTTGGTCAGCTAGGTATCCAGGGTCTTCAAGGTCTTCCGCTCCGGCTCCTTCATCACATGGGTGTTCTATCGTCGTATAAATATAACAATAATAAGTAGCTCACTCCAAAACAGATCACAAAGTCATTTTAAAAATGTTGGTTATTTCTGATAAATCCAGGTTGTTATTTTAAAAATATTTGCTTCTGTTTTTAGTGAAGGAATATTTTTAAAATCAACTTAATAGAAGCAAAACTATTCCGATTTAATCCTTTTTATTATGGTAAAATAAAATAGTTGTTGTAAAAGTTCAAACAATGGTTCTCTTAAATACTACACATTTTTAGAAGAATAACACTGGAAAATTATATTTTTACACTGGTTAAATCTTTTTATAAAAATCATTTAAACTCAGGTTTTAAATCAAAAATAAAAAGGCTACAGACCCTGGCCTGGCTTGGCCTCGGACTGGGCCGACCCAAAGGCCAGCCAACCAGCCTGCCCAAGCGCGCACGCCGTCAGGTTTGAACCTGACGCGTGGGCCTCTGCGGTCAGTGGCTGCGGGCAGCGAGGGAGAGAGAGATGGTCCACCGACAGGTGGGGCACACCTATCGGGGTCGTCTCCTACCTCTGGCCAGAGAGGAGGAGGAGCATGCCGGCTTGGCTACCAACGTCCTTGCGCCCTAACGACGACGAGAATGGGTCCGGCTCATCGTCGCCTACGTGATGGTGGTCGAGACAACGTCGGAGGGGCTCAGGTTCACCGACGACGAGGTATCCGCGGTGGAGGGGTTTCGGGCAAAGGTGGAGGTGGTAGCTAGGGGCACGGATTTGCTCCGCGAAGAGGGGGGAAGCTTCCTGAGGTCAAGGGGAGTGTTTTGGTTGGCAGAGGAATGCGGGAGCCGACGTGTAGCCGGAGATTGATGGAGCTCCGATGCGGAGGGGCCTCGGTCGATCTCGAGTACCGGGGCTCTGCTTTCTCAAAGAGGAGGCTAGGGAGGTGATTGAGGTTGCTGCGTAGAGGAATGAGGGGTGTTGGAGCTAGGATAGGCTATATATCGGCCCGCAACGGTGAGCCGACTTGGGAGCGCCAGTGATTCACCGTGGCGTTCATGGGGGTGCAGAGAGAAGCTGGGGTCGAAACCACGGTCTCAAGACGTGGTTTTGGACTGCCACGACTCACTGCGAGGAAGGGAGAGAGAAGAGGGGCGAGCTGCCATTGCCGTGCATCTGTGGCCGATTCTCGTGCGCACGAGCACGCGTCGCACCAGCTCTTAGCACGGGAGAGGAGGGCCCCTGATGGTCGCCTGATGCACAGGGGTTGTCGGGGGAGAGAATAGACACATTGGGGAGGCTGGAACTGGCCGAGAGCGTCGCCCCCACCTCGGTGGCTCTTTGTAGCGCGCCCAGAGCGTAGCTTGGCATGCCACGACATGTTGGCACACTCTGGAGTGCCTTGGACGTGTCTAGCGTGTCCTGGGCACTGGCTGAGAGATGCCTAGCCGTTGGAGACCCATGGGAGCTTCGGCTGGTCAAGGGGGACAAGGAAAACAGGTGCTGTCAGCCTTGAGCCAAAGCTTAGATTGGGTTTTTTGGCATTTCTACTTTAAACCAGAGAGGGGCCAGTTGACTGGTGATTGGCATTCATGCTCGCCACCTAATTTGAGAGTTTGGGAGAAAGGGTTGGGGTTTAGCTAAGGTTAGGAGGGGTTTTACCCATCTGTCAGAAGGTGTTCAACAGTGGTTTGGGGTGGTTGCACCCCACCAGTGGCTATGCAACTTAACATGATTGGGTTTGGTGCTAAAACAAGGGGCTTCATCAAGTTTGAGCTCAATTGGACAAGTTTAGCTTTGTAAACTTGAAAACATCACCAAATAACCAGATCTGTTCCTTCCAAAGAGAGTGTGGGCACATTAAGTCCCACAAATCCCATTTTTTGCATGGAGCCCTCATTTGAGGTATTAGGCTCTCCTGCAAAGTTTCAACTCCATTGGCAAACTTTGCTATGTAGAGTTGCTCTAACTTCAATATGGACTGAAGGGGTTTTGCAACTATTTGGTGTCCTTAATCACCTTGTATCAAGGTGAAATTTCATATGGGCATCAAATATGGCTTAGGGATACCACTGGAATTTTCTAGAAATTTATTGAGAATATTTCCTTTGGAAATATTTCAAAAGGTCAAAATACACAGAAGGGGTTTTCAGGGGTTTACTCAAATAATAATTGTATAAATAGGGGTTGAAAATCTTATGTATGGAAAATATGTGTTCTTCTCATCATCTCCAAATTTTCTCACATTTTGCTAAGGCAGAAAAGTATTTTTCCATATAGGAATACCATTTCTGGCCTAAGAAATGGACATGCAATTATATTAGAAAAATAATTCATAAAATAATTATTATATGGTTTTGGTGCTCTAAAATGGTGTTAGAACCATATCACCAACTTTGGGTAAGAACACTCCTTGCCATCAAGGACTTGTAGTGCAACCCAAAGCAGGGTTTTACTTTAACCAGAAATAAGAAAAAAGGTTTTGCAAATAATCAAGTCATGAAAAATGTGGTTTTTAATATCACATGCTCAAGCATACAAACATACAATGACAATCATGGCACTCACAACATTAGTTTTGATTTTTTTTTAATAAACTCAAACATTTGAATTACCAAAAAAGTGGTAGTGAAAACAAGTTGTGACACGACACCTCATAGAGGGCATAAAAATAATAACCAGCCACAGTCAGGCTTCTTAGCAACACCACAATAAGGGCATAAAAATAAATAACAAGCCACAATCAGGCGTCTTAGCGACACCACACAAAGGGCATAAGAATTAATAAAATTATCTGGGTTGTAAAACTAACCTTTAGGATAGTTTTAGAACCAATATGTTAATAATTAAATTTTCCACAATGCCGTTATATATGCGCAATCATTATTGTTCAACCAACTTGTACTCCAAGTACCAACTCTAAGACCGACACTTTGACCTGTCAAATGACCGTCCTTAACCGTGGACACGGCTACTCGTATAGTTTTGAATCTGCACAGGGTGTACTCTTTACCCATAGCCCACGGGTTCCGATAGTCTATATGACTAATCCCGCGTACGATATTTTAGAAGTAGACACTCAAAATCAGCACACACCGATTTTACCCCCGCGAAGCCCGGCTTCACCCGGACTATCTGCCATGGGAAAACCATAAGACGGGGAAGCTCCGACTTCGACTAGCATGGGATCAAATTTATACCGCGCACTACAAGGGAGTGCCCTCCCTCTCGGTCCGAAGCCAAAAACACCCATGCCCCCTGGCCGGATGGCTGGATTTAGTCCGGGGCCATGGATACCTTCCTCCTGGTCCCTCTACTTGGTATGCGACTGATAATAGGCCTACGACCGACTATATCAAATCCTCATCCAGGAAAGTGTGGTAGCACGATAATGAAAGTAAGACGTTGACAGGACTCGTTCTAGGTTGATACTGGAGTTATTACTTTCTTCCCATCACAATTATGCACTTGTCATGACCAGGCCATAACCTATCACGTTCCGCGTGACTAAGTTATCCACAACCTCTCAAAACCGCCACTTGTCATAGTCATGTTGTAGCATTGTTTATGAGATTTGCAATATTCTTGAAGTTAAGACAATGTGGAAATTGTTTCGCAGTTCATGCCACCTAGAACATCATAGGGTAATGATGTGTCTGAACGTCATAGCCACACACTATTTGTTATGGTGCATGCTATGATGTCTCTTATCGAATTACCACTATCGTTTATGGGTTATGCATTAGAGACAACCGCATTCACTTTAAGTAGGGCACCGCGTATTTCCGTTGAGATGACACAGTATAGACTGAGGTTTAGAGAAATCTAAACTGTCGTTTCTTGAAAGTTTGGGGCTTCGACACTTATGTGAAAAAGTTTCAGTCTGATAAGCTCGAACCCAAAGCGGATAAATGCATCTTCATAGGATATCCAAAACAGTTGGGTACATCTCCTATCTCGGATCCAAAAGCAAAGTGTTTGTTTCTAGAGACGGATCCTTTCTCGAGGAAAGGTTTCTCTCGAAAGAATTGAGTGGGAGAGTGGTAGAACTTGATGTGGTTATTGAACCATCACATCAACCAGTGTGTAGCAGGGCGCAGGAAGTTGTTCCTGTGGATCCTACACCAATTGAAGTGAAAGATGATGATGCTGATCATCGAGCATCAGATCAAATTACTACAAACCTCGTAGGTTGACAAGGTCACGTACTACTGCAGAGTGGTACGGTAACCCTGTCTTGGAGGTCATGTTGTTGAGCAACAGTGAACCTACCAGTTATGGAGAAAGCAATGGTGGGCCCGGATTCCGACAAATGGCTGGAGGCCATGAAATCCGAGAGAGGATCCATGTATGAAAACGAATTGTAGACTTTGGAAGAACTACTTAATGGTCATAGGACTATTGAGTAAAGATGGATCTTTAAACGAAGACAGACGATGATGGTGATAAGTCACTATTAAGAAAAGCTCGACTTGTCGTAAAGATGTTTTCGACAAGATCAAACAGTTGACTATGATGAGACTTTCTCACTCGTAGCGATGCTAAAAGTCTGTTAGAATTATGTTAGTAGTTGCTGCATTATTTATGAAATATTGCACATAGGATGTCAAAACATTGTTTCCTCGACGGTTTTCTTGAGCAAACATTGTATCTGATACAACCAGAAGGTTTTGTCGATCCTAAAGATACTAGCAAGTATGCAAGTTCCAGTGATCCTTCAATGGACTGGTGCAAGCATCTCGGAGTTGGAATATACACTTTGATGAGATGATCAAAGATTTTGGGTTTGTACAAGGTTTATGAGAAACTTGTATTTCCAAAGAAGTGAGTGGGAGCACTATAGAATTTCTGATAAGTATATGTGGTTGACATATTGTGGATCAGAAGTAATATAGAATTTCTGTAAAGCATACAAGGTTGTTCGAAAGACGTTTTCAAAGGAGTACCTGGATTAAGCTACTTGAACGTTGAGCATCAAAGATCTATGGAGATAGATCGAAAGCGCTTAATAGAAGTTTCAACAAGATGCGTGCCTTGACAAGTTTTTGAAAGAGTTCAAAATAGATCAGCAAAGAAAGAGTTCTTGGTTGCGTTGTGAGGTGTGAATTTGAGTAAGACTCTAAACCCGACCCCGGCAGAATAAAGAGAATAGACGAAGGTCGTCTTCTATGCCTTAGCCGTAGAATCTAAAGTATGCCATGCTATGTACCGCACCTGATGTGTGCCTTGACTCAAGGTCTGTTGAGAGGTACAGAGAGTGATCCATGATTGAATCAATAGCAGCGGTCAAAATTTATCCTTAGTACCTAATGGACTAAGGAATTGTTCTCGATTATGGAGGTGGTTAAAGAGTTCGTCGTAAAGGGTTACGTCGATGCAATCTTTGACACTAATCCGAATAACTATGAGTAGTGAAACGGATTCGTATAGTAGAGTAGATATTTGGAGCATTTCCGAATAGCATGTAGTAGCAGCATCTATAAGATGACATAAAGATTTGTAAAAACACGCACGGATCTGAAAGTTTCAGAACCGTTGACTAAAACCTCTCTCACAAGCAAGACGTGATCAGACCCCATAACTACATGGGTGTTGGATTCGTTGGAATCACATGGTGATGTGAACTAGATTATTGACTCTAGTGCAAGTGGGAGACTTTTGGAAATATGCCCTAGAGGCAATAATAAATTAGTTATCATTATATTTCTTAGTTCATGATAATGGCTTATTATCCATGCTATAATTGTATTGATTGGAAACACAGTGCATGTGTGGATACATAGACAAAACACTGTCCCTAGTAAGCCTCTAGTTGACTAGCTCGTTGATCAAAGATGGTCAAGGTTTCCTGGCCATAGGCAAGTGTTGTCACTTGATAACGGGATCACATCATTAGGAGAATCATGTGATGGACTAGACCCAAACTAATAGACGTAGCATGTTGATCGTGTCATTTTGTTGCTACTGTTTTCTGCGTGTCAAATATTTGTTCCTATGACCATGAGATCATATAACTCACGAACACCGGAGGAATGCTTTGTGTGTATCAAACGTCGCAACGTAACTGGGTGACTATAAAGATGCTCTACAGGTATCTCCGAAGGTGTTCGTTGAGTTAGTATGGATCGAGACTGGGATTTGTCACTCCATGTGACGGAGAGGTATCTCGGGGCCCACTCGGTAATACAACATCACACACAAGCCTTGCAAGCAATGTGACTTAGTGTAAGTTGCGGGATCTTGTATTATGGAACGAGTAAAGAGACTTGCCGGTAAACGAGATTGAAATAGGTATGCGGATACTGACGATCGAATCTCGGGCAAGTAACATACCGAAGGACAAAGGGAATGACATATGGGATTATATGAATCCTTGGCACTGAGGTTCAAACGATAAGATCTTCGTAGAATATGTAGGATCCAATATGGGCATCCAGGTCCCGCTATTGGATATTGACCGAGGAGTCTCTCGGGTCATGTCTACATAGTTCTCGAACCCGCAGGGTCTGCACACTTAAGGTTCGACGTTGTTTTATGCGTATTTGAGTTATATGGTTGGTTACCGAATGTTGTTCGGAGTCCCGGATGAGATCACGGACGTCACGAGGGTTTCCGGAATGGTCCGGAAACGAAGATTGATATATAGGATGACCTCATTTGATTACCGGAAGGTTTTCGGAGTTACCGGGAATGTACCTGGAATGACAAATGGGTTCCGGGAGTTCACCGGGGGGGCACCCACCCCGGGGAAGCCCATGGGTGTTTGGGGTGCCACACCAGCCCTTAGTGGGCTGGTAAGACAGCCCAAGAGAAGCCTATGCGCATAGGAAAGAAAATCAAAGAGCAAAGGAAAAAAAAGGAAGGAGGTGGGAAGGAAGGGGGACTCCCTCCCACCAAACCAAGTCCAACTCGGTTTGGGGGGGGGAGTCCTCCCCCCTTGAACTCGGCCGACCCCCTTGGGGCTCCTTGAGCCCCAAGGCAAGGTCCCGTCCCTCCCACCTATATATACGGAGGTTTTAGGGCTGATTTGAGACGACTTTTCCACGGCAGCCCGACCACATACCTCCACGGTTTTTGCTCTAGATCGCGTTTCTGCGGAGCTCGGGCGGAGCCCTGCTGAGACAAGGTCATCACCAACCTCCGGAGCGCCGTCACGCTGCCGGAGAACTCTTCTACCTCTCCGTCTCTCTTGCTCGATCAAGAAGGCCGTGATCATCGTCGAGCTGTACGTGTGCTGAACGCGGAGGTGCCATCCGTTCGGTACTAGATCGTGGGACTGATCGCGGGATTGTTCGCGGGGCGGATCGAGGGACGTGTGGACGTTCCACTACATCAACCGCGTTCACTAACGCTTCTGCTGTACGATCTACAAGGGTACGTAGATCACTCATCCCCTCTCGTAGATGGACATCACCATGATAGGTCTTCGTGCGCGTAGGAAATTTTTTGTTTCCCATGCGACGTTCCCCAATAGGTAGTACCTGGACCATGAGATTTGGGAAACTTCCGTGTCATCCACGACTCGCGGTATATAACATACCTGAGGTAAGTACCCAGTCAATGCCTTTCCCCTGACGATACTAGACACAGAGGTCCACTCGATTGGTACCCAGCCCACATGTTGTACGTCTTACGAGCACCGACTCTGGACAGTATCAACCATGCGGGGACCAACGGTGTGCCTGGAACACACAAAAACGACATAGTCGCCCTACCTGGCATGACCCCATCACGAGAGTGACCACACATCACTCCCGCCACTAGTAATGTGGCTCTTTGCTAGCACCGACCAGAGTAATCAACACAGACCCGTCCCATAAAGGGGTAACACGGTAGTACATGTAAGGTTGGGATGGTCGACACATGATAAATGTAATCCCATTTCTGAAACCATACACACACAAATACCCGGTGCATCACTTCACCAAAAGTGGTCACCTAACTCATCATCACCCTCGGGCATTAGTGGCACCCGACGGGGTTTTCGTAACCTTTGATTTATGTCATCATCATGCTCAAGCTAATACTATTCTAACTTTACTTGTCAACACGATATTAGCATGACCCTCATAGGTGGTAGGATCAAGCTCAATGCATGTGCTCCGGAGGAGCCATCGGTAACATCGCCTCAATAATTTACCGGCACTTATGATCATATGCAACGGAAATATTTGCTACACTAGCATGCATCATATCATATGCTCAGACATGGTCAAAGGGCTGCTTGCCTTGGTCAGCTAGGTATCCAGGGTCTTCGAGGTCTTCCGCTCCGGCTCCTTCATCACATGGGTGTTCTATCGTTGTATAAATATAACAATAATAAGTAGCTCACTCCAAAACAGATCACAAAGTCATTTTAAAAATGTTGGTTATTTCTGATAAATCCAGGTTGTTATTTTAAAAATATTTGCTTCTGTTTTTAGTGAAGGAATATTTTTAAAATCAACTTAATAGAAGCAAAACTATTCCGATTTAATCCTTTTTATTATGGTAAAATAAAATAGTTGCTGTAAAAATTCAAACAATGGTTCTCTTAAATACTACACATTTTTAGAAGAATAACGGTGGAAAATTATATTTTTACACTGGTTAAATTTTTTTATAAAAATCATTTAAACACAGGTTTTAAATCAAAAATAAAAAGGCTACAGACCCTGGCCTGGCTTGGCCTCGGACTGGGCCGACCCAAAGGCCAGCCAACCAGCCTGCCCAAGCGCGCGCGCCGTCAGGTTTGAACCTGACGCGTGGGCCTCTGCGGTCAGTGGCTGCGGGCAGCGAGGGAGAGAGAGATGGTCCACCGACAGGTGGGGCACACCTATCGGGGTCGTCTCCTACCTCTGGCCAGAGAGGAGGAGGAGCATGCCGGCTTGGCTACCAACGTCCTCGCGCCCTAACAACGACGAGAATGGGTCCGGCTCACCGTGGCCTACGTGATGGTGGTCGAGACAACGTCGGAGGGGCTCAGGTTCACCGACGACGAGGTATCCGCGGTGGAGGGGTTTCGGGCAAAGGTGGAGGTGGTAGCTAGGGGCACGGATTTGCTCCGCGAAGAGGGGGGAAGCTTCCTGAGGTCAAGGGGAGTGTTTTGGTTGGCAGAGGAATGCGGGAGCCGACGTGTAGCCGGAGATTGATGGAGCTACGATGCGGAGGGGCCTCGGTCGATCTCGAGTACCGGGGCTCTGCTTTCTCAAAGAGGAGGCTAGGGAGGTGATTGAGGTTGCTGCGTAGAGGAATGAGGGGTGTTGGAGCTAGGATAGGCCATATATCGGCCCGCAACGGTGAGCCGACTCGGGAGCGCCAGTGATTCACCGTGGCGTTCATGGGGGTGCAGAGAGAAGCTGGGGTCGAAACCACGGTCTCAAGACGTGGTTTTGGACTGCCACGACTCACTGCGAGGAAGGGAGAGAGAAGTGGGGCGAGCAGCCATTGCCGTGCATCTGTGGCCGGTTCTGGTGCGCACGAGCACGCGTCGCACCAGCTCTTAGCACGGGAGAGGAGGGCCCCTGATGGTCGCTTGATGCACAGGGGTTGTCGAGGGAGAGAATAAACACATTGGGGAGGCTGGAACAGGCCGAGAGCGTCGCCCCCACCTCGGTGGCTCTTTGTAGCACGCCCAGAGCGCAGCTTGGCATGCCACGGCATGTTGGCACACTCTGGAGTGCCTTGGACGTGTCTAGCGTGTCCTGGGCACTGGCTGAGAGATGCCTAGCCGTTGGAGACCCATGGGAGCTTCGGCTGGTCAAGGGGGACAAGGAAAACAGGTGCTGTCAGCCTTGAGCCAAAGCTTAGATTGGGTTTTTTGGCATTTCTACTTTAAACCAGAGAGGGGCCAGTTGACTGGTGATTGGCATTCATGCTCGCCACCTAATTTGAGAGTTTGGGAGAAAGGGTTGGGGTTTAGCTAAGGTTAGGAGGGGTTTTACCCATCTGTCACAAGGTGTTCAACAGTGGTTTCGGGTGGTTGCACCCCACCAGTGGCTATGCAACTTAACATGATTGGGTTTGGTGCTAAAACAAGGGGCTTCATCAAGTTTGAGCTCAATTGGACAAGTTTAGCTTTGTAAACTTGAAAACATCACCAAATAACCAGATCTGTTCCTTCCAAAGAGAGTGTGGGCACATTAAGTCCCACAAATCCCATTTTTTGCATGGAGCCCTCATTTGAGGTATTAGGCTCTCCTGCAAAGTTTCAACTCCATTGGCAAACTTTGCTATGTAGAGTTGCTCTAACTTCAATATGGACTGAAGGGGTTTTGCAACTATTTGGTGTCCTTAATCACCTTGTATCAAGGTGAAATTTCATATGGGCATCAAATATGGCTTAGGGATACCACTGGAATTTTCTAGAAATTTATTGAGAATATTTCCTTTGGAAATATTTCAAAAGGTCAAAATACACAGAAGGGGTTTTCAGGGGTTTACTCAAATAATAATTGTATAAATAGGGGTTGAAAATCTTATGTATGGAAAATATGTGTTCTTCTCATCATCTCCAAATTTTCTCACATTTTGCTAAGGCAGAAAAGTATTTTTCCATATAGGAATACCATTTCTGGCCTAAGAAATGGACATGCAATTATATTAGAAAAATAATTCATAAAATAATTATTATATGGTTTTGGTGCTCTAAAATGGTGTTAGAACCATATCACCAACTTTGGGTAAGAACACTCCTTGCCATCAAGGACTTGTAGTGCAACCCAAAGCAGGGTTTTACTTTAACCAGAAATAAGAAAAAAGGTTTTGCAAATAATCAAATCATGAAAAATGTGGTTTTTAATATCACATGCTCAAGCATACAAACATACAATGACAATCATGGCACTCACAACATTAGTTTTGATTTTTTTTAATAAACTCAAACATTTGAATTACCAAAAAAGTGGTAGTGAAAACAAGTTGTGACACGACACCTCATAGAGGGCATAAAAATAATAACCAGCCACAGTCAGGCTTCTTAGCAACACCACAATAAGGGCATAAAAATAAATAACAAGCCACAGTCAGGCGTCTTAGCGACACCACACAAAGGGCATAAGAATTAATAAAATTATCTGGGTTGTAAAACTAACCTTTAGGATAGTTTTAGAACCAATATGTTAATAATTAAATTTTCCACAATGCCGTTATATATGCGCAATCATTATTGTTCAACCAACTTGTACTCCAAGTACCAACTCTAAGACCGACACTTTGACCTGTCAAATGACCGTCCTTAACCGTGGACACGGCTACTCGTATAGTTTTGACTCTGCAGAGGGTGTACTCTTTACCCATAGCCCACGGGTTCCGATAGTCTATATGACCAATCCCGCGTACGATATTTTAGAAGTAGACACTCAAAATCAGCACACACCGATTTTACCCCCGCGAAGCCCGGCTTCACCCGGACTATCCTGCCATGGGAAAACCATAAGACGGGGAAGCTCCGACCTCGACTAGCATGGGATCAAAATTATACCGCGCACTACAAGGGAGTGCCCTCCCTCTCGGTCCGAAGCCAAAAACACCCATGCCCCCTGGCCGGATGGCTGGATTTAGTCCGGGGCCATGGATACCTTCCTCCTGGCCCCTCTACTTGGTATGCGACTGATAATAGGCCTATGACCGACTATATCAAATCCTCATCCAGGAAAGTGTGGTAGCACGATAATGAAAGTAAGACACTGACAGGACTCGTTCTAGGTTGATACTGGAGTTATTACTTTCTTCCCATCACAATTATGCACTTGTCATGACCAGGCCATAACCTATCACGTTCCGCGTGACTAAGTTATCCACAACCTCTCAAAACCGCCACTTGCCATAGTCATGTTGTAGCATTGTTTACGAGATTTGCAATATTCTTGAATAATGCAATGGATGAATGTTAAATGTTTGTTAGTGAACAAACAACACATCAAAAACTCAAACATGATTGATTGGTTCCACGTAGTCGGGATCAAGCTCGGTGAATTTAACGTTGGCATGTCCTTCACTAGAATCTACGTCATATAACACATACCGTCGTAAGAGTTGAGGCCTAGCAACTCTCTCCAAATAATTTGCAAATAAATCTGAAAATAAACTAGACCCTCAGAGCAAGATTTTGCAAAAAGAATCAATGCAAAAGTAGTTATAGATTAATAGTTATAAGCAAAACAAATCAGGGACAATTTTGTAATAAAACAAAATCTGCCCACGGGCTAGTTTGACAAAACTCAAAACGCCAGAAAGAAAATATGTTACCGTGCCTCGAAGGCCGCTTCTAGCAAAAAACACCTTCACGAAAAATGATACAAAAAGAAAGAACCCTGAGAGGGGCCCCACCGTGTCAGGTTCGAACGCACCGGCGCCAGAGGCATGCGGTGGTCGCAGGCGATAACATGCGAAGGGGGGAGAGCCAAACGAGGTCACTTACGTACTCACCATCTTCCCGTGCGTCGATGAGAGGTGGATTGGGTCGAGGGGGAGGATTTACATCGATGGCGACCTTGCTCCGGTGGACGGTAGCTTCGGGCACCACGGATCTCATCGTGGGGCTCGCGTGCGATCAATCCGGAGGGGGGCTAGGAGGAGAGAACCACTAGGATGTTACAAAATGTCTCAAGGGCTCAATACCCGCTCACCTTGCTCGAATGTTCTCGAGGTCACTGGCGGTTTGGAGTGGCCGGAGTCGGAGAAGAAGGCCTCTCTGAGGCGCTTCTGTGGCTTGGGCACGTCTTCAGAGTGGGGATAGAGTGTGGTGGAGTGGATGATGGGTTCGGCAGCTCGGAGGGGCCTCTATTTATAGAGGCGTGAGAGAGGTGTCGTGGGTCTTAACTCCGGCGAGCGATTCCGGTGATCTAGGGTGGTAGTCACGCGGTTAGGTGGTCGGGTCGGTACCTAATTAGCTAGGCGGTTCCATTTCTGGTCAAAAATCGGACATCCATCAATGCAAGACACAGCTCGACGATGCGGGTCTCGCTGTGCACGTCGGTAGCAGAGTTCGTGCTCTGCGCTCGCCGGGTTGTGGCGACGAGAAACGCGGCGCGCACTGGGACCAGGGACACGGGAAGCCTTGAGGTGCAGGGGGCCGTGCCGAGCGGCGCGAAGCTGCAGCAGTGGAGGCTGTGATGGCCACGGCAGCCGCTGCAGATGCCGTTGTCGGAGCTGACTGGCTCGGCCAACTCACCACCGATGCGAGCAAGCGTCCAAGGTGATGCGTGGCGCGTGGATAAGCTCGAGCACAGGATCGAGCAGCTCCCATCGATATTGTGGTGATGGACGTTGCGCAGTGACTGAAACACTGAACTCTGAATGTTTGACTGAATCAAGTTCACAGAGAGCGCTGAAGTGCATTCTAGGTGTTCGACCAAATGAAAGTGCCATGTGGCCAAAATATTTGAGGTGATCTCTCATTCAGTGCAGAGACTGCCTACAATTTTTCATAATTTTTGAAAATGTTTTAGTGAGGTTTTTATTGAAAACACTATCTTTTGGGTCAAACTTGAGTCAAATTAAATTTGAAATTTTCAAACTGGTGACTCCAAGATTTATTGGTGAAATGGATTGAGGGTACTAAGGCCTTCTAAGGGTAAGAGTTTGGGTTTCAAATTCCAAAGGAATCATTGAGTTCCTTTGTAAAACCAATCGGGTCAAAACTGATTACAGAAAATGCTTTTATTTGAAATAAAAATATAAAAGGTGGTTAAACCCTTCTAAAACTTTGGGAAATCCATGAAGATGACGATCTAGATGTTAGAGAAGTGCCACACGGTCTAAATCACAATGGAGGAAAAAGAAATATTGAAGGAAATTGGCGATTGAACCTCTAGAAATTAATTCTAAGGTTTTCCAAAGTACTAAAAGATTCTCCCAAACCAATTCATTTTGAGAAGAGGCTAAAAGAATCCTTTTCAAGCCACGTAGGTTGAGAAAAGAAAGTTCCAAATATTTTCTTAAAGAGGTTTTCAAAGAACTTCAATGCTTTTAATCAAAGCAAAAAAATTGAATCCATTTTGAAAACAATCGAAAAGTCAAGAAATCCAATTTAAAAACTTTGGGTGTTACAACACCTACCCCCTTAAAAAATCTCGTCCTTGAGATTTCAGCCAGTCCTCAAGAAGTTGTGGTTGTTCCTTCCGTAGGAAATCCTCCCTTTCCCAAGTGGCCTCATCCTCTGAATGGTTGCCCCACTGTACCCTGAATAGCTTGGTGACCTTCTGTCATGTCCTCCTTTCTCCCTCCTCTAATATTCTCATGGGGTGTTCCTCATAGGATAGGTCTGGTCGCACTTCTATACTTTCATGGGCTACATGTTGATCGGGGTTCCTTGCATACTTCCTTATTTGAGAAATATGGAACACGTCATGCACGTGTGACAGTTCTGCTGGTAGGTCGAGTTGATAGCCGACTTGGCCCCTTCAAGCAATCACACGAAATGGTGTGATGAACTGGGGCGCAAGCTAGCCCTTGACATTGAACCTTTGTAAACCTGTCATTGGTGATACCTTAAGATATACGTAATCATTTGGATCGACGCCGACATGATGGTGTTTCTGATCATAATAGCTCTTTTGACGGCTTTAGGCTGTCTTGAGTCTGTCCCTTGTGAGTTTTACCTTGTCCTCAACCTCTTGAAGTAGTTGCGGGCCGAAGGTACGGCTATCTCCAGTTTCTGACCAATTTAGAGGTGTACGACATCTTCTTCCATATAAGACTTCAAAGGTGACATTTGTAAGCTTGCCTGTTAGCTGCTGTTGTCTGAGAATTCGGCGTAAGGTAAACTATCCTCCCAACTGTTTCCATTTGTGAGTACACAAGCCCTTAGCATGTCTTCAAGAATCTGGTTTACCCGTTCGGTTTGTCCTCTAGTTTGAGGGTGATATGAGTTGCTGAACACTAACTGGGTTCCCAATGCTTGTTGCAAATAATCCCAGAACCTTGATGTAAACCGGGTGCCTCTATCGGATACAATAGTTTTACGTACCCCATGTAAGCAAACAATGCGGGCGCGGTATAATTTTGCTAGTTTCTGAGTGGATTATGTAGTCTTTACTGGAATGAAGTGAGCCACCTTGGTAAGTCGATCTATGATAACCCATATAGCATCGTCTCTGTGTCATGACAGGGGTAGCCCGAAAATGAAGTCCATGCCTACCTCATCCCACTTCCACTCGTCTACTTTCATAGGCTGCAACACTCCTGCTGGATTCTGGTGTTCTGCCTTGATTCGTTGGCATGAATCACAGCGGGCAATGAAAGAAGCAATATCCATTTTCATCCCGTGCCACTAATATTTTGACTCTAGATACTTGAACATTTTGTACCTCCAGGATGGATTGAGTATGGACCATTCTGAGCTTCTTCCAAAATTTGAGCTTTGAGGTCCTCTTGGTCTGGTACGCATAGTCGGTCTCCGTACCATAATATCCCTTGTTCATCAATAATAAATTCATGGGCATTTCCAAGGTTCACCTTTTTCTTTATGCCTTCAATGCTGGGGTTGTCTTTCTGAGCCTTATTGATATTCTCATCCAAAGTGGGTTGTACTTCTAGTTGTGCCACGGTGCCTTGTGGAACGAGAAGCTGGTTTAGCAGAGCAAACTCTTTGGAAATTTCAGGTCTTAGCTTTGGTGGAGGGCCTTTGCCTGATGTGGGGTTCCGGCTGAGAGCATCAGCTACCACATTAGCCTTACCCGGATGGTAGTGAATGCATACATCATAATCATTAATTAATTCCAGCCAACATCCTTGTCGTAGGTTGAGATCTGGCTGCTTGAAGATATATTTGAGATTCTTATGATCTGTGAATATCTCACATCGATTCTCAAGCAAAAAATGTCTCCATTCCTTGAGAGCGTGTATCACAATGGTAAATTTCAAATCGTGAGTGGGGTAATTTTCTTCGTGTCGCCGTAGTTGTCTAGAGGAGTAAGCCATGACTTTCCCTTCCTGCATAAGCACGCATCTGAGGCCTTTCCTTGAGGCGTCCCAGTATACCTCTAAATCTTTATTTTTGTCTGGGACAATTAACACTGGTGACATGGCCAGTCTGTTCTTCAACTCTTGGAAGCTATTCTCACAAGCTTCAGTCCATTGAAACTTCTTGTCCTTTTTGAGTAGGTGGGTCATGGGCTTGGAAATAGTGGAAAAACTTTCAATAAATCTTTGGTGGTATCCCGCCATTGTGAGGAAACTTCAGATATCTGTCACGTTAGCTGGTTGTGGCCATTCACTTACAGCCTTGACGTTCTCAGGATCCACGCCTATGCCTTCTTGGGTCATTACGTGTCCTAGAAATCCGACTTGCTTCAACCAAAACTCACATTTGCTGAACTTAGCATACAACCGATGCTTACACAGTTCTCCTAATACAATCCTTAGGTGTTCTACATGTTCTTCAGGGTTCTTGAAATAGACAATTATGTCATCGATGAAGACTACGACAAACTTATCCATGTACTTCATGAATACCTTATTCATTAAATGCAGCAAGTAAGCCGACACATTTGTCAGTCCGAAAGGCATTACAGTAAACTCATACAATCTGTATCGTGACGTAAATGTTGTCTTTGGGATGCCTTCTGAACGTATCTTAAGTTGATGCTACCCTAACCGCAAATCAATCTTTGAGAACAACTTTGTGTGTGCTAACTGATCATACATTTATCCTGGGCAGTGGATACTTGTTCTTGATGGTAGCCATGTTGAGAGATCGATAATCGATGCAAAGTCTTATCGTTTTTTTGGCGAATAATACTTGCGATCCCCAAGGCGAAGAGTTGGGTCTGATGTATCCTTTGTCCAACAACTGTTTTTTTTGCTTATTGAGTTCGGCTAACTCAGTGGGTGCCACGCGGTATGGTTTCTTGTATATTGGGATGGTACCAAGTGCAAGCTCAATAAGGAATACTATTTCTCGGTCTGGTGGCATACTGTAACGCCCAAGATGCGGTCCTATCCTTATTTTTGGCATGAGGGCCTCGACAGGGATAGAAAGGCATCTCGTCGTTTCGCGAGAATGGATATCGTTACAAGTACACGTACTTAAAATAAGAGTATAAAGAGTTGGCTTAGACTCGCCACAAGCTACATCAGAGTCACATCAGTACAATACATTCAATCATCATGAAGAAGGGCAGGGTCCGACTACGGAAGAAAACAAACAACAAAAGAACAATGTCCATCCTTGCTATCCCAGGCTGCCGACCTGGAACCCATCCTAGATCGATGATGAAGAAGAAGAAACTCCAAATGTAAAATCAACGCGCTCACGTCAAGTAACCCTTTTCCTGTACCTGCAACTAGTGATGTAGTAATCTGTGAGCCACACTGACTTGGCAATCTCATTTCCAAAGGTATCAAGAGTAGCAAAGCTTAATGGGTAAGATAAGGTTAAGTGGTGTGGCCGCAGCAATCAACTAAGCTTTTATTTGAGGTGGCTAACTTACGAGTACAAGAATAAGAGGGGGATGATCTACGCATAGCGGACGTGAACTAATGATGATCAAAAGAATGATTCCGAACACCTACTTACATCAGACATAACCCCACCGTGTCCTCAATCGGAGAAGAAGCTCGCGAAAGAGACAGTCACGGTTACGCACTCAGTTGGCAATTTTTAATTAATTTTACTTCAAGTTATCTATAACCGGATGTTAAAAAAAGTTTCCACATTGCCACATAATCACGGGAACGGCTTTCCGTAAGATTTAACCCTGTAGGGGTACTCCAACTAGTCCATCACAAACTACCACACGCTGCGACAGAATGACCTCGATCGGGGAAACTCGTGATGTCCTCGGGTTCCTATTGGAAAAACTCAACCTCAAGATAAACCAAAGCATCCTCGGAGTCCCTCGCACAAGACGCTCGAGAAAGGTAAAACAAGTCCAGCAAGGCCGCCTGACTTGTCGACAAACCCGATAGGAGCCGTGTATCTCGTTCTCAGGACACGATCGGATGGGAAAGCCTACGATTAGCACCAAACCTCAAGTTTCCTCGCGGTGGCCCCGCAGTCTGCCCGTTTGGGACCAACACCATCACCACTGGCCCCCTTGTATTATAGTGAATTACTCCTCGGTTTCTTGACGCCCTATGTTTTTCAGTATTATCAGGATTATTATGTCGGGCAAATATAGTACCAATGTTGGGCCTTGCCAGACGATCTTTATCCCAAAACGATAATCTAGGGTGTCCCCATAACAACCCCAAGCATGTTAGGAGCGCTCATTTATGGAACATAACACTGGTAGCCAAAACTAAGGCGACAAAAGTGGAACAATATACCAGGCTAGAAAGGCCGAGACTTCCACCATTTACCAAGTATATAGGTGCACTAAATTAATTAACAATAATATGGTGATATAACAAGGAACCCATGTTAGCACATGGAAGCAACTGCACCTACAACTAGCAACACTGTCCAATGGTTAAGCAAGTTGTAACATAGCTAATCAGTGCTTTGCTAGGTTGTGAATAGTTTGAACATTTTCATGGCAATGTTGGGAGGCTGTTATTTAACAGGTGGTAGGCAGCAACACATAACGATAGAAACGAAACACCTAGCATGGCAATGACAGTAATGGTATCTAGGGAAATGATCATCTTGCTTGAGATCCAGCTTGGAAGAAGAAGAACTCCATGAAGCAGACAAACCGACGTAGTCGAATGGGTCCTCACATTCCCACACGCTGGCGGAACTCTATCGAGACGAAGCAAACCGGAAACAAGAATCAACACACGATATTCATGATGGCACACGCACGACATGATGCAATTCACGTATGATGCATGATTAGTTTCAAATATGCAAGACAGGGCATGAGAATTCACATAGTCAAGCGTAAACTTTAAGTGAGGCTCAATATGCAACAAGTTGCATATTGACGGAACTCCACATTTAATTACTTAGTTCTCTCTCGTTTAGTTACCGACAATATTAAATGTTGTTTAAACATGGCACGAGGTGAAGCAAAAATTAAACTACCTATCTAGGTATATTAAATGAGGCCGGAAACGATATATAGCATCTCCGACATGACCCCACATGTTAAAATCTAAATCTGTCCAGATTTGTCCTAATTATATTTTATGTTTGTTAAACGGAAAAACAAAGTGGTTCACGTGAAACTACACGCCGTTCTAGTCCATTTACATATATGGCCCATCTCCAACGAAGCTACGGTTAAATAACTATGACCTAACCCATTTCTAAGATGTCAACACGCAAACCGATGCAAACAACACACTAAAGAGCTTTAAATATGCATGAGAGTTAGAAAATATTAACCTACGCGAAGTTCTAGCCAAGTTACATATCTAACTTGTCGCAATGTGACGCATGGAATAGAAATTACGGGGGTTTGAAAATATGCTCTTTTTGAAAATGAATTCAATCCGAGGACCTAAGAAATACTGACGGGCCAAAATGCATACGGACCAAAATAGGTAGCGAGCGCAAAATAATATATGGCGCCGCGGGCACTGGATAGGGCAGGGGTCGGCTCACTAGAGTGGGCCATGGCCCAGGTCGGAGATGGGCTCGGGGGCAAAGGGAGGCAGGACGACTCCGGCTACTGGGCTGCCTTGCACGATACTGGGCCGAGCGGAGGCCCACAGGATGCGAGGAGGCCGATGGGCGGTTGGCTTGGCTGTTGGGCGAGCTGAGCCGCTCGGGTTGCTGCAGCTGGGTTAGCGCTAGCTCGGTCGAGGCCCAGGGGCGCAGGGGTGAGGGAGCGGGCGCTGCGCTGTTGTTCCCGTCGTGTCTCTTCACGAGAGAGAGTGTCGGCGGCGCTCGAGGTCGGGCTGGCGGCTGGAGGCGGTGCCGGCGGCACTTTAGGGCGGTAGAGGCCGATGGGATCCAGCTGACGGGGGCTGCACCCGATGGCTGACGCGAAGGGAGGCGCTCGGGCGGCGGATCCGGCGGCGGGCGCGGGGACCAGGAGCTGCGGCTCGAGGGGATCCTTGCGAGGCAGGGTTCCAGCGGCAGCGGTGGGCTGCAGAACGGGGCCGGCTGCTCGCCGGCGGCGGCTTGACCCGAGTGGTGGCGGCTGGAAATGGGGTGACGGGAGAAGAGGCCCCGGCGGGAGGAGCTCCTTGGTCCTAAGCTCGCTATGGGAGCTCAAAGTGCAGCAAGGAGCTGCTCGGGGGAGCTTTGGGCAGGCGGCGACGGATCCGGGCCTGGCGGGCCTCAGATGGGTTCAGGCGGGCCCGCAGCGGCTGGGAGGAGGAGGCTGGCGGCTGGAGGGTTGGGCAACACGGAAAACAAGGTCGACGGCTAGGGGTTTTCAGATTAGGAAGGCTAGGCCTTCCTTAAATAGGAAGGGATCTAGGGTTAGTGGGTTTTGGGGGTTTTTCGACCCTCGGATTGCGATCGGATGGTCCGATCGGAGAGGCGGGTTAGGGTTAGTTTAGGTGGGCTGTGTAGAGGGGTGTTAGGCTAAGACAAGAGGGAAACGGTGTGACCCGGCGACAGAGATTTAAAACACCGAAAATGTCCGACGACAAACGATGACGGTGACGCTACGGTCGACCGTTCGGCTATCAAACGAACTCCGATTGCAATGAAATTTGGCAGGAGAACTATCTACGTTAAAATAAGACCGAACTCCAAGTTTCAAGCCAATCCGAGAATATTTTATATGCACTTTTAAAAATAATATTTTGTCAATGTCGTGGGCGCATGCGTGTGTGGTCTGGCTCAAAACGGACAATGACGAACACGGAGAGAACCGACAACTAATAACGGATGCAGTTTTGAAAACTGACGGTAACGGAGTGCCGATGCAATGCTGATGATGCGAATGATGTGATGATGAGTGCGCCACACAAATAAGTCACACGACAAAACAAAATAAAAGGGGAATCTTCTGGAGCGTCGCTCTCGGGGATGTCACAACTCTCCTACACAACAAGAGGATCTCGGCCCAAGATCCAAGAATGAAAGGGAAGAGGAAGAGAAACCAAGAGGTAAAACTTAGTCGCTTCTTTGACAAACGAGTGAAACCGAGTATCCTTGAAACCGAGTATCCATGATGATCAAAGATATGAAGAATGATATGAGAAACAAGCAAGAATTCACACATAATTTCAGCAGCACTTCGGTAGGAAAAGGTGACAAAAATTCAGTAAGATGGGAAGAACTTGACAAGATTCACAACAAACTAACTAAATTGAACAGCTAGAAGAGAACATGATCTTGATAGAAGAAGATGATAGATTGAAGAGAGCAACATCAGCAAAACTCCGAATAAGAGAATAGAAAGAAGATCATTGGGAAGAAGAGCATGGAGAAGAAAATGAAAACTACTACCACAGTTGAAATTAAGAGCAACCTGACAAGAAGAATTGAACGGGATTGTTGGCAAACCAACAACGAAAGAACATGCTTGTAGTGGGCTTATGAAATCATCGCAACTAACAAGGTGACAACCAGCCACTAACAGAAACAAGGATTGATTGGGAGAAACCAGATATGCACAACTTCTTATACCAAGAGGACACATAGAGGACTTGTATCACTGATAATCACCATAATAGCAACAATCCCTAGGAAAAGCTTTAGGTGAAATCTAATCCAAGACACCTCAATGAACAAATCTGGGCTGGCTTCTCGGCCAAGCCTTGAGGGTGGCCTGAAGCGTCGCGGGCCCTAATTGCCTCCAGGCCAGGCGGAAAACACATGTCCAGCAACCATGCGGCAACGCTCTCGCTCCTCGAGGCATCCGGGTGCACCAGACCATGATGGCACAATCTCCAAGAATCACGTTGTCCATCATTGTTACTCATTGAATGGCATTGACGTGGCCTGCCCACACCCAACGGCCCTCACGGACGTGACCGCTCAGTTGTCAGGTGAAGCGACGTGGGCGGCAATGCGCCCACCGGCCCACCTCGTGGCCCCCGAGGAGCGCGCGACGCTCGCGCTCCAACGACGGTTGGTGGCTTCGGTTCGCCTATTAATCTGCCCCGCCACTGGCAAGGGGGAGGCACTGCAATCTTGACCTTCCTCTTTGCTTCCTTTGCTCCACCAAGAAAAACCTATTCTCCCCTCCATTTCTTCGTCTTCCATGGCATCTCCAGGAGGCAGTCCTGGCAGAGGGAAACGTGCGGCTCCGTCTGTGCCCTCGTCCGCCCCTGGGAGCAGCGGCGGAGGGCCCTCAGGGTTGTCGCGCGTCCGCCGCCGCTGGGCTCTGACCGATGAGTAAGTCCCCCGTTTGCAACCCCTTTCCTTGTTGTCTCGTCTGTTGTTTGGTGCTTGATCATCATTTTTCTCCAGAGCGCCCGCACCCAAGAAGCTCAAGCTCGGCGAGCTTTAGGAGGAGGGGAGGGGCTGCGGGCTCAGCTCGAGAGTGCCGAGGCCGCCCTCCAAGCCGCCCGCCAGGGCGAGGCGGAGGCCAAGGAGGAGTTGGTGTCGCTGCGGAGACAGGTCCCGGAGGTGTCCAATGCCGTTCAAGCCGACCAAGACGAGGTGGCGTACACCCGGATGTTTGAGTCTCAGCACGCCAAGCAGTTGGCGAGCATCGTCGGCCAGGCGGCAGGCGCGACGTGCTGATTCGTGGGGGATGCCCCGGCACTGCCAAGGGTGAGCAGCGACGGGGGCTACCTCGCCTTCTTTGAGAAGTTGGTGGAGACGCTGGAGGCCAGCGTCTTCTGTGTGGAGGAGGACAATGCGTCTGACGCGCGCGAGCTTCTGGGCTTTGCCTTGACGCTCGTCTTCTCCAACATGCGCCGCCTTGTCCTGCAGCTTGATCTCCAGCGCGTCGTCGAGCCGGTGCCGCTGAGTCCCGGCGTCTTATCCGGGACGAAGTGAGCAGGCATGTGGATGCCCTGGTGGAGCAATACGTCCTTGTGCCCGTCTCCAATGAGGAGGAGGGCTCCGACACCGAGCCCACCTGAGCCAAGGGTGGTGTCGGCAACCTCACCCCCTAGGCATCCCCTAGCTTCCGTTTTCCTGCCCCTGTAATGTTGGACCATGAACTCTGCCCCATCGGGCGTTAGAATTTTGTATGTTACCTTTGCCGTTCTCCCTTTTTACTTTCACTCTTGAATCGTTGGATTGCTCGTTGGTAGTCGTTGCGTCTTGGCTCCCTCGCATAGGGCCTGTCGTTGACCCAGCCGTCGCTCTGGGGCAACGGTGGCCTGGGCTCTCAGGAGGTCCCATCCTCCCAAGGCATCGTTTGTGTCGTTGCACGCTTGGTCGATGGCCTCGTACCTCGCCATAGCTTAGTCCTTAGGCCCTGCATCCTTTCATTAGTGCGCGTGTTTTTAATTCGTTCTTGGTTCGACGCAAAACCAGATGACCCCCGT
Source organism: Hordeum vulgare subsp. vulgare (assembly GCF_904849725.1). NCBI lineage: Eukaryota > Viridiplantae > Streptophyta > Magnoliopsida > Poales > Poaceae > Hordeum > Hordeum vulgare. The sequence continues at coordinate 337,415,204 of NC_058519.1, forward strand.
CTGGGTCTGCGAGGTACTTAGCTCGTGGGTTTGCACATTTCCCCACGCCGTTAGGTTTTACGCACTTCATGGGGCGGGGCCCTTCTGCCCCCGACACCGACCGGAGCTCCAGGACGGCACCGGGGATGACGAGTGGCCTTATGACCGGTAAGGCTCCTAAGGCTTGATGCTTAGGAGCCCCCTTTGACGTTCGAGAGATTCACCATTCCATCCATTTGATTATCGCCCCAGGGCGCCCTGAGGCCTCCCGAGACTCTTTGTGGTGGTATCGTGCTTCGATCCAGGCCCCCAAGCGGGGGCCGACCACTGAAAATACTTGCCCCTTGGACGGAAAATCCTTGCTTAGGCTCCTTGGCGCCTAGGGGCAGTGCGGAGTGTTCAGCTCCTCAGAAAATGTCACGCATAAAAGGAGGCTTCAAAGCGAGCGGAACGAGGAATCGCAAGAGAAAATCCCCCCCCTTTGTTTTTCAAATATCAACTTTTGAAATCGGCAAATTTGAGTCCAGCAGAGGATAATTCAAGGTCCACGAAGAAGCAAGAAAACGCCGCGTCCGGCACCTAGGCTAATCTCCGCCGCCATGTCCCCCCAGTTGCGGGCATAGTCATTGGCGGACTAAGTTGATTGCCTTTGTATTCTCCCCAACATGGAGCGTAGGGTTGCCGCTAGGTGTGGGACGGACCCCTCCGCGTCCTCGAGGGGCCCAGGGCGTATACAACCGCAGCTCGTTATTGGGAGGTCGCGAGGACACTTTGTCCTCGCGAGTGTCCCTACCCCCGAGGCATCTGCACGTGATTCCATTTGGGTCATTGGTGGAGTGTGTTGATTGCCTCTGTCTTCTCCCCAGCGTGGAGCATAGGGCTGTCACTAGGCGTGCGAGGGACCCCTCCGCGTCCTCGGGGGGCACCACGCGTATATAGCCGCAGCTCGTTATCACACGAGAGTGTCACGGGATGAACTAGGTTCCGGAAGGATTGAAGGACGATGCAGAGGTGCCACGGGCTGATGCAGGTCCCACGAGGACTGTAGGGCAAACGCAAGGGCACTCCCGCTTCACGGTGTTTCCTCCTTCTCCTGAGACTGGTTGAGGGCCTTTCTACTGCTCTACGTCGGCAGGTCCTAGTCCCGCACATTTCCCTGCCGTCGTGAGGTGCCTCACGGGGCAAGGCCCTGACACCCCTGATACCGACCGAATGTGCCTGGATGGCACCAGGGTGGCCAAGTGGCTTTGTGAGCGGTAAGGCTCCTGAGGCGCGATGCTCAGGAGCCCCCTTTGGCGTTCGAGCGGCTCTGTGTCGCCAAGCCCCGGTCCCGCACTTTTCCTAACCGCCCTTGCTTGCAATCTAATGGACGGACGCAGCTACGGGGTCAAGCCCTGCCACCCCTGATAACGACCGAATGCCCGTGGACGGCATCAGGGGTGGCAAGTGGCCTTATGACTGGTAAGGCCCCTAAGGTTCGATGCTTGATAACCCACAAGTATAGGGGATCGCAACAGTTTTTGAGGGTAGAGTATTCAACCCAAATTTGTTGATTCGACACAAGGGGAAGCCAAAGAATATTCTTGAGTATTAGCAGTTGAGTTGTCAATTCAACCACACCTGAAAGACTTAGTATCTGCAGCAAACTATCAGTAGCAAAGTATTGTGATAGAAACAGTAGCAACGGTAACAGTAGCAATAGTGACTGCAGTAGCAGTAACAGTAGCAGCAGCGAAGGTAGTAGCAGTAATAGTAGGAGTAGTGACAGCAATAGCAGTAACAGTAGCAGCAGTGACAGCAGTAGCAGCAAAGTAACGTAGCAAGGACCAGTAGGAAAAGATTCATAGGCATTGGATCGGTGATAGATAATTATGCGGGATGAAATTCATCATGCAACAGTTATAACATGGGGAGATATGTAACTAGCTCCAGTTCGTCAATGTAATGTAGGCATGCATTCCGTATATAGTGCTACGTGCTTATGATAAGAACTTGCATGACATATATTGTCCATCCCTCCCATGGCAGCGGGGTCCTAATGGAAACTACGGGATATCAAGGTTCTCCTTTTAATAGAGAACCGGAACAAAGCATTAGCACTTAGTGAATACATGTACTCCTCATACTATGGTCATCTCCGGGAGTGGTTCCAGCTATTGTCACTCCGGGGTTGCCAGGTCATAACACATAGTAGGTGACTACAACTTGCAAGATAGGATCGAGAACACACATATATTGACGAGAACATAATAGGTTCAGATCTGAAATCATGGCACTCGGGTCCTAGTGACAAGCATTAAGCATAGCAAAGTAGTAGCAACATCAATCTCACAACATAGTGGATACTAGGGATCAATCCCCGTCAAAACTAACTCGATTACATGATAGATCTCATCCAACCCATCACCGTCCAGCAAGCCTACGATGAGATTACTCACGAACGGTGAAGAGCATCATGGAATTGGCGATGAAGGAAGGTTGGTGATGACGATGGCGATGATCTCCCCTCTCCGGAGCCCAGAACAGACTCTGGATCTGCCCTCCAGAGGAAGAATAGTTGGTGGCGGCGCCAACGTATCGTAAAACGCGATGAACTCTTCTTCTTGATTTTTTCCGGACGAAAGGGACTAAATAGAGTTGGAGTTGGAGGCGGCGGAGCCCTGAGGGCCCCACAAGCCTGCTAGGCGTGGCTAGGGGGGCCCGCGCCTCCTGGGCTTGTGGGCTCCTCGCTCCACGCCTCCGGTTGATTCTTGCGCCAGTATTTTTTATATATTGTACAAAAAATCGTCATAAATTTCCTGGTCATTCCGAGAACTTTTGTTTCTGCGCAAAAACACACTACTGGAAAAACTTAATTTGCCGACAGCTTTTAACTTTGCCGTGAGCAATTTTACGGGGCTGACGGCATAGAGGCTTTGCCCTCAGAAAACAATGTTGATGGCATAGGCGCGGCTGACGGCATAGAAAATCTATGTCGTCTGCTTTCTCTAACCCGAGAAAAAGACTAACAGCATAGGGAGGCTGGCGGCATAGGGAGCTTCCCGGTCCCACGTCCGACCAGGGCTTAACGGGAGCCGTCTATGCCGACAGCCAGCTGACGGCAAAGCCTAACGGCTGTCTTTGCCGACAGCTAGATGACGGTATAGTCCGGTGCTATCCCCCCGTGCACACGACCTAACTGCCCTATCCTCAGCTTCTCTCTCACATCTCTCCCTGCTCTCCCGACCCGCCGCCATCGTCGACCCGCGCCCGCCCCGCACCAGCCCCTACTCGCCGGCGCCGCCCCGTGCCAGCCCCGCCCCGACCACCCGCTGTCGCCCCACACCGCCCCGCGCCGCCCCGTCTCTGCCCCGTGCGGCCCATCCTGACCCGCCTCGCCTCTGTCCCGCGCCGCCCCGCGCCAGGTCTGCCCCGCCCCAGCTCCGCCCCGCGCTGCCCCGCTCCAACCCCGCACCACGCCCACCCCGCGCTAGCCCCGCCCCGTGTCATCCCCGCCCCGCCACCGCCCCGCCCCGACTCGCCGGTGAGCTCCTCCTCCCCTTTTGTTTTATTTTTTTAAGTTTATTTTTCTATGTTAGTTAGATCTGTTAGTGGTAGATTTTTAGTTAAATTTAGTTAGCAATTACTTAGTGGTAGATTTTTAGTTAAATTTAGTTAGCAATTAGAAGGAGGTTAAGAGAAGAAGAAAAGGAAAAAGAGAAACAAGAAGGGGGAGAATTATTTTGTTAGCAATTATTTAATTACCGCGAGTAGAAAAAGAGAAAGAAGAAGAAGAAAAGGAAAAGGAGAAAGAAGAAGGGGGAGAAAAGTTAAATTTAGTTAGCAATTATTTAGTTAGCAATTATTTAATTACCGTGAGTGCATATTTGTGTTGATTGAGTGCATTTAAATGTGCAGTAGCTTCTCCGCGAGGGTTTGGTTTTCGACGACCTCCCCTGCATTCGAAAGTGAGCACATTTGTTCACTCCTCCTCCACCCCCTTTATTTTGCTCTGTTCCGGCCTTCGTGCTGATGACAGTATCTAGCTAGGTATTTTTAGTATTAAAATGCAAAGTTGTTGCGTAACCAATATGTGTCTCCCGTTCGAAAGGGTTCATGTTATAAATATGCATGCACTTGCATATTTATAGCGGTGATTCTTTCGAATTGTCCAAGGTTATCCATGGACAGCCCGGGTATGTGTGGATTGGGTCGTTTCCCACGCTTTGCTCCGGATCCCATGCAGAGTTTCGACAGCGCCTCCTTGTTGTTCTCTGGGTACACTTCCTCTCGGTTAGTTGCCGAGATGTGTATCAGGAGAACAGCGGGGAGGTGCTGCCATAATTTTGCGTTGGATCAGGAGAAGAGCATGGGCAAATGACCCAATCTACACATACTCGGGTGGGATTAGGACCCATCTTTGCCTAGTAGCTGGTAGGTGTGCATGACGTGCATCCCGATGTATTAACCATGATTAAAAAATGGCCATAATTAATTTAACATACTTGATGAACTGATAACTTATATTGTTTATATGTGGAAACTATACAGCTAGCTTGCCAGAATGACTGATCGTGAATGGATGTACACCGGTCACCATAGTCAGAGAGGGATGACCGATGAATGGTTGAGCAAAACCTATGAATTCGTGGAAATGACATTTTCTAAAGGCCAGCCAAAAACATGGTGCCCCTGCACTAAGTGCAAGAATTATTCACGATAGACAAAGGATGTAATGGGTAAACACCTGCAGATGCGTGGTTTTACTCCTGGACATACCTTGTGGACATTTCATGGTGAGTCGGCCCAACGTAATAGAGACGAGGTGTTGCGTCGGTGCACCGATGATTATGGTACAGGGATTGAAGACATGGTGAATAACTTTAATGATGCTCGGAACAAGGACGAAGAGATGGAGGAATCCGCGAAAGCCTTCTATGCCATGTTGGAGTCTTCAAAATGTCCTCGTCACGAGCACACTAAGATTTCTGAAAGCCCAATTCAACATTGGAAGAGACCTGTTTGACTCAGTGATGACCCTATTTGGGCGCTTTCTACCTGAAGGTCATATTATGCCTTCAAACCTATATGAGTCAGACAAAATCCTTAGTGCACTCAAGATGTCGTATGAGCAGATGCATGCTTGTGAGAAAGGATGTTCCTTATTTAGGAAAGAGTATGTGGACAAAACATATTGTCCATTTTGCAAGTCCTCCAAATATGTTGAGGTAGAAAATGGTGAAGGTGAGAAGAAGTAGAGCAAAATCCCCGTGGGTGCCCTACGGTATCTGCCGATCCTACCAAGACTTCAACAACTTTACATGCTCGAAGAAACAGCAAAACAGATGACATGGCACAAACATGGAATTAGGAAAGAATTAGATGAACACGGAGTTCCGATGTTGGTACACCCTTCAGATGGTGACGCATGGAAGGCATTCGATAGTATACATAAGGAAAAACCTAAAGAACCAAGGAATTGTCGAATCGCCATCAGGCTCGATGGGTTCAATACTTTTGGAATGATGGCTACCCAATATAGTTGTTGGCCTGTATTTGTCATTCCCCTCAATCTTCCCCCACCATCCATTATTCAAACAAAGCACATATTTCTGACGTTGATAGTTCCAGGGCCAAACTACCCGGGGAAGAATATGAGTGTGTACATGCAACCACTGATGGATGACTTGAAAGAAGCTTGGGTGAATGGGGTCAACACATACGACGCAGCTAAGAAAGAGAACTTTCAAATGTATGTTTGGGACCAATACTCGTTGCATGATCTGCCGGCATTTGAGCTTTTCGTTGCCTGGTGTGTGCATGGAAGGTTCCCATGCCCACAATGCAAGGCATTTCTTAAGTTTCATTGGTTGTCAGCGGGTGGGAAGTATTCCTGCTTTGACTTTCATAGACAGTTCTTGCCTATGGACCATACATTCAGAAAAGACAAGAAGAATTTCATGAAAGGTAAAGTTGTCAAACACTCGGCACCACATGCGTTGACGGGGGCACAAATTAATGAACAGTTAAAATCTATGGAGCCTGATCCAAACCGTCCAGGGTATTTCTTGGGTTATAATGAGGAACACGCCTGGACTCACAGGCCATGCATCTGGGATCTCCCCTGCTTCGAAGACCTCTTACTTCCACACAACATTGACATGATGCACACTGAAAAGAATATCGCCGAGGCCCTTCTTGGCACATTTTTCGGCACTCATAAGGGCAAAGATAATACAAAGGCTAGAGTTGACCAGGAGACTCTGTGTGATAGGCCATCACTAAACATGCGAGAACCGAAAGGAAGAAAAAATTGGTCCAAACCACCTGCCTGGTACAATCTCGAGAAGGGAGCAATAAGGGAAATCCTCTTGTGGGTGCAAAAAAAGTTGTTGTTCCCCGATGGGTATGTTGCGAATCTAGCGAGGGGAGCGAGCATTGAAAAAATGAAAAAATTTGGGCTCAAGAGTCATGATTGGCACATATGGCTTGAGCGGATAATGCCGGTGATGTTGCGCGGCTATATCCCCGAGGCTGAATGGCTAGTATTGGCCGAGTTGAGCTATTTCTTCTGTGTTCTTTGTGCTAAAGAGTTGTCGCGTGCCGTGATAGATGACATGGAAGAGTTGGCGCCTGAGTTGCTCTGCAAGTTAGAGAAGATTTTTTCCACCGGGCTTCTTTAATCCGATGCAACACATGATTTTGCATCTCCCAACCGAGGCAAGATTGGGTGGCCCTGTGCAAAATCGAGGAAAATGTAAAAATAAAAGAATGCAGAAGACACTTCGAGGAAAATGTAAAAATAAATGTAGAATTGAAGCATCGATGGCCGAGGCGTTCATTACCGAGGAGGCGGCAAACTTCGTCGCAGCACACTATGATGGCACTATGCACAACTTGCATAATCCAAAGCCTCGGTACAATGTGGGCGACCCCAAACTACGTGAATCCAATCTCAGCCTCTTCAAAGGGAAGCTTGCACCTTCTGGTGTGGGAAAACCAAAGTTGTTGTGCGTCGAGGAGTGGCGCATACTAATGATGTATATATTGAACAACTTAACAGAAGTTCGGCCATACATCGAGTAAGTGTTGTGTACATTGTTTTGCAACTTTTAACAAGTTTTATGTCTAACAACTATTATTGATTGATATAGTCGATACGTCAAACAATTCTCGAATGGTGTTGCAATCGAAAAAGAATCCATTCTCGAGTATGAACTTCTTTAAAAGACAGGAGGCGGCTATCCCGGTTTCATCTCTTGGTTCAAAAAACGAAACCTCCCTTATATATAATAGGTGATTTCCTTTGTTGCTATTACTCATGAGTAACACACCAAATTCTATCTTTTCTTAACTTCTAGGCTAATTCACATGCGCAAGTCGACGATGAATTGGGACAAATAGCTAATGGTTTTGACTTTAAGGTCCGTACATTTTAGAAGTACGACATCAACGGTTATCGCTTTCGTACTACTAGCAAAGAGTTTTCAATGCCCGGTCGGAAAACAAACAATTCCGGTGTCTCTGCTATAGACGAGGGAGGTGTCGAGTATTATGGAAGACTTGAAGAAGTCTACGAACTTCATTATTATGGTGAAAATCCTCCGAACGTTGTTGTGTTCAAATGTCATTGGTTCGATCCTACTAAGACAAGATGGACTCATGAACATCTTGGGCTAGTCGAAATTCGACAAGACAGGCACTTAATCGGAGACGATGTCTATATTGTGGCTCAAAAGGCCACCCAAGTTTTCTACGTGTTAAGAACCTGGAAGGTTGGTATGTCGTGTTCGATGTGCCGCCACATCTTAGACCACCTCCCCCAAATGAAGACGATTATGAACCTCAAATTGACACAATAACATATGATGGAGAATTCTTCCAAGAATCACGTGGTGTGAGACGTCGTACCTGAAACTGCTCTACGTCCACCCTGAACACGGAGGAACAAGAATCACATGATGATGAGGAAGAAGTGGAAGTAGAAGAGGTTACCAATGCGGATGATCTATCAATGCTTGATCGGTTACAAAAAGGCCTTCCACATGATGTCCCTGAACCCGATGACGATATCAGTCATGACGACACGTGTGATACTGATGATGATTTTGCTTCAATTGACCATGGAGAAGAGACAGATGATCCCGACTATTAGTACTTTGTATGCATCCAAACATTGTTGTTTAATTATTCAATTATTAGTTGAATTATTCATGTATTTATTATTGTTCGTTTAATTATTGTCCTTCAATTTGTAATAATTATTTAACTACTTACCGTTCTAGGTGGTGAGACATGGCAGGCAGGGATAAGTTGAGGATAACACCTGGGCAGCTATGCAGAACTTTGTTACAAAGCTTTGCCGAGGAGCCCCGTGGGAGAGGCGGAGGAAAGAAGAGAGGCAGAGGACGTGGTCGTGGGAGAGGGAGGCTGCCTGATAGGAGCCAGTCGCCACCACCCTCGGCTACTTCTGTCTCAGCCACTTCACCCTTACAGACGAGGGTGTCACCGATGCGGGATCCTCCCGTCTAGCAGCAGACACTGATGCAGGGGGCTGAGGCGGAGGCGGAGACTGAGGAGGAGGCTGAGGTGGAGGCTGAGGGGGCTGAGGCGGAGGCTGAGGGAGAGAGGCGGAGCAATGTGGTATGACACGAGTTCCTAATGTTGGAAATATGCCCTAGAGGCAATAATAAATTAGTTATTATTATATTTCTTAGTTCATGATAATCGTTTATTATCCATGCTATGATTGTATTGATTGGAAACACAATACTTGTGTGGATACATAGACAAAACACTGTCCCTAGTAAGCCTCTAGTTGACTAGCTCGTTGATCAAAGATGGTCAAGGTTTCCTGGCCATAGACAAGTGTTGTCACTTGATAACGGGATCGCATCATTAGGAGAATCATGTGATGGACTAGACCCAAACTAATAGACGTAGCATGTTGATCGTGTCATTTTGTTGCCTACTGTTTTCTGCGTGTCAAGTATTGGTTCCTATGACCATGAGATCATATAACTCACGGACACCGGAGGAATGCTTTGTGTGTATCAAACGTCGCAACGTAACTGGGTGACTATAAAGATGCTCTACAGGTATCTCCGAAGGTGTTCGTTGAGTTAGTATGGATCAAGACTGGGATTTGTCACTCCGTGTGACGGAGAGGTATCTCGGGGCCCACTCGGTAATACAACATCACACACAAGCCTTGCAAGCAATGTGACTTAGTGTAAGTTACGGGATCTTGTATTACGGAACGAGTAAAGAGACTTGCCGGTAAACGAGATTGAAATAGGTATGCAGATACTGACGATCGAATCTCGGGCAAGTAACATACCGAAGGACAAAGGGAATGACATACGGGATTATATGAATCCTTGGCACTTAGGTTCAAATGATAAGATCTTCGTAGAATATGTAGGATCCTATATGGGTTCCAGGTCCCGCTATTGGATATTGACCGAGGAGTCTCTCGGGTCATGTCTACATAGTTCTCGAACCCGCAGGGTCTGCACACTTAAGGTTCGACGTTGTTTTATGCGTATTTGAGTTATATGGTTGGTTACCGAATGTTGTTCGGAGTCCCGGATGAGATCACGGACATCACGAGGGTTTCCGGAATGGTCCGGAAACAAAGATTGATATATAGGATGACCTCATTTGGTTACCGGAAAGTTTTCGGGCATTACCGGAAAAGTTTCGGGCTCATCGCTAGTGTACCGGGAGTGCCGGGAGGGGTGACGGGGACCATCGAGAGGGGTGTCACGCCCCAAGGGGTCTCATGGGCTATTGGAAGAGATAAACCAGCCCCTAGTGGGCTGGAATAAGTTCCCACTAAGGCCCATAAGGTTTGAGAAGGGAAAAACACAAGGTGGAAAGAGTTTCCAAGTGGGAAGGTGGAATCCTAGTCCAAGTAGGATTGGAGTAGGACTCCTCCACCTCCAATTTCGGCCAAACCTTGAGGGTTTGAGGCTGCCTCCTCCCCTCCCTCCCTCCTATATAAACTGAGGTATTAGGGCTGATTTGAGACGACTTTTCCACGGCAGCCCGACCACATACCTCCACGGTTTTTCCTCTAGATCGCGTTTCTGCGGAGCTCGGGCGGAGCCCTGCTGAGACAAGGTCATCACCAACCTCCAGAGCGCCGTCACGCTGCCGGAGAACTCTTCTACCTCTCCGTCTCTCTTGCTGGATCAAGAAGGCCGAGATCATCGTCGAGCTGTACGTGTGCTGAACGCGGAGGTGTCGTCCGTTCGGTACTAGATCGTGGGACTGATCGTGGGACGGTTCACGGGGCGGATCGAGGGACGTGAGGATGTTCCACTACATCAACCGCGTTTCTTAACGCTTCTGCTGTGCGATCTACAAGGGTGAGTAGATCAGAAATCCCCTCTCATAGATGGACATCACCATGATAGGACTTCGTGCGCGTAGGAAAATTTTTGTTTCCCATGCGACGTTCCCCAACAATGGCATCATGAGCTAGGTTCATGCGTAGATGTCTTCTCGAGTAGAACACAATAGTTTTTGTGGGAGGTGATGTGCGTTTTGCTGCCCTCCTTAGTCTTTTCTTGATTCCGCGGTATTGTTGGATCGAAGCGGTTCGGACCGACATTACTCGTACGCTTACGAGAGACTGGTTTCATCGCTACGAGTAACTCCGCTGCTCAAAGATGACCGGCGAGTGTCGGTTTCTCCAACTTTAGTTGAATCGGATTTGACCGAGGAGGTCCTTGGATGAGGTTAAATAGCAATTCATATATCTCCGTTGTGGTGTTTGCGTAAGTAAGATGCGATCCTACTAGATACCCATGGTCACCACGTAAAACATGCAACAACAATTAGACGACGTCTAACTTGTTTTTGTAGGGTATGCTTGTGATGTGATATGGCCAACGATGTCATGTGATATATTGGATGTATGAGATGATCATGTTGTAATAGTTAATATCGACTTGCACGTCAATGGTACGGCAACCGGCAGGAGCCATAGGGTTGTCATTATACTAACGTTTGTGCATGCAGATGCGTTTACTATTTTCCTAGGATGTAGCTTTAGTAGTAATAGCATAAGTAGCACGACAACCCCGATGGCAACACGTTGATGGATGATCATGGTGTGGCGCCGGTGACAAGAAGATCGTGCCGGTGCTTTGGTGATGGAGATCAAGAAGCACGTGATGATGGCCATATCATGTCAGTTATGAATTGCATGCGATGTTAATCCTTTTATGCACCTTATTTTTCTTAGAACGACGGTAACATTATGAGGTGATCTCTCACTAAAATTTCAAGACGAAATTGTGTTCTCCCCGACTGTGCACCGTTGCTACAGTTCGTCGTTTCGAGACACCACGTGATGATCGGGTGTGATAGACTCAACGTTCACATACAACGGGTGCAAAACAGTTGCGCACGCGGAACACTCGGGTTAAGCTTGACGAGCCTAGCATGTGCAGACATGGCCTCGGAACACATGAGGCCGAAAGGTCGAGCATGAATCGTATAGTTGATATGATTAGCATAGAGATGCTTACCACTGAAACTATTCTGGACTCACGTGATGATCGGACTTGAGATAGTGGATTTGGATCATGTACCACTCAAATGACTAGAGAGATGTACTTTTTGAGTGGGAGTTCTTAAGTAATATGATAAATTGAACTAATTGTCATGAACATAGTCTAATGATCTTTGCGAATTACGATGTAGCTTGCGCTATAGCTCTACTGTTTTTTTATGTTCCTAGAGAAAATTTAGTTGACAGTTAATAGTAGCAAACTTTGCAGACTAAGTCTGTAAAACCGAGGATTGTCCTCGTTGCTGCGCAGAAGGCTTATGTCCTTAATGCACCACTCGGTGTGCTGCACCTCGAGCGTCGTCTGTGGATGCTGTGAACATCCGACATACACGTTTCTGATGACTACACGATAGTTCAGTGCAAAATACTTAAATGGCTTAGAAGCAAGGCGCCGAAAACGTTTTAAAACGTCACGAAACATAAGTGATGTTCTAAAGAGATGAAATTGTGATTTCATGCGTGTGCCCTAGTTAAGAGGTACGAGACCTCCGACGAGATTCTTTGTCCACTAAGTAAAGGAGAAAGGCTCAATCGTTGAGCGTGTGCTCAGATTGTCTGAGTAAGACAATCGCTTGAATCAAGTGGGAGTTAATCTTCCAGATGAGATAGTGATAGTTCTCCAAAGTCACCGCCACCAAGCTGTGAGAGCTTAGTGATGAACTATAACATATCAAGGATAGATACAATGATCCTTGAGCGATTCGCGATGTTTGACACTGCGAAAGTAGAAATCAAGAAGGAGCGTCAATAGTTGATGGTTTGTAAAACCACTAAGTTTCAAAAGGAGCAAGGGCTAGAAGGGATACTTCGTGAAACGGCAAAACAGTTGCTGCACTAATGAAGAGACCCAAGACTAAACCCCAACCCGAGACTAAGTGCTTCTGTAATGAGCGGAACAGTCACTGAGGCGGAGCAACTCTAGATACTTGGTAGATAAGAAGGCTGGCAAAAGTCGAGAGAAATATATTTGATATACATAATGTTGATGTGTACTTTACTAGTACTCCTAGTAGCACGAGGGTATTGGATACCGGTTCGGTTGCTAAGTGATTAGTAACACGAAATGACAGCTACGACATAAACGGAGACTAGCTAAAGGCGAGGTGACGATACATGTTGGAAGTGTTTCCAAGGTTGATATGATCAAAACGTCGCACGCTCCTTCTACCATCGGGATTGGTGTTAAACCGAAATAATTGTTATTTGGTGCTTGCGTTAAGCATGAACATGATTGGATCGTGTTTATTGCAATACGATTATTCATTTAAAAGAATAATGGTTACTCTATTTGCTTGAATAATCACCTTCAATGGTTTATTGAATCTCGATCGTAGTGTTACACATGTTCATGATATTGGTGCCAAAAGATACGAGGTAATGATGATAGTACCACTTACTTGTGGCACTGCCGCTTGAGTCATGTTGGTATAAATTGCATGAAGAGGCTCCATGATGATGGATCTTTATACTCACCTGATTTTGAATCACTAGTGACATGCAAATCATACCACATGAGCAAGGCCTTGTTTTCATTGAGATGAAACAAGATAGTAACTTGTTGGAAGTGATACATTTTGATGTATGCAGTCCAATGGGTGCTGAGGCACGCAGTGGATATCATTATGTTCTTACTTCAATGACGATTTGAGTGGATACAAGAGTATTTACTTAATGAATCACAAGTCTGAAATATTGAAAAGTTCAATTCTGTTTCGGAGTGAAGTTCGTCGTAACAAGAGGATAAACTGTCTACGATATGATCATAGAAATGAATATCTGTGTTACGAGTTTTGGTACGCAGTTAAGACAATGTGGAAATTGTTTCGCAGTTCATGCCACCTGGAACATCATAGTGTGATGATGTGTCTGAACGTCATAGCCACACACTATTTGGTATGGTGCATACTATGATGTCTCTTATCGAATTACCACTATCGTTTATGGGTTATGCAATAGAGACAACCGCACTCACTTTAAATAGGGCACCGCGTATTTCCGTTGAGATGACACAGTATAGACTGAGGTTTAGAGAAATCTAAACTATCGTTTCTTGAAAGTTTGGGGCTTCGACACTTATGTGAAAAAGTTCCAGTCTGATAAGCTCGAACCCAAAGCGGATAAATGCATCTTCATAGGATATCCAAAACAATTGGGTACATCTCCTATCTCAGATCCGAAAGCAAAGTGTTTGTTTCTAGAAACGGATCCTTTCTCGAGGAAAGGTTTCTCTCAAAAGAATTGAGTGGGAGAGTGGTAGAACTTGATGAGGTTATTGAACCATCACTTCAACCAGTGTGTAGCAGGGCGCAGGAAGTTGTTCCTGTGGCGCCTACACCAATTGAAGTGGAAGCTGATGATGGTGATCATCGAGCATCAGATCAAGTTACTACAAGCCTCGTAGGTTGACAAGGTCGCGTACTACTAGAGAGTGGTACGGTAACCGTGTCTTGGAGGTCATGTTGTTGAGCAACAGTGAAACTATGAGTTATGGAGAAAGCGATGATGGGCCCAGATTCCGACAAATGGCTGGAAGCCATGAAATCCGAGAGAGGATCCATGTATGAAAACAAAGTGTAGACTTTGGAAGAATTACTTGATGGTCATAGGACTACTGAGTAAAGACGGATTTTTGAAAGGAAGACAGACAATGATGGTGATAAGTCACTATTAAGAAAAGCTCGACTTGTCGCAAAGATGTTTTCGACAAGATCAAACAGTTGACTATGATGAAATTTCTCACTCGTAGCGATGCTAAAGGTCTGTTAGAATTATGTTAGTTGTTGATGCATTATTTATGAAATATTGCACATAGGATGTCAAAACATTGTTTTCTCAACGGTTTCTTTGAGCAAACATTGTATGTGATACAACCAGAAGGTTTTGTCGATCCTAAAGATACTAGCAAATATGCAAGCTCCAGTGATCCTTCAATGGACTGGTGCAAGCATCTCGGAGTTGGAATATACACTTTGATGAGATGATCAAAGATTTTGGGTTTGTACAAGGTTTATGAGAAACTTGTATTTCCAAAGAAGTGAGTGGGAGCACTATAGAATTTCTGATAAGTATATGTGGTTGACATATTATGAATCAGAAGTAATGTAGAATTTCTGTAAAGCATACAAGGTTGTTTTAAAGGAGTTTTCAAAGGAATACCTGGATTGCGCTACTTGAACGTTGAGTATCAAAGGTCTATGGAAATAGATCAAAGGCGCTTAATGAAAGTTTCAATAAGATGCATGCCTTCACAAGTTTTTGAAGGAGTTCAAAATAGATCAGCAAAGAAGGAGTTCTTGGTTGCATTGTAAGGTGTGAATTTGAGGAAGACTCAAAACCCGACCACGGCAGAATAAAGAGAATAGACGAAGGTCGTCTTCTATGCCTTAGCCGTAGAATCTAAAGTATGCCATGCTGTGTGCCGCACCTGATGTGTGCCTTGACTCAAAGTATGTTGAGAGGTACAGAGAGTGATCCATGATTGAATCACTAGCAGCGGTCAAAATTTATCCTTAGTAACTAATGGACTAAGGAATTTTTCTCGATTATGGAGGTGGTTAAAGAGTTCGTCGTAAAGGGTTACGTCGATGCAAGCTTTGACACTAATCCGAATAACTATGAGTAGTGAAACGGATTCGTATAGTAGAGTAGATATTCTGAGTATTTCCGTATAGCACATAGTAGCAGCATCTATAAGATGACATAAAGATTTGTAAAGAACACACAGATCTGAAAGTTTCAGAACCATTGACTAAAACCTCTCTCACGAGCAAGACGTGATCAGACCCCAGAACTATATGGGTGTTGGATTCGTTGAAATCACATGGTGATGTGAACTAGATTATTGACTCTAGTGCAAGTGGGAGACTGTTGGAAATATGCCCTAGAGGCAATAATAAATTAGTTATTATTATATTTCATAGTTCATGATAATCGTTTATTATCCATGCTATAATTGTATTGATTGGTAACACAATACTTGTGTGGATACATAGACAAAACACTGTCCCTAGTACGCCTCTAGTTGACAAGCTCGTTGATCAAAGATGGTCAAGGTTTCCTGGCCATAGACAAGTGTTGTCACTTGATAACGGGATCGCATCATTAGGAGAATCATGTGATGGACTAGACCCAAACTAATAGACGTAGCATGTTGATCGTGTCATTTTCTTGCCTACTGTTTTCTGCGTGTCAAGTATTTGTTCCTATGACCATGAGATCATATAACTCACGGTAACCGTAGGAATGCTTTGTGTGTATCAAACGTCGCAACGTAACTGGGTGACTATAAAGATGCTCTACAGGTATCTCCGAAGGTGTTCGTTGAGTTAGTGTGGATCAAGACTGGGATTTGTCACTCCGTGTGACGGAGAGGTATCTCGGGGCCCACTCGGTAATACAACATCACACACAAGCCTTGCAAGCAATGTGACTTAGTGTAAGTTACGGGATCTTGTATTACGGAACGAGTAAAGAGACTTGCCGGTAAACGAGATTGAAATAGGTATGCGGATACTGACGATCGAATCTCGGGCAAGTAACATACCGAAGGACAAAGGGAATGACATATGGGATTATATGAATCTTTGGCACTGAGGTTCAAACGATAAGATCTTCGTAGAATATGTAGGATCCTATATGGGCATCCATGTCCCGCTATTGGATATTGACCGAGGAGTCTCTCAGGTCATGTCTACATAGTTCTCGAACCCGCAGGGTCTGCACACTTAAGGTTCGACATTGTTTTATGCGTATTTGAGTTATATGGTTGGTTACCGAATGTTGTTCGGAGTCCCGGATGAGATCATGGACGTCACGAGGGTTTCCGGAATGGTCCGGAAACAAAGATTGATATATAGGATGACCTCATTTGGTTACCGGAAAGTTTTCGGGCATTACCGGAAAAGTTTCGGGCTCATCGCTAGTGTACCGGGAGTGCCGGGAGGGGTGACGGGGACCATCGAGAGGGGTGTCACGCCCCAAGGGGTCTCATGGGCTATCGGAAGAGATAAACCAGCCCCTAGTGGGCTGGAATAAGTTCCCACTAAGGCCCATAAGGTTTGAGAAGGGAAAAACACAAGGTGGAAAGAGTTTGCAAGTGGGAAGGTGGAATCCTAGCCCAAGTAGGATTGGAGTAGGACTCCTCCACCTCCAATTTCGGCCAAACCTGGAGGGTTTGAGGCTGCCTCCTCCCCTCCCTCCCTCTTATATAAACTGAGGTATTAGGGCTGATTTGAGACGACTTTTCCACGGCAGCCCGACCACATACCTCCACGGTTTTTCCTCTAGATCGCGTTTCTGCGGAGCTCGGGCGGAGCCCTGCTGAGACAAGGTCATCACCAACCTCCGGAGCGCCGTCACGCTGCCGGAGAAATCTTCTACCTCTCCGTCTCTCTTGCTGGATCAAGAATGCCGAGGTCATCGTCGAGCTGTACGTGTGCTAAACGCGGAGGTGTCGTCCGTTCGGTACTAGATCGTGGGACTGATCGTGGGACGGTTCACGGGGCGGATCGAGGGACGTGAGGATGTTCCACTACATCAACCGCGTTTCTTAATGCTTCTGCTGTGCGATCTACAAGGGTGAGTAGATCAGAAATCCCCTCTCGTAGATGGACATCACCATGATAGGACTTCGTGCGCGTAGGAAAATTTTTGTTTCCCATGCGACGTTCCCCAACAATGGCATCATGAGCTAGGTTCATGCGTAGATGTCTTCTCGAGTAGAACACAAAAGTTTTTGTGGGCGGTGATGTGCGTTTTGCTGCCCTCCTTAGTCTTTTCTTGATTCGGCGGTATTGTTGGATCGAAGCGGCTCGGACCGACATTACTCGTACGCTTACGAGAGACTGGTTTCATCGCTACGAGTAACTCCGTTGCTCAAAGATGACCGGCGAGTGTCGGTTTCTCCAACTTTAGTTGAATCGGATTTGACCGAGGAGGTCCTTGGATGAGGTTAAATAGCAATTCATATATCTCCGTTGTGGTGTTTGCGTAAGTAAGATGCGATCCTACTAGATACCCATGGTCACCACGTAAAACATGCAACAACAATTAGACGACGTCTAACTTGTTTTTGTAGGGTATGCTTGTGATGTGATATGGCCAACGATGTCATGTGATATATTGGATGTATGAGATGATCATGTTGTAATAGTTAATATCGACTTGCACGTCAATGGTACGGCAACCGGCAGGAGCCATAGGGTTGTCATTATACTAACGTTTGTGCTTGCAGATGCGTTTACTATTTTCCTAGGATGTAGCTTTAGTAGTAATAGCATAAGTAGCACGACAACCCCGATGGCAACACGTTGATGGATGATCATGGTGTGGCGCTGGTGACAAGAAGATCGTGCCGGTGCTTTGGTGATGGAGATCAAGAAGCACGTGATGATGGCCATATCATGTCACTTATGAATTGCATGCGATGTTAATCCTTTTATGCACCTTATTTTTCTTGGAACGACGGTAACATTATGAGGTGATCTCTCACTAAAATTTCAAGACGAAATTGTGTTCTCCCCGACTGTGCGCCGTTGCTACAGTTCGTCGTTTCGAGACACCACGTGATGATCGGGTGTGATAGACTCAACGTTCACATACAACGGGTGCAAAACAGTTGCGCACACGGAACACTCGGGTTAAGCTTGACGAGCCTAGCATGTGCAGACATGGCCTCGGAACACATGAGACCGAAAGGTCGAGCATGAATCGTATAGTTGATATGATTAGCATAGAGATGCTTACCACTGAAACTATTCTCGACTCACGTGATGATCGGACTTGAGATAGTGGATTTGGATCATGTACCACTCAAATGACTAGAGAGATGTACTTTTTGAGTGGGAGTTCTTAAGTAATATGATTAATTGAACTAATTGTCATGAACATAGTCTAATGATCTTTGCGAATTACGATGTAGCTTGCGCTATAGCTCTACTGTTTTTTTATGTTCCTAGAGAAAATTTAGTTGAAAGTTAATAGTAGCAAACTTTGCAGACTAAGTCTGTAAAACCGAGGATTGTCCTCGTTGCTGCGCAGAAGGCTTATGTCCTTAATGCACCACTCGGTGTGCTGCACCTCGAGCGTCGTCTGTGGATGCTGTGAACATCCGACATACACGTTTCTGATGACTACACGATAGTTCAGTGCAAAATACTTAAATGGCTTAGAAGCAAGGCGCCGAAAACGTTTTAAAACGTCACGGAACATAAGTGATGTTCTAAAGAGATGAAATTGTGATTTCATGCTTGTGCCCTTGTTAAGAGGTACGAGACCTCCGACGAGATTCTTTGTCCACAAAGTAAAGGAGAAAGGCTCAATCGTTGAGCGTGTGCTCAGATTGTCTGAGTAAGACAATCGCTTGAATCAAGTGGGAGTTAATCTTCCAGATGAGATAGTGATAGTTCTCCAAAGTCACCGCCACCAAGCTGTGAGAGCTTAGTGATGAACTATAACATATCAAGGATAGATACAATGATCCTTGAGCGATTCGCGATGTTTGACACTGCGAAAGTAGAAATCAAGAAGGAGCGTCAATAGTTGGTGGTTTGTAAAACCACTAAGTTTCAAAAGGAGCAAGGGCTAGAAGGGATACTTCGTTAAACGGCAAAACAGTTGTTGCACTAATGAAGAGACCCAAGACTAAACCCAAACCCGAGACTAAGTGCTTCTGTAATGAGCGGAACAGTCACTGAGGCGGAGCAACTCTAGATACTTGGTAGATAAGAAGGCTGGCAAAAGTCGAGAGAAATATATTTGATATACATAATGTTGATGTGTACTTTACTAGTACTGCTAGTAGCACGAGGGTATTGGATACCGGTTCGGTTGCTAAGTGATTAGTAACACGAAATGACAGCTACGACATAAACGGAGACTAGCTAAAGGCGAGGTGACGATACATGTTGGAAGTGTTTCCAAGGTTGATATGATCAAAACGTCGCACGCTCCTTCTACCATCGGGATTGGTGTTAAACCGAAATAATTGTTATTTGGTGCTTGCGTTAAGCATGAACATGATTGGATCGTGTTTATTGCAATACGATTATTCATTTAAAAGAATAATGGTTACTCTATTTGCTTGAATAATCACCTTCAATGGTTTATTGAATCTCGATCGTAGTGTTACACATGTTCATGATATTGGTGCCAAAAGATACGAGGTAACGATGATAGTACCACTTACTTGTGGCACTGCCGCTTGAGTCATGTTGGTATAAATTGCATGAAGAGGCTCCATGATGATGGATCTTTATACTCACCTGATTTTGAATCACTAGTGACATGCAAATCATACCACATGAGCAAGGCCTTGTTTTCATTGAGATGAAACAAGATAGTAACTTGTTGGAAGTGATACATTTTGATGTATGCAGTCCAATGGGTGCTGAGGCACGCAGTGGATATCATTATGTTCTTACTTCAATGACGATTTGAGTGGATACAAGAGTATTTACTTAATGAATCACAAGTCTGAAATATTGAAAAGTTCAATTCTGTTTCGGAGTGAAGTTCGTCGTAACAAGAGGATAAACTGTCTACGATATGATCATAGAAATGAATATCTGAGTTACGAGTTTTGGTACGCAGTTAAGACAATGTGGAAATTGTTTCGCAGTTCATGCCACCTCGAACATCATAGTGTGATGATGTGTCTGAACGTCATAGCCACACACTATTTGGTATGGTGCATACTATGATGTCTCTTATCGAATTACCACTTTCTTTTATGGGTTATGCATTAGAGACAACCGCACTCACTTTAAATAGGGCACCGCGTATTTCCGTTGAGATGACACAGTATAGATTGAGGTTTAGAGAAATCTAAACTGTCGTTTCTTGAAAGTTTGGGGCTTCGACACTTATGTGAAAAAGTTTCAGTCTGATAAGCTCGAAACCAAAGCGGATTAATGCATCTTCATAGGATATCCAAAACAATTGGGTACATCTCCTATCTCAGATCCGAAAGCAAAGTGTTTGTTTCTAGAAACGGATCCTTTCTCGAGGAAAGGTTTCTCTCGAAAGAATTGAGTGGGAGAGTGGTAGAACTTGATGAGGTTATTGAACCATCACTTCAACCAGTGTGTAGCAGGGCGCAGGAAGTTGTTCCTGTGGCGCCTACACCAATTGAAGTGGAAGCTGATGATGGTGATCATCGAGCATCAGATCAAGTTACTACAAGCCTCGTAGGTTGACAAGGTCGCGTACTACTACAGAGTGGTACGGTAACCCTGTCTTGGAGGTCATGTTGTTGAGCAACAGTGAACCTACGAGTTATGGAGAAAGCGATGATGGGCCCAGATTCCGACAAATGGCTGGAAGCCATGAAATCCGAGAGAGGATCCATGTATGAAAACAAAGTGTAGACTTTGGAAGAATTACTTGATGGTCATAGGACTACTGAGTAAAGATGGATTTTTGAAAGCAAGACAGACAATGATGGTGATAAGTCACTATTAAGAAAAGCTCGACTTGTCGCAAAGATGTTTTCGACAAGATCAAACAGTTGACTATGATGAGACTTTCTCACTCGTAGCGATGCTAAAGGTCTGTTAGAATTATGTTAGTTGTTGATGCATTATTTATGAAATATTGCACATAGGATGTCAAAACATTGTTTTCTCAACGGTTTCTTTGAGCAAACATTGTATGTGATACAACCAGAAGGTTTTGTCGATCCTAAAGGTACTAGAAAATATGCAAGCTCCAGTGATCCTTCAATGGACTGGTGCAAGCATCTCGGAGTTGGAATATACACTTTGATGAGATGATCAAAGATTTTGGGTTTGTACAAGGTTTATGAGAAACTTGTATTTCCAAAGAAGTGAGTGGGAGCACTATAGAATTTCTGATAAGTATATGTGGTTGACATATTATGAATCAGAAGTAATGTAGAATTTCTGTAAAGCATACAAGGTTGTTTGAAAGGAGTTTTCAAAGGAATACCTGGATTGCGCTACTTGAACGTTGAGCATCAAAGGTCTATGGAAATAGATCAAAGGCGCTTAATGAAAGTTTCAATAAGATGCATGCCTTGACAAGTTTTTGAAGGAGTTCAAAATAGATCAGCAAAGAAGGAGTTCTTGGTTGCATTGTAAGGTGTGAATTTGAGGAAGACTCAAAACCCGACCACGGCAGAATAAAGAGAATAGATGAAGGTCGTCTTCTATGCCTTAGCCGTAGAATCTAAAGTATGCCATGCTGTGTGCCGCACCTGATGTGTGCCTTGACTCAAAGTATGTTGAGAGATACAGAGAGTGATCCATGATTGAATCACTAGCAGCGGTCAAAATTTATCCTTAGTAACTAATGGACTAAGGAATTTTTCTCGATTATGGAGGTGGTTAAAGAGTTCGTCGTAAAGGGTTACGTCGATGCAAGCTTTGACACTAATCCGAATAACTATGAGTAGTGAAACGGATTCGTATAGTAGAGTAGATATTCTGAGTATTTCCGTATAGCACATAGTAGCAGCATCTATAAGATGACATAAAGATTTGTAAAGAACACACAGATCTGAAAGTTTCAGAACCATTGACTAAAACCTCTCTCACGAGCAAGACGTGATCAGACCCCAGAACTATATGGGTGTTGGATTCGTTGAAATCACATGGTGATGTGAACTAGATTATTGACTCTAGTGCAAGTGGGAGACTGTTGGAAATATGCCCTAGAGGCAATAATAAATTAGTTATTATTATATTTCATAGTTCATGATAATCGTTTATTATCCATGCTATAATTGTATTGATTGGTAACACAATACTTGTGTGGATACATAGACAAAACACTGTCCCTAGTAAGCCTCTAGTTGACAAGCTCGTTGATCAAAGATGGTCAAGGTTTCCTGGCCATAGACAAGTGTTGTCACTTGATAACGGGATCGCATCATTAGGAGAATCATGTGATGGACTAGACCCAAACTAATAGACGTAGCATGTTGATCGTGTCATTTTCTTGCCTACTGTTTTCTGCGTGTCAAGTATTTGTTCCTATGACCATGAGATCATATAACTCACCGTAACCGTAGGAATGCTTTGTGTGTATCAAACGTCGCAACGTAACTGGGTGACTATAAAGATGCTCTACAGGTATCTCCGAAGGTGTTCGTTGAGTTAGTGTGGATCAAGACTGGGATTTGTCACTCCGTGTGACGGAGAGGTATCTCGGGGCCCACTCGGTAATACAACATCACACACAAGCCTTGCAAGCAATGTGACTTAGTGTAAGTTACGGGATCTTGTATTACGGAACGAGTAAAGAGACTTGCCGGTAAACGAGATTGAAATAGGTATGCGGATACTGACGATCGAATCTCAGGCAAGTAACATACCGAAGGACAAAGGGAATGACATACGGGATTATATGAATCCTTGGCACTAAGGTTCGAACGATAAGATCTTCGTAGAATATGTAGGATCCTATATGGGCATCCAGGTCCCGCTATTGGATATTGACCGAGGAGTCTCTCGGGTCATGTCTACATAGTTCTCGAACCCGCAGGGTCTGCACACTTAAGGTTCGACGTTGTTTTATGCGTATTTGAGTTATATGGTTGGGTACCGAATGTTGTTCGGAGTCCCGGATGAGATCACGGACGTCACGAGGGTTTCCGGAATGGTCCGGAAACAAAGATTGATATATAGGATGACCTCATTTGTTTACCGGAAAGTTTTCGGGCATTACCGGAAAAGTTTCGGGCTCATCGCTAGTGTACCGGGAGTGCCAGGAGGGGTGACGGGGACCATCGAGAGGGGTGTCACGCCCCAAGGGGTCTCATGGGCTATTGGAAGAGATAAACCAGCCCCTAGTAGGCTGGAATAAGTTCCCACTAAGGCCCATAAGGTTTGAGAAGGGAAAAACACAAGGTGGAAAGAGTTTCCAAGTGGGAAGGTGGAATCCTACTCCAAGTAGGATTGGAGTAGGAC
Organism: Hordeum vulgare subsp. vulgare; assembly: GCF_904849725.1. Taxonomy (NCBI): domain Eukaryota; kingdom Viridiplantae; phylum Streptophyta; class Magnoliopsida; order Poales; family Poaceae; genus Hordeum; species Hordeum vulgare. The sequence goes on from NC_058519.1 coordinate 337,438,673, forward strand.
TCCTCCACCTCCAATTTCGGCCAAACCTTGAGGGTTTGAGGCTGCCTCCTCCCCTCCCTCCCTCCTATATAAACTGAGGTATTAGGGCTGATTTGAGACGACTTTTCCACGGCAGCCCGACCACATACCTCCACGGTTTTTCCTCTAGATCGCGTTTCTGCGGAGCTCGGGCGGAGCCCTGCTGAGACAAGGTCATCACCAACCTCCGGAGCGCCGTCACGCTGCCGGAGAACTCTTCTACCTCTCCGTCTCTCTTGCTGGATCAAGAAGGCCGAGATCATCGTCGAGCTGTACGTGTGCTGAACGCGGAGGTGCCGTCCGTTCGGTACTAGATCGTGGGACTGATCGTGGGACGGTTCACGGGGCGGATCGAGGGACGTGAGGATGTTCCACTACATCAACCGCGTTTCTTAACGCTTCTGCTGTGCGATCTACAAGGGTGAGTAGATCAGAAATCCCCTCTCGTAGATGGACATCACCATGATAGGACTTCGTGCGCGTAGGAAATTTTTTTGTTTCCCATGCGACGTTACCCAACACCTGACTGATTGGAGTTGCAGCACAAGGCGTTCCTTGAGCAAGATGGTGAGAAGTAAGTTGATATATATTGTGTACCTTATATCATTATATTTCACCAAGTAGCTAATGTCTTTGCCTTATCATTATGTAGGGGGTGGGATTACCCGAAGAATACCTGGAATCCAAACTGCCTCCTTGGTGCTTTACTTGGGGAGCACTTCCCCGGGATAGTGCAGTTGCCTGGTGAGGGTATGGTTCCCGAGCCAGGACTCAAGTGGGAGCACTACCAAGCCGCTCTGCTCCCGGAAAACGCACATGTGAATGGTGTTGTTTGCGTGAGCGTGGCCGACAAGGTGTTGGCTGATTTTTGGGTAACTATTATTTTAGCCAATAAAAAGTATACAATGTTATATATTGTTATTTCCTTCCAAATCATTTCACTATTCATCTATGCTTCTATATGGCACAATTGTAGAGTTACTTCAGGGTCACGGAGGGGATGGAGGAGGAGGCCAAGAAGAACCTCGTGAAAGAGTGCAAGATTTTATTGAATAACACGAGCCAGGAGCTGCGTGTTCAGGTTGTTCGAGATTGGTACGCCAAGCAAGGGGAGCCGAAGACAAAGACTGAATGTCGAAAGATTTACCTTGATAAGACCGAGTACATGGAGGTATGTACATTCCAAAGATCAATTCTTTAATAGTTTTGTTAGGGCTAGTTAGGTATATTTAGTTATAATACTTAGTTTCATTCTTCATTAACTTACATTCATAGGTTCCCCCGAGATGGTTGGCCGATAATATGGATTGTTGGGAGATGATAGTGGACAGGTGGTGCACAGAGGCTTGGTTGAGCACCCACACTATGGCCAAGGACCATCGTGCTCAATTGGTTGGTGTGCCACACCACCAAGGCAATGCCAACATCAAGCAATACGCCAAAAAATGGGTATGTGTGCCTTGTTTTGTTTCATAAATAATTCATTCGTTCATGATTTTTGTGGTACTAATTCTTTGTCTTTTCGTGTAGGCCAAACACAATAACCAGCCCGAGCCTGAGGGATACGCCGCGTTTAGCATGGCCCGTAAGGGCTCGTACAAGACGGCGAAGGCATATTCTGAGGGGGACGGGCCGTCGGCGTACACAAGCCTGTCCGCCTACAGCAAGATGACTTCTTATTCTGAGGTGGTCAAACAGCTGCGCGGGCCTGACTTTGAACCGAGCCAGAATCCTATCGATCCAGAGGTGTTGATGATCTCTGGTGGCGGTAAGAGTTAGGCACGCTGTCCATGTGTGATGGTTTCGTCCCTATCACTGAGACTCTATCTCCGATCAAGGCGAGGCAAACGAGCTCTGCTCCTGTAATACGACAAATTTGTGAGGCCAGTTGATCTTGCCATCGAGGCTAGTTCTCTTCATTATTTCTTTCTTTCATTTTTCCTTGGATGGATGATGAAAATTACTTTTGAGGAGTTGTTGCAGGCTGCACTTTAGAAGGAGAGGGAGGCCACCAGGCTCTTGTTGGAGGAGAGGGACCGAAATACGCAGAGGTTGCTTGAGTAGGAGAGGGCACGTAATAATGCCCATGCGAAGGCCATGCACGACTTCGTTGCGGTAAGTCAGTTGTGTGAGAAGCAAAGCTATGTGTGAGAAGCAACAAGGCTATTTCTTTGACTCCTTGAAAACTAATTTGCAGGCTATGTGTGAGAAGCAAGGTTTGCCGCCCCCTGTGCCGATGCCTTCTCCGGTGGGAACGGTGAGTTCCCTTTCAATGACCAACCTTGCACGGTCTTATACCATTGTCTGTCGTCGTGCTAACCACGTATTTTAACTCTTGCCTTGTTGCAGCATCATTCCAGAGTTGAATCCCATGATCCCTTTACTTCTCCTGGTGAGAGCCCTAGCAACCCAGCGACCAACGGAGATGGTGCTTCTCCTCCGTTTCTTGGCATTCGGTAAGTTATTCCTCTCCTTCTTATTCTTCTTATTGTTTAGATCAACTTGGATTATGCCATGCTTTAGTTAGCTTAGTAAATTCTAGTTGATATTAGCCGTGCTTTAGTTAGCTTAGTAAATTCTAGTTGATAATTAGCTTACTTACCTAAAAATTACATAATTAGCTTACTTACTTCAAAAATGACATAATTACTTGATAACACAAAAAATAGCATAATTAGTTGATATTAGAGATCAAAAATGACATAATTAGTTTAGAAAGTTTTAAAAGAAACCACAAGAGAAGAACAAAGAAGAGATGAAGAAATAAGAGAAGAAGAAAGAGGAGAAAAAGATATATTAAGAAGAACAAATCTTCTTATTCTTCCTTTTTCTCTACTTTCTTTTTCTCCATCTTCTTCTTCTTCTTCTTCTTGTTGTTCTTCTTGTTCTTGTTCTTCTTCTTCTTCTTCTTCCACTTCTTCTTCTAATTGCTTAGCTTAATTTAACTTCTTTCTTATTGTATTCTTCTTCTAACTTCTTTCTCATTACGCAGATTTTGATAAAGCAGCATGGCTATGGATGGATGCTCTAGGGACTATACTCATGTAGTCTTAGATGAACTTTGTAATGCACTTGTATTGGCGGATGCACTTGTGATGCTTTGTAATACTTTGTGATCTTGTATGCACTTTAATTACATATATTGGTGTTGTTTGCACTTTGTTATGCACTTGTGGTGTTGTTTGCACTTTGTGATGCACTTGTGGTGCTGTTTAGGGCCTGGGCAAATATATATATATATATATATATTGTTGTTTGTATCTATGTTTTGCAAATGCAGGGAATTAACATAAAACAAATATAAAAAAAGCACACAGGGTCTTTGCCTACAGCTTACTGACGGCAACGCCTATGCCGTCGGTGGGCTGACAGCAAAGAAGGACACGTGGCGACAACTTGTGTAACCTGGAAACTGTGAGAACCAAATTTTCCCAGATTTTCGGTTTGCCGTCAGCTGTGCTTCGGCTGTGGGCAAAGAGGGGACCCAGGGGACCCAGGTTTTCAGCTTTGTCGTCAGCTGTGCTTAGGCTGTAAGCAAAGAGGGGACCCAGGTTTTCGGCTTTGCCGTCAGATGTCCTCCGACTGTGGGCAAGAGGGGACCCACATGTCAGTGCCGCTAGCATCCCTAAAACATATGGCCCACCAGAACTTTGTCGTCCGCCAACTTCCAGCTGACGGCAAAGCCTGCCGTTAACCCTCTAACGGGGCTCGGCTTGCGTCGTTGCCGCCATTGCTTTGTGCCATCAGCCCGTGCCAAAAAGCTAATGGCAAAGGCGTTGTCATCGGTCTATTTGCAGCCGACGGAAAAGAAGGTGATTGGCAATAAAATCATGGTCGGCTCCTTTGCTGACCGCACACTGACGGCAAAGCCTTTCCCGTCCATTAAATAGGTCGTTGCCGTCAGCTCTGGCTGTCGGCGAACCAACAGATTGCAGTATTGACAACACCATGGCAATTCTACTGAAAACAGCGTTAGTCCGGGTTAGTTCCATTCAAATCATGCAAATTAGAATCCAAAACAAGGGCAAAAGAGTTTGGAAAAGTAGATACGATGGAGACCTATCAACTCCCCCAAGCTTAAAGCCTTGCTTGTCCTCAAGCAATTCAGTTGACAAACTGAAAGAGACAAAAGAAAAACTTTTACGAACTCTGTTTGATCTTGTTGTTGCAATTATGTCTAACTCATATTCAGATTTTCAGCAAGATCATAAGCTAACCACATAAGCAATGACATTTAGGTCTCAAGAGGAACTCATATCAATGGCATAATCAACTAGTGAGCAATAATAATAAGTTTCAAATGTCAACACTTCAATCAAAACAATCATGAAGCAATATGAACAGATGGTATCCCGCTAGCTCTTTCTGAGACCGCAAAACATAAATGCAGAGCACCTTCAAAGACCAAGGGCTGACTGAACATTGTAATTCATGGCAAAGAAGATCCAGTCATAGTCATACTCAATATCAATTAATAGCAAAGCATAAAAATGACGGAGGTGCTCTCTAATTGGTGCTTTTATAAGAAGAGGATGACTCAACAGAAACATAAATAGATAGGCCCTTCGCATAGGGAAGCATTGATTTGCAGAGGTGCTAGAGCTCAAGCTTTTAAAACAGAGATAACTAATTTTGGGTGGCATGCTTTCATTGTCAACGTGATGACCAAGAGTTTTCACCATCTTCCATGCTACACAGACTATAGCCGATTCCCAAATAGAAACGTAAAGTTTTGACTCCCCCACCACCGATCAATCACACTCCACGACTAGCGGAATACTCGGGTGCCGTCCATACCAACATCAATCCAGGGGGAGATTTGGTTGCAATTATCTTTCCGATTTGAGCATGGAAGTGGGCATTCCAATTACCGGCCCCTTTCTCGTGAGTGATAGTGAATAAACACATATCGAGGATAACACGCCTAGCATGGAAGATAATGACCGCCCCTTGTCACCAGATGAGTGGTTCGGACATGCAAGCAGATTATTTCTTGAAGGTTTAGAGAGTGCCACATGCAAATTTACTTAGAACGGCGGGTAGATACCGCATATAGGTAGGTATGGTGGACTTCTATGGAACAACTTTCGGTTTATGGAAGTGGATGCACAAGTAGTATTCCCGCTTAGTACAAATGAAGGCTAGCAAAAGACTGGGAAGCGAACAACTAGAGAGCGACAACAGCCATCAATATGCATTGAAATTGACCAACATTGAGTGCAAGCATGAGTAGGACATAAATCACCATAAAGATGAATATCATAGAGGCTATGTTGATTTTGTTTCAACTACATGCGTAAACATGCGCCAATCCAAGCCACTTGAATCATTCAAAGGAGGATACCATCCTATCATACTACATCATAGTCATCTCAAAATTCATGTTGGTATCCAAGACAAACCATTATAAGATCCTAGCTAATTAAGCATGGCATCAGAAACTATAATCTCTAAGTTGTCATTGCAAACATGTTTCTCTCACAACAAAGCTGAATTAGGAACGATGAGCTAGTCATATTTACAAAAACGAAATAGATCGAGTTCATACTAGCTTTTCTAGGTTCAGTCACTTCATCATATATCATCATTATTGCCTTTCACTTGCATGACCGAATGATGTAAACAATAATAAGAGTGTTCGTGCATTGGACTAAGCTGGAATCTGCAAGCAAACACAAAAGAGAAGACAAAGTAATATGGCTCTTTGACAGATAAACACATATGCATGCGAGAGCCACTAAACATTGTAACCATGGTCTTCTACCTTGAACCAAAGAAAAAGAAAACTATTTACGCGGGAAAGCTCCCAACAAGCAAAAGAAGAACGAGAAATATTTTTGGGTTTTATCAAACTAAACACACGAGAAGAAAGCAAAAAAAGAAATAATCTAGCATGGATGATATAGTGGCAAGGTGTGAACACCGACTAACAAAGTGATAGCGTAAGCAAGAATATAAAGCTTTTGGCCTAAGTTGGTCTACTCCCATGGCTGGTCCGGGCGATATCCAAAATCATAATGGGGGTTTTACGAGAATGCGGCAGCTACCGCCAGCCTTCGCCTCCCTCTCATACTCCTCTGCCTCTCATGTGGTTATGTAATATCTCTATTTTACCTGAAAGTCAAAGAAGGCAGGAGCAGGAAGGGTAATATGGAAAACACGTTGTCGGTTAAATATTAACCGGTATAGGAGGGATTCATTATCCCTCTGAATGAACTGATAACGTGTCATAGCGGTGCGATCAAGGAAAGCTGTATGGAGCGGGGGATGTCCTTCGCGGATAGGTACTCCAAGAAAATTTGCTATGCGAGTGGCATAGATCCTACCAAAGAAATCTCCTTCATTAGCATTATTATTTAGCCTCCTCGCGATTATAGCTCCCAAGTTGAAATTTCTATTACCCTTTACTGCGCTCTTAAAAATACTAAGGTCAGGTGCGCGGAGGTGACAATGCTCAACCTTTCTGTTAATGCATCTACCTATGAAGAGGGCAAAGTAATGCAAGGCGGGAAAATGAATGCTCCCCATGGTAGCATGCGTAATATCTCTAGTTTCTCCGACAGTTATACTAGAGATAAAATCTCTTACCGAAGACTTAGGACGATCATTGAGACTACCCCAATCAGGTATCTTGCAAATTCTATTGAAATCCTCTAAATCCATGGTATACGATTTGTCATACAGATCAAACAGTATGGATGTGTCACGGCCAGCTGAAAATTTGAATCTACGAACATAAGAGGCAGTGAGAGCAGTATATTGTTCACATTTATCGGAGATGAATTCTTCGAGCCCGGCGTTGTGAACAAATATATCAAACTCGTCTTTGAAACCTGCATCAATCATGAATTTGTCAGAAGGCCATTCACATGGTTGTACTTGTGCGTTCCTCGGTTGGTAAGGACCGGGCTCCCAAATCGCGAGACGGGGACCCCTCTTGCTTGAGCAACCACCATGATAGTTTCTCCTGAACATCTTCCTTTTCTGAAATTTTTAGTGACTCAAAGGAAAAGTGAACAAGGCTCAATGAAACTCATGGAAACTACTCCTACAGGTGCCTGGAGGCCATATCACGCATCAAAACTACTTGGGACCGGCTAAAATTAGCATGCAAAGCTCAAGAACAGGGTCACCAAGGTAGCAAAAATACGCAATGAATAAGGCACTAGAGCAAAAACTAATTGGACCAATGGAGGAGTCACATACCAAGGAACAATTTCCCCCAAAACAGTTTGGTGAATGGGTTTTGCACAAGGAGATCGAAAATCGCAGCAAGAAGAGCAAGAACACGAGTTTGAGCTGTAGAATGAATTTTTCTCGAGGTAGGAGAAGGAGATGGGAGCTGGAATAAGTGTAGGGGGGACACGTGGGCCCCACAAGCCTGGTAGGCGCGACCAGGGGGGTGCATGCGCCTCCTGGGCTTGTGGCCCACTAGTGCATCCCCTGACTAGCTCTCCGTCTCAGAATTTTTCAAAAATTCGAGAAAAAATCATACTTTATTTTCAGGGCAATTGAAGAACTTTTATTTTCGGGACACTTTTCTACGGGACGCAAGAAGCAGAAAACAGGAAAAACTAAAGCTTAATCTATCATTTTTCTTGTAAGCAACTGAAGGTAAAGGTTTGGAACAGAGGGCTCAGACTCTCAGATTCATCCATCTCATGGCCATGAAAATAAATCCGTCAATGAGGTTGATCAAGTCTCCTTGACAAACTTTTTTTGAATCGCGTAAAACAGGAGAATTTTTGAATAGTCACTAGGGACCTCAATGGGGATGTGCATATCCCCAACAAGCAAATCATACTTCATCTTAACAGTAGGTATAGGGCATTCAAATCTCCCAATAAGAATCGATGAAGTTTTTTCAATACATTGATGCAATGTACTCGATATTGTTTCTTCGGAAAGTGCACCGTATGATCATTACCATTGACATGGAAAGTGACATTGCCTTTGTTGAAATCAATAACAGCCCCTGCGGTGTTTAAAAAGGGTCTTCCAAGGATGACCGCCATGGCATCATCCTCGGGAATATCCAGAATAACAAAGTCTGTTAAGATAGTAATGTTAGCAACCACAACAGGCACATCCTTGCAAATGCCGATAGGAAATGCAGTTGATTTGTCGGCCATTTGCAGAGAGATTTCAGTGGGTGTCAACTTGTCCAATTCAAGTCTACGATAAAGAGAGAGAGAGGCATAACACTAACACCGGCTCCAAGTTCGCATAAAGAAGTTCTAACATAGTTTCCTTTAATGGAGCAAGGTATAGTGGGCACTCCGTGATCACCTAGTTTCTCACGAGTTCCACCCTTGAAGGTGTAATTGTCAAGCATGGTGGGTATCTCAACCTCAGGTATCCTCCTCTTATTAGTCAAAATATCCTTCATGTACTTAGCATACGGAGACATTTTGAGCATATCTATCAAATGCATTTGCAGAAAGACAGGTCTAATCATTTCAACAAATCGCTCAAAATCCTCATCATCCTTTTTCTTGGATGGTTTGCGAGGAAAGGGCATGGGTTTCTGAACCCATGGTTCCCTTTCTTTACCATGCTTCCTAGCAATGAAGTCATTCTTATCATATCTCCTATTCTTAGGTTGTGGCTTATCAAGATCAACTGGTTCAATCTCCACATCCTTATCATTGCTAGGTTGAGCATCAACATGAACATCACTATCGCTATTGTCATTAGGCTCATGTCCATCACCAGATTGTGTTTCGGCATCAGAAATAGAGACATCGTTTGGATTCTTGGGTGTAACAGCAACAGGGTCGCTAGCATGCAAGTTCCTATCATCTTTCTTTTTCTTCCTAGGATGACTAGGTGCCTCGGTGCTAACTCCTTGAGAATCTTGCTCAATTATCTTAGGATGACCCTCAGGATACAAAGGTTCCTGAGTCATTCTACCGCCTCTAGTGACGACTCTAACAGAATTGTTATTCAACTCATTGAGCAAGTAATTTTGAGCCTTAAGTACTTGTTCTACCTGAGTAGTGACCATAGAGGCATGTGTACTCAGAAGATTAAGATCATTGACATTTCTATCCACACAAGCACTTAAATGACTAAGCATACGAGCATTCTGTTCCAATTGTCTGCTAACATAATCATTGAAACTCTGTTGTTTGGCAACAAAGTTATCAAATTCATCCAGACATAAGCTAGCAGGTTTATCAAAAGGAATATCACTCTCATTGAATCTACGAAGAGAATTTGCCTCTACTACCTGTGTCGGTTTATCAAGACCATGGATCTCTTCGATAGGTGGTAGATTTTTTACATCTTCAGATTTAATGTCTTTCTCTCGCATAGATTTCTTACCTTCTTGCATATCTTTAGGACTGAGGAATAGGATACCTCTTTTCTTCGGAGTTGGCTTCGAAGGTGGTTCGGGAATAGTCCAAGCATTCTCATTGCACAAGATATTATTCAATAGAATCTCAGCTTGTTCCACAGTTTGTTCCGAGAAAACACAACCAACACAACTATCTAGGTGGTCCCTAGAAGCATCAGTCAGTCCATTATAGAAGATATCAAGTATTTCATTCTTCTCAAGAGGGTGATCACGCAAAGCATTCAGTAGCTGGACAAGCCTCCCCCAAGCTTGTGGGAGACTCTCTTCTTTAACTTGCACAAAGTTATATATCTCCTGCAAGGAAGCTTGTTTCTTATGGGCAGGAAAATATTTTTCAGAGAAGTAGTAGATCATATCCTCGGGACTACACACACAACCAGGAACAAGAGAAGTGAACCAAGTCTTAGCATCACAGTTTAGTGAGAAAGGAAATAGCTTAAGGATATGGTAGTGGCGGATCTTTTCCTCACTCGTGAATAGGGTGGCTATATCGTGCAGCTTGGTAAGATGTGCGACAACCGTTTCAGACTCATAACCATGAAAAGAATCAGATTCGACCAAAGTGATTAACTCAGGATTGACAGTGAATTCGTAATGCTTATCAGTCACAAAGATAGGCCAAGTAGCAAACTTAGGGTCGTATTTCATCCTAGCGTTCAAAGATTTTTCTTTCCACTTGCGCAGTAATTTCTCAAGATCATAGCTATCCTTACAAGCAAGAAAGTCCTCAGCTATCTCTCCCTCCATAACATAACCCTCGGGTATATCAGGCAATGCATATCTAGGAGAGCTAGTTCTAACAGGTTCTACTTCAATAATCTCAGTAGTCTCAGAAGTCTCATCACATTCAGCAGCAACTCTAGCAATTTGTGCATCTAGGAATGCACCTAGTGGAAAAGAAGTATCAAGCAAAGCATCATCACAGCACCATGGATACCAGAAATAGCATCATCAAGCACATGCAACATATCAAAATTTCTAGCAGGAGGTGGTGTCGCAAACTTACTCATAACTGAAGGTGAATCAAGTGCAGAGCTAGATGGCAGTTCCTTACCTGTCCTCGTAGTTGAGGGCAAGACTTTAGTTTTTGGATCTCTCGGATTCCCCATAGTGATAAGAGACGTAAATCCCAAGTGACTCAGAGAATAGTGCTAGGCCTCCCCGACAACGGCACCAGAAAATAGTCTTGATAACCCACGAGTATAAGGGATCGCAATAGTTTTCGAGGGCAGAGTATTCAACCCAAATTTGTTGATTCGACACAAGGGGAAGCCAAAGAATATTCTCGAGTATTAGCAGTTGAGTTGTCAATTCAACCACACCTAAAAGACTTAGTACCTGCAGCAAAGTATCAGTAGCAAAGTAGTGTGATAGCAACAGTAGCAACGGTAACAGTAGCAATAGTGACAACAGTAGCAGTAACAGTAGCAGCAGTGACAGCAGTAGCAGTAACAATACCAGCAGTGACAACAATAGCAGTAACAGTAGCAGCAGTGACAGTAGTAGCATAACAGTAGCAGCAGTGACAGCAGTAGCAACAAAGTAACATAGCAAGGACCAGTAGGAAAAGACTCGTAGTCATTGGATCGGTGATGGATAATTATGTCGGATGACATTCATTATGCAACAGTTATAACATGGGTAGATATGTGACTAGCTAAAGTTCATCAATGTAATGTAGGCATGTATTCTGTATATAGTCATACGTGCTTATGATAAGAACTTGCATGACATCTATTGTCCATCCCTCCCGTGGTAGCGGGGTCCTAATGGAAACTACGGGATATTAAGGTTCTCCTTTTAATAGAGAACCGGAACAAAGCATTAGCACTTAGTGAATACATGAACTCCTCATACTACGGTCATCTCCGGGAGTGGTTCCGACTATTGTCACTCCGGGGTTGCCGGGTCATAACACATAGTAGGTGACTACAACTTGCAAGATAGGATCAAGAACACACACATATTGACGAGAACATAATAGGTTCAGATCTGAAATCATGGCACTCGCGCCCTAGTGACAAGCATTAAGCATAGAAAAGTAGTAGCAACATCAATCTGAGAACATAGTGGATACTAGGGATCAATCCCCATCAAAACTATCTCGATTACATGATAGATCTCATCCAACCCATCACCGTCCAGCAAGCCTACGATGAGATTACTCACGAACGGTGAAGAGTATCATGGAATTGGCGATGAAGGAAGGTTGGTGATGACGATGGCGACGATCTCCCCTCTCCGGAGCCCAGAACGGACTCCAGATCTGCCCTCTAGAAGAAGAAAAGGTGGTGGCGGCGCCTCCGTATCGTAAAACGCGATGAACTCTTCTTCTTGATTTTTTTTCGGACGAAAGTGACTAAATAGAGCTGGAGTTGGAGGCGGCGGAGCCCTGAGGGCCCCACAAGCCTGCTAGCCGCAGCCAGGCGGGCCCGCGCCTCCTGGGCTTGTGGGCTCCTCGCTTAACGCCTCCGGTTGATTCTTGCGCCAGTATTGTTTATATATTCCACAAAAAATTCTCGTAAATTTCTAGGTCATTCCGAGAACTTTTATTTCTGTGCAAAAACAACACCATGGCTATTCTGCTGAAAACAGCGTTAGTCCGGGTTAGTTCCATTCAAATCATGCAAATTAGAGTCCAAAACAAGGGCAAAAGAGTTTGGAAAAGTAGATACGATGGAGACGTATCAATGCTCAGGAGCCCCATTTTGTCGCTCAAGCGACCCCCATTTCATCATGTTGATTGTGGCCTTGGGAAGCCGCGGGGCTTCCCTAGGTCCCGCGACAGGGTGACGCGCACCGGCCGGAGCCCCGAGCGGGGGGTAGATCACCCAAAGATGCAAGAGAGGTAAGATGTTAGATCGCCGAATCGATGCAGGAGAAGTTATGAAGCATGCGTAAATGACATGATGTGTAGAGGTGTCCCTTAACACTTGAAGTTCATGCAGCCAGCAGACACCCCCTAGAGGAATGAACCAAAAAATTACCTCTCATAGCTTCTTCGCGCCCAAGGGGCGCCTCGTGAGGCCCGTCCCTCGGCGCCCGCACCAGCACCGTAGTCGTCGTGGGTGACCCACACCACTTGTGTCCCGTTGCTTTCTCTCACTCATCCTCGTGAGGCCGGGACCCGGTTCTTCGTAGTTTCCCCGCGGGGAGTGGCAACTCGCATCATACCCCATGGCTTGGGGGTGCCTCCCTGTCTCTGGCTCTTGGGCCCAGTGCTCCGCTAGTGGGAGCCCTAGGGTCCGGCTCAAGGGGGACCCCCTGAGCATTTCTTACTCCTGAGGGGGACTGGCACCTAGGGTGGACGCTTGTGGCTCTTCCTCGACGGGAGGGTCAGGTGGTGTTACATAACATGGTATGTAAGGCTCCACGTAGGTGTTCGATCGACCTCCAAGGCCGTTCAGCAGCGCGACGGTGGCGGTCCCGCTCTACGGCAGGGGGAGGTCCCCCCCGGTCGCGTTGCTCGGAGCTCTTCTTGTGATGGGCCTCCGCACAAAGTCGCTTGCTCTTGTTGTCATACTTGGGAGGTCCCGACATTGCCCGGTGCAGACTCCCCCCTTGGTACCCTCGCGTGTCTCCATCGTCGTATTTCGCCCGCGCCGATGCCTCCCTGCCCGCTGGCTGCGCTTAAGGGAGTGCTCCCGCTTGGCTGCTTCAGGTTGTCGGGGGCCGACCTGGTCTTGGTGATGCGCGCTGGTGTGTGCATCGAACTTCCTGCTATTCTCTCCGCGCGCCTGGTGGTTGCCGGCATGCTGCGCCTCGGGGCCGGCCACCGAAATCTGGAGGAGGAGGAAGGGCAGCATGCAACGCGTCTCTCTCTGCCCCGCCCAGCATAGGAAGGGCCCCGTCACTTGCATGCCCAGGGACCGGCATGAGGTGCGAGCCCCTAGCACCCGGCGCCTCCGGCCTTGAAGAAGAGTGGGGTCGGATGTCGTTCTGGGCGATGGCGGTCAGCTCTGTGATGTGGTCCGCCCAGGCGTCGAAGCCCCCTTGCGTCAGTCGATGGCGGAGCATCTCGCTAGCCATCTACAGCGCGTCGTGCGCGCCGAGGTCCCTCAAGTCGATGCGGCGCGTCGTGGATGCCGGGGGAGCCGCCCAGCCATCGTGCGCCTAGGTGGCGCAGCTGGTCGCGACAGTGGAGAAGATGTTGATGATATGGTACGAGCCTGCTGGTACCATAATGCCGGTACATGTGCCTTCGACCGCCGTGATATGACGGTTGGAGGCCAAATCGACGAGGCTCGAAGAAGCTTGTTGGACGTCGATCATTGGAGTAGCGGGGCTTAGGAAGGATGAAGCTCGGAGAAGACCTTGACACGCCCACTAGGTGGCACGCCAAATGTCTGATTTCGGGCTCCACAAAAACCCTAAAGATTCCAACTCAGGTCCGTGGATGATGATCTCTCTCGGGGTCGCCTCACCTAGCTTGCTATTCGCTGGGGATGGCAGAGAACTCACTCGATGGTGAGGAAGACACACAACATAGCAGTTTACCCATGTTCGGGCCGCTAAGAAGCGTAATGCCCTACTCCTGCGTTGGTGGATTGCCTCTCGTGGAGGTTGGTGGATGAACTAGTACAATGTTCAAGGGCCTCCGGAGGCTGGGTGGCCTTTGTCTGGTGTGGGTGTGCGAATGAATGAATCGGATCGGATCCCCTCTACGAAGTAACGTATCCTCTAAATATAACGGCGGCCTGGGTCCTCTTCCCTTATCGCAAGGGAGGGAAGGGATCCCACAATGGCTAATTTTGAAGGGGAACATGGGAATATGCTCCCCCTGTCCAAAGGTGGTCTTCGCCTGCAAAGTGGCTGCCAACACTGCATGGACGGGTCCAGGGATGACGTCCGTCCTGCTGGCGGGCGGCGATGGCCTTGTTGCACGAGAAAGGAAACCTTTGGAAGATGCCTTGGGAACCTGCGTACATCCTTCCCTCCTTTGCACAAAAGGGGAAATTGTACCATCCTGCTGTCTGCTGCTCGCCTTTCCTTCCTCCGCGTCATCTTTGACTCCAGAGGCCGGGTCTCTCCTCGGAATATCTGCCGCTCTAGAGGGGTCCTGAGGAGGCCCCCCGCGGGTCTTGATGTTGTTCCTCCTCGCGTGGCTTGGCCCCTCGCGAAGGCCTTGCCTTGAGTGGTGTCGGGCATGCTGGTTTTTGGTTGATGAAGTGGGCCAGCCTTGGGCCGCAGGCAGCCAGGTCTGGGTACCCCCATTCCCAGAACGCCGATACAAATCAAGATGATAACACAAAGGTGAAATGATGTATCTTCAAGAGAATGGGCCAAGATTGAGAGAAACACTCCTTCAGTCTTCAGATTGAGAAATAAGAGAGGAACACCACAAAGAATTAGTAAGATACTCTGGAATGATGACTAAGAAAAATGTTGAGCCAACGATGAAAAATAAATTTGAAGCGATCTTGGAGAAAGAACATGATTGATGGAATCCATACTTACGTCATATTAGAAACGAATTAGAGATCTCCGGGAAAAGATTAGAAGAGCCAGATAAGATCCTGGGAGAAACCTGTGGGTTATGGGGCCACTCAAAAGAAACCACTGTTGACATGATTGCTCACAAAGAGAGATACTGCACCGGTATAACTGAAGACTTGATGAGGTTGGGAACCTCGAAATAATTGAAAACATGAAACTCTGAGAATCTTCAACACACCAGATCAAATAGAGAGAGATGAAAAACAAGAGAGGCTTGACAAAAATTCTCATCGGAAAAAGAACAAGAATGAAGAATGATGAACTCAGAACTCCTGAGAATCTTCACAATGAATCACCGGAAACAATACAGATGAAAAGAGAGTGGAAGCATTAATGAAAGTAAGATACTTCGATGACAATTAATTCACTGAAAAAAAGGTGGGAGGGCAGGGAAAACAAAGACAACTTGGGACAGATGAGACTAACTCCGGAAAGAAATGAAAGATTGATCTTGCAAAATTGGAGAGGTTAGAATTCACTTGAACAGAAGCACTCTGGTTGAAAATAATTGACATGACGACTCCGATTGAAAAGAATTGATAAGACACCTTGATTGAGCAACAGAATTGCATTCCCATACAAATATGAGAACACCTCTTGGAACAGATATGAAATCACCATTTGACATCGAAGCAACTCAAATTACCATATTAAAGCAAAACAAAGTATGAGGCTTACGAAACAAGCCGGAACAAATTCATGACAGAGATTTCGCTCGGTATTTTCGTGGATAGGATCGCACAAGCTCGATCCTACAGTAGCCATCATGTATAAGGCAGTGCACATGACATATGAAGTGTCCGTGAGTCATAGCAAGCTACAAGGACTCTCTAAGACACAACGAGAACCGCTGTAAGACGACCGTGAACAAACAAATCCACTAGATGTCGAACCCCAACCTCACATCATGCATCTGTTGGAAGATTGTCCTATAAGTAACTACTTGAATTCCCACCTAAGAACCCCCGAACTTTTCTGGTCATGCAGTCAGGTCCACGGATACAAGGAGTGAAATCCATCACTCAGCTCCTAGAAATAACACTACCCGTCTAGTGTATCACATCGGTCAACACATAACCAAAGATCTCGGAAACTCGTCTATTTCAGACCCTCGTAATCACAACGATACTATGTATGGAGATATATCCGGACCTATCTGCACCAGTACTCAGGAAGCCGGACTCCTCTCGCCACTAATAGTATTGAAGAAATTTCGAACATCCTCCGTCCTGAGATACTAAGAAATCTGAATGATAACGATGTGCTCTAGAATCCCTTGGAGCTCAACTCCCCGGAAGAAATCAAGTCATTCAGGAGGCACCAAGATAGAACTCCGTCACATCGACATCATATAGATTCCAAAAATATCCACGTGATCCTAAAAAATTGAGTGATAAGAGGAGTAGAATTAAAATAATTACTATGAGATTCCTCACCATAGCATAGAAGAGGAGAAAAAAGAATCCTACTCTTCGATATATAACTAGACTCAAAGCAGTTTTTCACTAGAATCGACTCGGCCAAGTTCGATCAATCGAGGGGGGCTCCTAGGTCGGTACTGCTCTGATACCAACTTGTAATGCCCAAGATGCGGTCCTATCCTTATTTTTGGCGCGAGGGCCTCGACAGATATAGGAACGCATCTCATCACTTCACAAGAATGGATATTCTTACAAGTACATGTACTGAAAAGAAGAGTATAAAGAGTTGGCTTACACTTGCCACAACCTACATGAGAGTCACATCAGTACAATACATTCAATCATCGTGAAGAAGAGCAGGGTCCGACTACGAAAGAAAACAAACAATAAAAGAACGACGTCGATCCTTGCTATCCCAGGCTGCCGGCCCGGAACCCATCCTGGATCGATGATGAAGAAGAAGAAACTCCAAATGAAAAATAAACGCGCTCACGTCAAGTAACCCTTTTCCTGTACCTACTACTGGTGTTCTAGTAATCTGTGAGCCACAGGGACTCAGCAATCTCATTTCAAAGGTATCAAGACTAGCAAAGCTTAATGGGTTAGATAAGGTTAAGTGGTGTGGCTGCAGCAAGCGACGAAGCATTTATTTGAGGTGGCTAACCTAGAAGTACAAGAATAAGAGGGGGATGCTCTACGCATAGCGGATGTGAACTAATGAGTATCAAAAGAATGATCCTGAACACCTACTTACGTCAGACATAACCCCACCGTGTCCTCGATTGGAGAGGAAGCTCACGAAAGAGACAGTCGCGATTACACACTCAATTGGCAAGTTTTATTTAAGTTTACTTCAAGTTATCTAGAACCAGATGTTAAACAAAGTTTCCACATTGCCACACAACCGCGGGGACGGCTTTCCGAAAGATTTAACCCTACAGGGGTGCTCCAACTAGTCCATCACAAACTACCACACGCTGGATGGAATGACGTCGATCAGGGAAACCCGTGATCTCCTCGGGTTTCTATTGGAAAACCTCAGCCTCGAGATAACCCAAAGCATCCTCGGAATCCCTCGCACAATACGCTCGAGAATGGTAAAACAAGTCCAGCAAGGCCGCCCGACGTGTCGACGAACCCGATAGAAGCCGCGTATCTCGTTCTCAGGACACGACCGGATGGGAAAGCCTACGAGTAAAACCAACCCTCGAGTTTCCTCTCGGTGGCCCCGCAGTCTACCCGTTTGGGACCAACACCATCAACACTGGCTCCCTGTATTATGTTGAATTACTCCTCGGGTACATGACGCCCTATGTTTTCAGTATTATCAGGATTATTATGTCTGGCAAATATGTACCAATGTTGGGCCTTGCCAGACGATCTTTATCCCAAAACGAGAATCTAGGGTTCCCCGTAACAACCCCAAGAATGTTAGGAGCGCTCATTTATGGAACCTAACACCGGTAGCCGAAACTAAGGCGACAAAGGTGGAAGAAAACACCAGGCTAGAAAGGCCAAGCCTTCCACCTTTTACCAGGTATATTGGTGCATTAAGTTAAATAGCATTAATATGGTGATATAACAAGGAACCCATGTTATCACATGGAAGCAATTGCACCTGCAACTAGCAACGCTATCCAATGATTAAGCAAGCAGTAACATAGCCAATTAGTGGTGTGCTAGGTTGTGAACAGGTTGAAGGTTTTCATGGCAATGTTTGGAGGCTGATATTTAGCAGGTGGTAGGCAGTGAGACATAACGATAGAAACGAAACAACTAGCGTGGCAATGATAGTAATGGTATATAGGGAAATGACCATCTTTCCTGAGATTCAGCTTGGAAGAACAACTCCATGAAGCAGACGAACCGACGTAGTCGAACGGGTCCTCACATTCCGACATGCTGGCAGAACTCTATCGAGACGAAGCAAACCGGAAACAAGAATCAACACACGGTATTCACCACGGCATAGGCACGACATGATGCAATTCACGTATGATGCATGGTCAGTTTCAAATATGCAAGGTAGGACATGGCAATTCACACATTCAAACGCTACACATTAAATGAAGCTCAATATGCAACGAGTTGCATATTCACGGAACTCCACATTTAATTATTTAGTTCTCCCTCGTTTAGTTATCAGCAATATTAAATGTTGTTTAAACATGGCACGAGGTGAAGCAAAAAATAAACTACCTATCTAGGTATTTTAAATGAGGCCGGAAACGACATATAGCATCTCTGAAATGACCCACATGTTAAAATCTAAATCTGTCCAGATTTTTCCTAATCACATTTTATGTTTGTTAAACGGCAAAACAAAGTGGTTCTCGTGAAACTACACGTCGTTCTGGTCCATTTACATATATGGCTCCTCTCCAACGGAGCTACGGTTAAATAACTACGACCTAACCCGTTTCTAACACGTCGACACGCAAACCGATGCAAACAGCACACTAAAAAGCTTTAAATATGCATGAGAGTTGGAAAATATTAATCTATGCAAAATTCTAGCCAAGTTACATATCTAACTTGTCGCAATCCAATGCACGGAATAGAAATTACGGGGGTTTGTAAAATATGCTCTTTTCTAAAAATGAATTAAATTCGAGGACCTACAAAAATACTAACGGGCCGAAATGCATACGGGCCAAAATAGGTAGTGAGCGCAAAATAATATATGGCGCCACAGGCGCTGGATAGGGTAGGGGTCGGCTGACCAGAGCGGGCTATGGCCCAGGTCGGAGATGGACTCGGGGGCGAAGGGAGGCAGGCCGGCTCTGGCTACTGGGCTGCTTGGCGCGGTGCTGGGCCGAGCGGAGGTCCATGGGAGGCGAGGAGGCCGGTGGGCGGCTGGCTTGGCTGTTGGGTGAGCTGGGCCGCTCGGGTTGCTACAGCTGGGTCGGCGCTGGGTCGGTCGAGGTCCACGGGCGCAGTGGCGAGGGAGTGGGCGTTGCGTTGTCTTCCCCGTCGTGCCTCTGCACGAGACAGAGTGCTAGCGGCGCTCGACATTGGGCTGGCGGCTGGAGGCGGTGCCGGTGGCGCTCCAGGGCGGCGGAGGCCGATGGGATCCGGCCGGCGAGGGCTGCGCCCAGTGGCTGATGACGAGTTGATGGATGTACTTCTCGCCCCCCCCCCCCCCCCGTTGGTTACCCCAAGTGGAAGGTGGAGATGTAGTCAACAACAGATTTCCCTTTCACGGGGACTGTAAGGTTTATCAAACCAGGAGGACTCCTAGGATCAACAAGTAGGTGTCCGCTGCTCTGGCGCTAGTAGAAGACGTGGACCTGCACACACAACAAATAATTTTGCTCCCAGCGAGTTCAGAGAGGTTGTCAATCTCTTCGGCCTTGTAGTTTGCAAAGGATCAAAACACAAGCGGGAATAGTGATAGTGATTGCAACGGAAAAGTAAATAAAAACGGTAAATGATGGAGGTGTAAACAATGGTGTTAATATGGACCTCAGTCCCATGATGTTCACTAGTGATGTCTCTCTCCGAAAAGACGATAAACAACTATGATGGGTAAACAAATTACACCTGGGCAATTGACAGAATTATAAACGCACCGCAATGCTAATCATGCTCCTAGAAAGTTAGAGCCTCAAAAGTAAGGGCAGTACGCCAAGACAAGTAGATCGTTTATTCATCAGCATCTACTTACAAATCATCCACCTTGAGATATCTTTCAAGAATATCTCGCTGGTATTAAGTTGCGAGCCCCACCCGAAGTGTAAACTCAAATCAACACACAACTTCATTAACGAACTTTGCGTAAGGTCAACAATCCTTGCAACCGTGGTCACAAGCACCATTGTTTTCTCCCTGGTGGCAAGCACATCCCCTAGTCTCATGTTTCTGTCACTCAAGCTAGACATCAGGGGCATGAACCCACAATCATACATAACGCTCCCACTTGGAGATACAATCTACTACTCGGCCAAAGCAATATAAAGCAACGGAGAACATGCATGAATTACTCAAGAACATAATATAAAAGGATAACCAAATATACAGCTCATCACAATCTGAACATAATATCATAATCCATTGGATCCTAGCAAACCAAGCATAGCAAAAGCAAGTAAATTACATAGATGCCTTGATCATGTAGGGCAACTCACAAGGGCTAAACATTGAAGCACAAGATTGGAGAGAAGACATCACATAGCTACTGGTCATGGACTCGTGGTCTAAGGAGGACGACGACACGTCCGGGAAGCGTCCATGGCGGTGGAGAAGCTCCCGGAGGTCAATCCTCCCTCTGGCAGGGTACCGGGAAGAGGTCTTGTCACGGTCCCGATCTCGGAAGCGCTGTGGCGGCGGAACGATGGAGAAATTCGCGATTCTGGATATGATGGAAGGTTTTCGATCGGAAAGGTAAATATAGGCCGAAGGAGGGCACCAGAGGAGGTGGGCCCCACCCAGGCGACCTGGTGGCACGGCCAAGAGGAGGGCCGCGCAAGGAGGCCACCTTGGCAGGCCCTGGCTCCCCTCTGGCCCACCATTGGTGCTCATGAAGCATCCGTCATGCTGATTTTCATATATTTATCTCCGGATTTTTGGGACTCTCTAAATTCGGGTAAAAGTCCCTCCAAAAAACACATCAGCACACAGAAACTGGGTCTGGGCGCATTGAATTAGTAGGTTAGTCCAAATATGTGTGAAAAGGTATAAAAGTGTAGCAAAACATATAACAATGTCACCCAAAAGATCATGGAACAAACAAAAATTATAGATATGTTTGGGACGTATCAACATACCCAAGCTTAATGCTTGCTCGTCCTCGAGTAGGTAAATGGTAAGACAAATAATTTATGTGGTGACATGCTAGCACAGATATAAGAACTTCAAAGTAAAGCAAGTAAGATATGCAATTCAAGTCAAGACAATAACAAGCAAGAGTCTATATCTAGTATTCAAATTAGCAAAGTAAGAACATAAAGGTGCAAGAGCTCTCGCTATCCGTGACTCGAATGTCTCCAAATGGTGCTTGCGTGCAAGAAATGGGAGATGGGTTTAGAGCATAAAAATAGTTTATAGTTTAATTGAGAACTCAATCTACTAATACTTCACACTTGGTATCCTTCAAAATATTATTTTGACTCATCCCCAGACCACTAGTCAGGCACAAGTCAAAATGATCCTCTCCCTTTCAACTTTGAGCACTCATGCAATAAATGAGCTCAAGAAAGATATGTACTCACTTAGGATGGCAAAGAGAATAATGATGGGGAAGGAAGACAAAAAAAGGTGTGAAAGTCTCACATCAATGAGGACAAGCATAGGCAAGAGAAAGCCAAATGATAGATATGATGTGAGGAGTAGGGATTGCCATCCAACGGATGCACATATGAGCTAAGGTAAGCTCTCCAACGAAACTAGTGAGAGTGCATCCAACTTGCTTGCTCATGAAGACCTAAAGCTCATTTGAGAAGGCTCATCATTGAAATCTACAAGCCAAGTTCTATAGTGTAAGGGTCCCCACATAGTTATGCATGAATGATAATCTCTATGGATTACAAGTATAACAATGGAGTACGAGTGTGGATCTTTCAAAAGGAATAGTAGTGTTGCCCCCTTCTCTCTTTTTGTTTCTTCTATTTCTTTTTTTTGTGGCCTCTTTGGATCTTTCTATTTATCTCTCTTTCGTCCTCTTTGGGATATTTTCATTTGTTCTCTTTGGGATCTTTTAATTTGTGCTCTTTGGGATCTTTTCCTCACTTAAGGGAAACACTCTCTATTTTACAAGAACAAAAATAATATTTTCACACTTTATAAGAAGTACTCATCATAAAGGCAAATCAAAACTATCATGATGTATGCAAATGTATGCCTCTGCTAGTGTAGCAGGATATGCAATGAAACTAGCATGTCATGTAGCAATAATAAGGGCAAGGCCCAACTAGCATGCGTCTCCTCGATCAAGAAAAAGCATGTATGACATGAAGATCAAGTCATGAGATGGTGGATGTTGCATGGCAATGTATCTCGGAAAGGCTTTAGAAATGCCTTAATAGGTAGGTATGGTGGTTGTTTTAAGGAAAGATATAATGAGGATTATGATGAAAACCGTATCATGCCAAGGGTTTGGATGCACCGCGAAGTTTGCACCAACTCTGAAGATGAGAAAGGGCAATGCACGGTACCGAAGAGGCTAGAAAAATATGGATGGTGGAATTGCCAACAATCGAATACCCGCATTAGTCCGAAGAACTCATGCACTTATGATCGGTAACTCTCTATCTAGTCAGGAGATTCACAAAGAGGCAAGTACCCCGAGGGTAGTGTTTGGCGGTTTGGTTATCCTTGCGCATCCTCGACCCATGGTAACGTGAGGGTACTCTATATATTCCAACCCCTCCAGAGGTTAGAGATCAATCTAGTAGCTAGAGTTCTCAACTATTTTTTTTATTTTTGAAAATACACGTGGATTTCCCAAAATATGACACCTATCACTAATAGGCTCAAGCTCTTGACACCTGTAGTCCAAACATTACTCTAATCAATACCTCAAAACTATTGCAAGTTACTACTATACTTAAATAGCAACCTCAATTACCTACACATGCAAGACACACAACTCAGTGCAACAAGCCAACTCTCTAAACAAGATAAGCATGATAACTCAAGAGAGTTCCAAAAGCAACCTAAATTAAAGCTCTTAAAAAGATAAAGCATGAAAACTAAGAGCTAAGCATGACAGCAGTTATGAAAAGAAAAAGAACACACAAAAAAGATAAGCATGAAAACCTATTTTATGTTCTAGGGTGGAGTGGAGCATGTCTCTCTCCCAAATAAAGAAAGATAGGTTCCAACTTGTTACGAACAGCAAGTAAAACTAAACAAACTAAAAAGTAAAGAGCTGGACGCTCCAAGCATAGCACATAACATATCAAGTGATAAAAATATAGCATGGAGAAGGACGAACTGATGATTGTTGATGGAGAAGGGGATGCACGGGGGCATCCCGAAGCTTATACGCTTGAGTATCGTTGAATATTTCTAGGGGTGCATGGGGGAATCCCCAATCTTGAGCGCTTGACACTCCTAAATCTTCTTTCATCATCTTCCGTCGCATACTTGAAAACACCCTTCATACGAAACTCATCATAAGCTGATTAGAGTGGTTAGTGCCCAAAATAAAATAATTTATTCTCTACTCGATATAAAGATTTTCATGAAGAGCTACTGTTTATCAAGATTGCCAAAAGGTTTTTCAAAGAAAAAGCAAGCTTAAGATTTGCAAAATGATGAAAACACAAAAAAGGGCAGGATCTGGGAAAACAGAACAGCAGGTAGTAAATAATTGTTTCGAGGCACTTGTGCAACTCAAATCGAAACACTCAGAACAGACGCTAGAAAGACAATTGTATAGAGCATACTTTCAAAAAACTTCATATCAAAAATATGATCAGGTGATTTGTGGCGAATGTTTCCGTCAAGAAGACATAATCTGTTTTTGGACAGCATGTCACAACTTTTGAACTTTCTTGCAATCGGAGGCTAAAACTTGGCACAAAGCTTGAAAATAAAGATACAATGATGTTGCTACGGTAGTAACAAGCATCAAGACCACTAAAACTGAAAGTAAAAACAAATTGGTTTACCTCCCAACAAGCTCTTTCTTTTATGCCTTTGAGCTAGGCATGATGCAAAAAGATCAAGTATTATCAACTCCATAAGAATAACTCGCCCGAGTAACAGACTCATAAGGTAACTTTATCTTCTTTCGAGGGAAGTGTTCCATTCCCTTTTTAACGGGAAATTGGAATCTAATGGTCCGTTCTTTCATGTCAATGATAGCACCAACGGTGTGGAGAAAAGGACGTCCCAAAATAATTGGACATGAGGGATCACACTCAATGTCCATAATAAGAAAATCAACAGGAACATAATTATCAATGACAACAATAAGCACATCATAAATTCTCCCTAAAGGCTTCTTTATGGAAGAATCAACAAGACGAACACCAAAAGAACATTGATCAAAAGGTTTCCAATCAAGCATATCATACATTCTTTTGGGCATAACGGAGGCACTAGCTCCAACATCACATAAAGCAAAGCAAGAGATATTATTAAATTTAATTTTGACCATAGGATCCCAACCATCTTATAGTTTTCTAGGAATAGAAGTCTCTAGCTTGAGCTTCTCCTCCCTATCTTTGATAAGAGCATTGGTAATATGCTCGGTGAAGGCAATATTGAGTGTACTAGTGTGGGGGTCTTTAGCCATTCTTTGCAAAAAGGTGATAACTTCGGAAAGACTACAATTATCAAAATAAAGATTACTACCATTAATTAATGTGGTGGTGATGTCATCTAAACTCATTCTTTGGGTAGTCTCTCAGTTCAAAGGACCTTCTTGTCCTAAAGTTGAGGTATTAGCATCACCATTAATAGATCCATTGGGACTAGGGATGTGATGGGTGCTAATAGTCTTGAGATCCTCAACAACTTGTATGGTAGCAAGGTTAGTGTGTGTAGGAAGGTTCTTAATCCTATCTTCCTCTTCTTTTTCTCTAGCCCATCTATCCTTAAGTTTGGCTAGCATTCTTATGTTCTCATTAATTTGGGCTTGGATAGCATTCATGGGTGTGGTTTTCCTTTCCTCAAGGGGGAAGTTCTAATTTTAAGAATCTCTACATCATGAGCTACTCTAATTTTTCTACCTTCAAAGAGAGACTATCTAATTTTTCTAATTTCTCCGCTACACTCGTGTCGAAGGCTTTTTGAGAAGTGATAAGGTCTTTAAGCATGCTCTCTAATTCAGAAGTGGAGTTTTTGGTGCTAGGATAAGTGTTGTTGTTCCCATAGTTGTTGGATGGGAACGGTCTAGGATTGCTCCCAAAATTACTCCTATAGACATTATTATTAAAGTTGTTCCTAGAGATAAAATTAGCATCAACTTGCTCTCTTTCTTGAGCAACCAAGGAATTTAAAGGAACGTCATGACAATTGATAGGAGCTTGCTTAGTAAGTAAAGTCATGATCATGTCAACCTTATCATTAAGGGAGGATATCTCCTCAATAGAGTTTACCTTCCTACATGTTGGAGCTCTCTCGGTGTGCCATTGAGAATAATTTGTCATTATCTCGTCCAATAGCTTCATGGCAGCATCAAGTGTAGTTGACGTAAAGTTTCCTCCCGTGGCCGAGTCCAACAGATTCCATGAGGTGAAGTCCAATCCTGCATAGAAAGTTTGGATAACCATCCAAGTAATCAAACCATGTGTAGGGCAATTCTTAACAAGAGATTTCATACATTCCCAAGCTTGGGCAGCGTGTTCATTATCCAGTTGCCTAAAATTCATAATGTTACTTCTCAACTGGATAATCTTAGCAGGCGGGTAATACTTCCCAATAAAAGCATCTTTGCACTTATCCCAAAAATCTATGTTATTCATCGGCAAAGATTGAAGCCACGCTTTAGCTTAAGTTTAACGATATCACCCTCTACTTCTTTGTACTTTTGCATATCACAAAGCTCAACAAAATTATTCAAGTGCAAAGCAGCAGCATCTCCAACACCGGAGAATTGATCTTTCATAACAAGGTTCAGTAAAGCATGTTTAATCTCATAGGAGGTCGCCTCAGTGGCGGGAGCAGCAATAGGAGTGCAGATAAAGTCATTGTTGTTGTGACTAGTGAAGTCACACAACTTGGTGTTCTCACTGGAACCCATAGCAGCACCAACAAGCAAGAACAAAGCAACTAATTTTTTTGTGGTTTTTGGTATAAGACTCTAAAGAAAAAACTAGAAAGCAAACTAACAAGACTAAAAAGCAAAGGTAAAACATAGTGTGCAAATCCCCTATCTTGAAGACTGGAGTCCCCAGCAACAGCGCCAGAAATTTGCTTGATGACGAGTTGATGGATATACTTCTCGCCCCTCGTTGTTTACCCCAAGTGGAAGGTGGAGATGTAGTCAGCAATAGATTTCCCTTACACGGGGACTGTAAGGTTTATGAACCCGGAGGACTCCTAGGATCAACAAGTGGGTGTCCGCTCCGCTAGCGCTAGCAGAAGACCTGGACATGCACACACACAACAAATAGCTTTGCTCCCAACGAGTTCAGAGAGGTCGTCATTCTCTCCGGCCTTGTAGTTTGCAAAGGATCAAAACACAAGCGGGAATAGTGATAGTGATTGCAACGGAAAATTAAATAAAAATGGTAAATTGTGAAGGTGTAAACAATGGTGGTAATATGGACCAGAGTCCCGTGATGTTCACTAGTGAGGTCTCTCTCCCAAAAGATGATAAACAACTATGATGGGTAAACAAATTACGGCTGGGAAATTGATAGAATTCTAAACGCACCGCAATGCTACTCATGCTACTAGAAAGTTAGAGGCTCAAAAGTAATGGGCAGTACGCCAAGACAAGTAGACCGTTTATTCATCAGTATCTACTTACTAATCATCCACCTTGAGATATATGTCCAGAACATCTCGCTGGTATTAAGTTGCGAGCCCCACCCGAAGTGTTAACTCAAAGCAACGGACAACTGCATTAACGAACTTTGTGTAAGGTAAACAACCCTTGCAACTGTGGTCACAGGCACCGTTGTTTTCTCCCTGGTGGCAATAGCACATCCCCTAGACATCAGGAGGCATGAACCCACAATCATGCATAACACTCCCTCTTGGAGTTACAATCTACTACTCGGCCAAAGCAATAAAAAGCACCGGAGAACATGCATGAATTACTGAAGAACATAATACAACAGGATAACCAAATATATAACTCATCACAATCTGAACATAATCTCATAATCCATCGGATCCCACTAAACCAAGCATAGCAACAGCAGGTAAATTACATAGATGCCTTGATCATGTAGGGCAGCTCACAAGGGCTAAACATTGAAGCACAAGATTGGAGAGAAGACATCACAAAGCTACTGGTCATTGACTCACGGTCCAAGGAAGACTACTCACGGCACGTCCAGGAAGCGTCCATGGCGGTGGAGAAGCTCCCCGAGGTCAATCCTCCCTCCGGCAGGGTGCCGGGAAGAGGTCTTTTGTCGCTCCCGATCTCGAAAGCGCTGCTGTGGCGGAACGATGGAGAAATTTGTGATTCCGGATATGATGGAAGGGTTTTCGATCGGAGAGGTAAATATAGGCTGAAGGAGGGCATGAGAGGAGGTGGGCCCCACCCATGCGACCTGGTGGTGTGGCCGGGAGGGGGCGCAAAGGGAGGCCGCCTGGGCAGGCCCGGGCTCCCATCTCGCCCACTTTTGGTGCTCGTGAAGCTTACATCACGCTGATTATTATATATTTTTCTCGGGATTTTTGGGACTTTGTAAATTGGGGTAAAAGTCCCTGCAAAAAACACATCAGCACAGAAACTAGCACTGGTCGCACTGAGTTGGTAGGTTAGTCCAAATATGTGTAAAAAGGTATAAAAGTGTAACAAAACATTTAGCAATGTCACCCAAAAGATCATGGAACAAGCAGAAATTATAGATACGTTTGGGACGTATGAGTGGCTGACGCGATGGGAGGCGCCGGGCGCGGGGACCAGGAGCTGCGGCTCGAGGGTATCCTCGCGAGGTGAGGTTCCAGCGGCGGCGTTAGGCTGCAGAACGGGGTCGGCTGCTCGCCGGCAGCAGCTTGACCTCAGTGGTGGGCGGCTGGAGATGGGGTGAGTGTTGGGTAACGTAGCATAAATTCAAAAATTTCCTACGCATATTCAGATCTTCCTATGGAGAGACCAGCAACGAGAGAGGGGTGAGTGCATCTTCATACGTTTGAAGATCGCTAAGCGGAAGCGTTGCTAGAACGCGGTTGTTGGAGTCATACTCGCGGCGATTCAGATCGCGGTGTGATTCCGATCTAGTGCCGAACCACGGCACCTCCGCGTTCAACACACGTGCAGCCCGGTGACGTCTCCCGCACCTTGATCCAGCAAGGAGGAGGGAGAGGTTGGGGAAGATCTCCGGCAGCACGACGGCGTGGTGTCGATGGAGAGACGAGGTCTCCCGGCAGGGCTTCGCCAAGCACCGTGGGAGAGGAGGAAGAAGGGGGGCAGGGCTGTGCCGAGGGAGAGGGAAAACTATGTGTAAAACAGCCCCAAAACCCCCACTATATATAGGAGGAGGGGAGGGGGTTTCCACCCCTAGGGTTCCCACCCTAGGTGGTGCTGCAGCCCCCTCTGATGGGAGGTGTGGCGGCCAGGGCAGGGGGAGGGGGTGGCGCACCCCTAGGTGGGCCTTAGGCCCACCAGCGCCTAGGGTTTCCCCCCCCTCTCCACCTCCTGCGCCTTGGGCCTCCTTGTGGGAGGCGCACCAGCCCACTTTGGGCTGGTTGCCCTCCCTCTTTTTGCCCATGCTACCTCTTGGGGCTGGTGGCCCCTCCCGGTGGACCCCAGGGACCATTTCCGGTGGTCCCGATGGTCCCGGTACATTACCGGTGACGCCCGAAACATTTCCTGTGTCCAAAACCATCCACCCTATATATTAATCTTTACCTCCGGACCATTCCGAAGCTCCTCGTGACATCCGGGATCTCATCCGGCACTCCAAACAACTTTCGGTAACCTCATATAACAATTCCATATAACCCTAGCGTCATCGAACCTTAAGTGTGTAGACCCTACGGGTTCGGGAGACATGCAGACAAGACCGAGACACCTCTCCGGCCAATAACCATCAACGGGGTCTGGATACCCATGGTGGATCCCACTTGCTCCATGATGATGTCATCGTATGAACCACGATGTCAAGGATTCAATCAATCCCGTATACAATTCCCTTTGTCTGTCGGTATAGAACTTGCCCGAGATTTGATCGTCGGTATAACTATACCTTGTTCAATCTCTTTACCGGTAAGTCTCTTTACTCGTTCCGTAGCACGTCATCGTGTGACTAACTCCTTAGTCACATTGAGCTCATGAGGATGTTCAGCCGAGCGGGCCCAGAGATACCTATCCATCACGCGGAGTGACAAATCCGGATCTCGATTCGTACCAACCCAACAGACACTTTCGGAGGTGCCTGTAGTGCACCTTTATAGTCACCCAGTTACGTTGTGACGTTTGATACACCCAAAGCACTCCTACGGTATCCGGGAGTTGCACAATCTCACGGTCGAAGGAAAAGATACATGACATTAGAAAAGCTTTAGCATACGAACAATATGATCTAGTGTTATGCTTAGGATTGGGTCTTGTCCATCACATCATTCTCCCAATGATGTGATCCTGTTATCAATGACATATAATGCCCATGATCAGGAAACCATGATCATCTATTGGTCAACGAGCTAGCCAACTAGAGGCTTGCTAGGGACACATTGTGATCTATTTATTCACACATGTATTACTGTTTCCTGTTAATACAATTATAGCATGAAAAATAGACGATTATCATGAACAAGGAAATATGATAATAACCATTTTATTATTGCATCTAGGGCATATTTCCAATAGTCTCCCACTTGCACTTGAGTCAATAATCTAGTTACATTGTGATGTATCGAACACCCATAGCATTATGGTGTTGATCATGTTTTGCTCGTGGAAGAGGTTTAGTCAATGGGTCTGCTACATTCAGATCCGTATGTACTTTACAAATCTCTATTACTCCACTCTGGACATGGTCCTGGATGGAGTTGTAGCGGCGTTTGATGTGCTTCGTCTTCCGGTGAAACCTAGGCTCCTTGGCTATGCAATGGCCCCAGTGTTATCACAGACGAGTGTCATTGGACCCGACGCGCTAGGAACCACTCCAAGGTCGGTGATGAGCTCCTTCATCCAAGTTCCTTCATGAGCTGCTTCTGAAGCAGCTATGTACTCCGCTTCACATGTAGATGCTGCCACGACTTCTTGCTTGCTGCTGCACCAGCTCACTGCCCCACCATTCAAAACATATACGTATCCGGTCTGTGACTTAGAGTCATCCGGATCTGTGTGAAGCTAGCGTCAACGTAACCCTTTACGATGAGCTCTTCGTTACCTCCATAAACGAGAAAGATCTCCTTAGTCCTCTTCAGGTACTTAGGGATATTCTTGACATTTGTCCAGTGTTCCACACCGGGATCACTTTGGTACCTCCCTACCAAAGTTATGGCAAGGTTTATATCAGGTCTGGTACACAGCATGGCATACATTAGAGAGCCTACGGCTGAAGCATAGGGGACAGTACTCATCTTCTCTCTATCCGCTGCCGTGGTCGGTGACTGAGTCTTACTCAATCTCATACCTTGCAAAACTGGCAAGAACCCTTTCTTTGAGTTTTCCATATTGAACTTCTTCAATATCTTGTCAAGGTATGTACTTTGCGAAAGACCTATGAGGTGCCTCGATCTATCTCTATAGATCTTGATGCCTAATATGTATGCAGCTTCTCCAAGGTTCTTCATTGAAAAACTCTTGTTCAAATAGGCCTTTATGCTCTCCAACATCTCTATATTATTCCCCATCAATAATATGTCATCCACATACAGTATGAGGAAAGCTACAGAGCTCCCACTCACTTTCTTGTACAGACAGGCTTCTCCATAAACCTGTATGAACCCAAACGCTTTAATCACCTCATTAAAGCGAATGTTCCAACTCCGAGATGCTTGCACCAGCCCATAGATGGAGCGCTGGAGCTTGCACACTTTGTTAGCACCCTTAGGGTCGACAAAACCTTCTGGTTGCATCATATACAACTCTTCCTGAAGATTCCCGTTAAGGAACGTTGTTTTGACGTCCATTTGCCAAATATCATAATCATAAAAGGCGGCAATTGCTAACATGATTTGGACTGATTTCAGCTTCGCTACGGGAGAGAAAGTCTCTTCATAGTCAATTCCTTGAATTTGTCGAAAACCCTTTGCGACAAGTCGAGCTTTATAAACGGTTACATTACTGTTTGCGTCAGTCTTCTTCTTGAAGATCCATTTAATTTCTATGGCTCGCCGGTCGTCGGGCAAGTCCACCAAAGTCCATACTTTGTTCTCATACATGGATCCTATCTCGGATTTTATAGCTTCAAGCCATTTGTTGGAATCCGGGCCCGCCATTGCTTCTTCATAGTTCGAAGGTTCACCGTTGTCCAACAACATGATTTCCATCACAGGGTTGCCGTACCACTCTGGTGCGGAGCGTACCCTTGTGGACCTTCGCGGTTCAGTAGTAACTTGATCCGAAGCTTCATGATCATTATCATTAATTTCCTCTTCAGTTGGTGCAGGCGCCACAGGAACAATTTCCCGCGCTGTGCTACTTTCCTGTTCGAGAGGGGTGTAATTACCTCATCAAGTTCTACTTTCCTCCCACTTACTTCTTTCGAGAGAAAGTCTTTCTCTAGAAAGGATCCGTTCTTGGCAACAAAGGTTTTACCTTCGGATCTAATATAGAAGGTATACCCAATAGTTTCCTTAGGGTATCCTATGAATACGCATTTCTCCGCTTTGGGTTCGAGCTTTTCTGGTTGAAGTTTCTTCACATAAGCATCGCAGCCCCAAACTTTAAGAAACGACAACTTAGGTTTCTTGCCAAACCATAGTTCATATGGTGTCGTCTCAACAGATTTAGACGAAGCACTATTTAAAGTGAATGTTGCAGTTTCTAATGTGTATCCCCAAAATGATAGCGGTAAGTCGGTAAGAGACATCATAGATCGTACCATATCTAATAAAGTGCAATTACGACGTTCACACACTCCGTTGCGTTGTGGTGTGCCAGACGGCGTTAGTTGTGAAACGATTCCACACTTCCTTAGGTGTGTGCCAAACTCGTGACTCAAATATTCTCCTCCATGATCAGATTGTAGACACTTAATTTTGTTGTCACGTTGATTCTTGACCTCA
The DNA here is from genome assembly GCF_904849725.1 of Hordeum vulgare subsp. vulgare. Lineage (NCBI taxonomy): Eukaryota > Viridiplantae > Streptophyta > Magnoliopsida > Poales > Poaceae > Hordeum > Hordeum vulgare. The sequence continues at coordinate 337,470,776 of NC_058519.1, forward strand.
CTCTGAAATTCCTTGAACTTTTCAAACGTCTCAGATTTGTGCTTCATCAAGTAGATATACCCATACCTACTTAAATCATCGGTGAGAGTGAGAACATAACGATAGCCACCGCGAGCTTCAATATTCATTGGACCACACACATCAGTATGTACTATTTCCAATAAGTCGGTTGCTCGCTCCATTATTCCTGAGAATGCAGTCTTAGTCATCTTGCCCATGAGGCACGGTTCACATGTGTCAAATGATTCAAAGTCAAGAGACTCTAATAGTCCATCAATATGGAGCTTCTTTATGCGCTTAACACCGATATGACCAAGGCGGCAGTGCCACAAGTATGTGGGACTATCATTATCAACTTGACATCTTTTGGTACTCACACTATGAATATGCGTAACATCACGATCGAGATTCATCAAGAATAAACCATTCACCAGCGGAGCATGACCATAAAACATATCACTCGTATAAATAGAACAACCATTATTCTCTGACTTAAATGAGTAGCCGTCTCGCATTAAGCAAGACCCTGATACAATATTCATGCTCAAAGTTGGTACTAAATAACAATTATTAAGGTTTAAAACTAATCCCGACGGTAGATGTAGAGGTAGCGTGCCAACGGCGATCACATCGACCTTGGAGCCATTCCCGACGCGCATCGTCACCTCGTCCTTGGCCAGTCTCCGCTTATTCCGCAGTTCCTGCTTTGAGTTGCATATGTGAGCAGCAGCACCGGTATCAAATTCCCACGAGCTACTACGAGCACTGGTAAGGTACACATCAATAACATGTATATCACATATACCTTTAACGTTGTCGGCCTTCTTGTCCGCTAAGTATTTGGGGCATTTCCGCTTCCATTGACCTTTTCCCTTGCAATAGAAGCACTAGGTCTCAGTCTTGGGTCCATTCTTTTTCTTCTTCCCGGCATCTGGCTTACCAGGCACGGCAATGGCTTTGCCGTCTTTCTTGAAGTTCTTCTTACCCTTGCCCTTCTTGAAACTAGTGGTCTTGTTGACCATCAACACTTGATGCTCTTTCTTGATTTCTACTTCTGCAGACTTGAGCATCGAGTACAACTCGGGAATGGTCTTCTCCATCCCTTGCATGTTGTAGTTCAGCACAAAACCTTTGTAGCTTGGTGGGATAGACTGGAAGATTCTGTCAACTATAGCATCATCCGGAAGTTCGACTCCAAGTGAAGTCAGACGACCGTGTAACCCAGAAATTTTGAGTATGTGCTCACTGACAGAACTGTTCTCCTCCATCTTACAGCTAAAGAACTTGTCGGAGACTTCATATCTCTCGACACGGGCATGAGCTTGAAAAACTAGTTTCAGCTCTTGGAACATCTCATATGCACCGTGTTGCTCAAAACGCCTTTGGAGCCCCGTTTCCAAACTGTATAACATGCCACACCTAACAAGAGAGTAGTCATCACTCCGCGTTTGCCAGACATTCAGAATGTCCTGGGCTGCCGTGGGAGCAGGAGGGTCAACTAGTGGCGCATCAAGGACATAAGCCTTTTTAGCTGCTTCAAGGATGAGCTTCAAGTTGCGAACCCAGTCCGCATAGTTGCTACCATCATCTTTCAGCTTGTTTTTCTCTAGGAATGCGTTGAAATTGAGGTTGACGTTGGCAATCTACAATATTTATAAAGACAACTTTTAGACTAAGTTCATGACAATTAAGTTCATTTAATCAAATTAAGTATGAACTCCCACTTAAATTGACATCCCTCCAGTCATCTAAGTGATACATGATCCATGTTGACTAAGCCATGTCCGATCATCACGTGAGACGGACTAGTCATCATGGTGAGCAACTTCATGCTGATCGTATTCATCCATACGACTCATGTTCAACCTTTCAGTCTCTTGTATTCGAGGTCATGTCTGTACATGCTAAGCTCGTCGAGTCAACCTAGGTTTTTCGCGTGTGTAAATCTGGCTTACACCCGTTGTATGCGAACGTTAGAATGTATCACACCCGATCATAACGTGGTGCTTCGAGACAACGATCCTTCGCAATTGTGCACACTTAGGGGAATAGGTTCTTGAAATTTTAAGAGGGATCGTCTTATTATGCTACTGTCGTTCTAAGCAATAAGATGAAAAACATGATAAACATCACAATGCAATAATATAGTGACATGATATGGCCATTATCATCTTTGCTCTTTCGATCTCCATCTTCACGCATCGCATGATCATCATTGTCACCGGCGTGACACCATGATTTCCATCATCATGATCTCCATCATCCTGTCTCCGTGAAGTCGTCACGCCAACTACTACTATCACTACTACTATAGCTAACTGTTAGCAATGAAGTAAAAGTAGTAAGCACATGGCGTTGCATCTCATACAATAAATTAAGACAACTCCTATGGCTCCTGCCGGTTATCATACTCATCGACATGCAAGTCATGAAACCTATTACAATAACATGATCATCTCATACATCATACATGCAACATCACAACTTTGGCCATATCACATCACATGTCAAACCATGCAAAAACAAGTTAGACGTCCTCTAATTGTTGTTGGAAGTTTTACGTGGCTGATTTGGGATTCTAGCAAGAACGCTTTCTTACCTACGTGACAGCCACAACGATGATATGCCAAGGCTATTTACCCTTCATAAGGACCCTTTTCACCAAATCCAATCCGGCTAGAGTGGGAGAGACAGAAACCTGCTAGCCACCTTTTATGCACGGTGTGCGTGTCTGTCGGTGGAACAAGTCTCACGTAAGCGTACGTGTAATGTCGGTCCGGGCCGCTTCATCCCACAATACCGCCGAAAAATAATAAGACTAGTAGCGGCAAGAAATTGACAAATGATCGCCCACAACCTTTTGTGTTCTACTCGTGCATAGAATCTACGCATAGAAAACCTGGCTCTGATACCACTATTGGGTAACGTAGCATAAATTCAAAAAAATTCCTACGCATATTTAGATCTTCCTATGGAGAGACCAGCAACGAGAGAGGGGTGAGTGCATCTTCATACCTTTGAAGATCGCTAAGCGGAAGCGTTGCTAGAACGCAGTTGATGGAGTCGTACTCGCGGTGATTTAGATCGTGGTGTGATTCCAATCTAGTGCCGAACCACGGCACCTCCGCGTTCAACACACGTGCAGCCCGGTGACGTCTCCCGCACCTTGATCCAGCAAGGAGGAGGGAGAGGTTGGGGAAGATCTCCGGCAGCACGACGGCGTGGTGTCGATGGAGAGACGAGGTCTCCCGGTAGGGCTTCGCCAAACACCGTGGGAGAGGAGGAAGAAGGGGCGCAGGGCTGCACCGAGGGAGAGGGAAAACTGTGTGTAAAACAGCCCCAAAACCCCCACTATATATAGGAGGAGGGGAGGGGGGTGCGACCCCTAGGGTTCCCATCCTAGGTGGTGCGGAAGCCCCCCCATATGGGAGGTGCGGCGCCAGGGCACGGGGACGGGGTGGCGCACCCCTAGGTGGGCCTTAGGCCCACCAGCGCCTAGAGTTCCCCCCCCCCTCTCCACCTCCTGCGCCATGGGCCTCCTTGTGGGAGGTGCACCAGTCCACTTTGGGCTGGTTGCCCTCCCTCTTTTGGCCCATGCTACCTCTTGGGGCTGGTGGCCCCTCCCGGTGGACCCCCGGGACCATTTCCGGTGATCCCGGTACATTACCGGTGACGCCCGAAACATTTCCGATGTCCAAAACCAGCCATCCTATATATCAATCTTTACCTCCGGACCATTCCGGAGCTCGTCGTGACGTCCAGGATTTCATCCGGCACTCCGAACAAATTTCGGTAACCTCGTATAACAATTCCCTATAACCCTAGCGTCATCGAACCTTAAGTGTGTAGACCCTACGGGTTCGGGAGATAGGCAGACATGACCGAGACACCTCTCCGTCCAATAACCATCAGCAGGGTCTGGATACCCATGGTAGCTCCCTCTAGCTCCACGATGATCTCATCGGATGAACCACGATGTCAAGGATTCAAACAATCCCGTATACAATTCCCTTTGTTTGTCGGTATAGAACTTGCCCGAGATTCGATCGTCGGTATACGTATACCTTGTTCAATCTCGTTACCGGTAAGTCTCTTTACTCGTTCCGTAGCACGTCATCGTGTGACTAACTCCTTAGTCACATTGAGCTCATGATGATGTTCTACCGAGTGGGCCCAGAGATACCTCTCCGTTACGTGGAGTGACAAATCGCGATCTCGATTCGTACCAACCCAACAGACACTTTCGGAGGTGCCCGTAGTGCACCTTTATAGTCACCCAGTTACGTTGTGACGTTTGATACACCCAAAGCAATCCTACGGTATCCAGGAGTTGCACAATCTCACGGTCGAAGGAAAAGACACTTGACATTAGAAAAGCTTTAGCATACGAACAATATGATCTAGTGCTATGCTTAGGATTGGGTCTTGTCCATCACATCATTCTCCCAATGATGTAATCCCGTTATCAATGACATCTAATGCCCATGATCAGTAAACCATGATCATCTATTGATCAACGAGCTAGCTAACTAGAGGCTTGCTAGGGACACATTGTGATCTATTTATTCACACATGTATTACTGTTTCCTGTTAATACAATTATAGCATGAACAATAGACGATTATCATGAACAAGGAAATATGATAATAACCATTTTATTATTGCCTCTAGGGCATATTTCCAACAGTGACGGGTGGAGAGGCCCCGGTGGGAGGAGCTGCTAGGTCCTGAGCTCGCAATGGGAGCTCAGGCTGCAGCAAGGAGCTGCTCGTGGGAGCTTTGGGCACGCGGCCGCGGATCCGGGCTCGGGCGGGCCCGCCGCGGCTGGGTGGAGGCTGGCGGCTGGAGGGTTGGGCAGCATGGATAACGAGGGTGACGTCTAGGGGTTAGGCAGGGATCTAGGGTTAGGGAGGTTTGGGGGTTTTTCGATCCTCCAATCGCGATTGGACAGTATGTTCAGAGAGGCGGGTTAGGGCTAGCTTAGGTGGGCAGTGTAGAGGGGTGTTAGGCTGAGACGAGAGGGAAATGGTGCGACCTGGCGCTAGAGATTTAAAACACCGAAAATGTCCGACGATAAACGATGACGGTGCTGCTATGGTCGACCGTTCGGCTATCAAATGGATTATGATTGCGACGAAATTTGGCACGCGGCGTACCTGCATTAAAATAAGACTGCATGCCAAGTTTCAACCCAATCCGAGAATATTTTCTACGAACTTTTAAAAACAATATTTATTGATGTCGTGGGCGTGTGCGTGTGTGGTCGTGCTCAAAACAGACAACGACTAACACGGAGAGAATGGGCAACTAATATCAGATGCAATTTTGAAAACTGACGGCAACATGGTGTTGATGCAATGCTGATGATGCGAATGATGCGATGATGAGTGCGATAGACAAATAAGTCACACGATGAAACGAAATAAAAGGAGAATCTTCTGGAGCGTCGATCTTGGGCTACCACACATACCTGGTAGTTCATCGAGAAATACATCCGAAAATTCACGGTCCATTGGGACGTCCTTCAGCTTAATAGCTTCCATTTTATTCAGTCATGCTTGAGCTGACTACTTCTTTTCTGAGGCTGCAACTTTTACTCTTTTACCCTGATTGTGGGTGAGTGTGACCATTTGGTTGAACCAGTCAATAAATCCCTTTTTGGTATTTAGTCAATCCATTCCCACAATAACATCCAAATTGTTGCTTTCGATCACAATGATATTTGCCCAAAACGTCAAGTCTTCGATCTCAACGGTAACATCCTTGCAATTTTTTTGTGTAATTTGTTGTACTCTCGGGGACTTGATGGTCATCGAATTTTCCAAGGGGTGGGTTAAAAAGTTGTGCTTCGAAGCAATTTTTTTGAAATGAACGAATGAGAAGCTCCAGAATCAAACAAAACTATGGCAGGAATTTTGTTGATAGGAAACTTACCGAGTACTATCTTTGGCGCGTTCATAGCATCTTATTTGGCGACAAGGTTTATGTGACCCTTCCTGTGATTATTGTTGGGGTTGAAGTTGTTGTGCTTTGGTGTTGGGTCAAAGCTGGGAGGGTTGATTTTTCTTTCACCATTTCTGGCCTTTGGGCACTGTCAGGCGAAGTGTCCAGCCTCTCCACAGGCGACACATGTGATACTCGGGCGGGGAGTAAAATCCTTGTTGCTCACATAAAAGTGGGTGTTGACTTTATTGTTTGAAGTTGGGGCACGAGGAGTTTGATTCTTTACGTCCTTAGTCTTGTGCTTGATGTTGTGAGTTGGTGCCGAGTTGTTATGACGGCGCTTATGAATGTCGTCTAGGCTGCGATGTTCGGCCTCAAGCATGTTGGCCTTGTCCACCAGTGTTTTGAAATCTGGAAAGGTGTGAACTACCAGCTGGCATTTCAATGCCGGAGTGAGTCCATCCAGGAACTTCTCCATTATTTTCTCTTCTATCTTATAGTCTTCACTTGCATAACGGGATAATTTATTATACTAATCCAAATATTCCATTACAGTGGAACTCCTTTGTTTGAGGTCTTCGAATTCCCTCTTCTTGATTTTCATCACGTTGTTTGGAATGTGTGCCCCACGAAAACTCTCCTTGAATTCAGCCCATGTGATGTTGTTCTCGTCAGGGTGCACGCGGAGGATATTTTCCCACCACAAGGCTATGGATCTAGTCAGATAGTGAGGTGCGTAGAGTACCTTCTCATGGTCGGAACATTGCGCAATGATAAGCTTCCTTTCTATGTCACATAGCCAATCATGTGCTTCCATAGGTTTGTCGGTGTGCCCAAAAGTTGGCGGACGTGTCTTCTGTAATTCAGCCAACCTGGAGTGTTGTGGGTGTGGCCCACGCTGATTTCCCATATTCATCGGTTGGTTCATCATGTCATAATGTTGTTGCTGGCTCTGCTCGTAAAGACAACAAACTTCCGAACATGCTGGGTCGCTCTCGTGTCGGCTTGACTATCCTTGAGTGAAATCATTTCTTCTCTCGGCAGATTAATTTTCTCCCTGCATTCTTGGGATCGAGCCTGTCCAAGGACAACACATTTTCTCAAAGTTGGGTGAATACCGCAGAAACCAAATGAGAAATCCAAGCTAAAGGAAAAATAAAATTAAACTTTATCCAAGGAAACACTTCGAAAAGTATTTTTCATAAAATAACCATCGCGTTTGGAGAAGGACTACGGTACATATTACATCGCACATAATTATACATATCACTCAGGTCGTACTCTCGTATGCCTCACATGATATTTAAGCTAGTGCACTTCTCCTGGTCCTACATGATGCAACACGACTACTTCTCTTCAGTCTAGGAGCACACCATCATACATATCATACAAAGCGCACGGGCGTTCTGCTGCACCATCTCTAGGAGGAGTCGGAAGGGTCCTGGATCAGCTGGCCTAGGGAAAGTCCCAGATGAGGAGCTCGGGAGTCCACTTCCTCTAGCACGGGCTCTAGGCGGACTGCACGAGACGGCAAAGCACGAACTGGACTAGCAGGCATAGCAGCTCTAATGGGGCAGGAGCAGTGACTTGACTGAACTCTTCAATTGAAGGCAGCTGGCGGCGAAGCTGGCAGAGTGCACGAAGCAGAGGAAGATGGGCATGACCGAGGTGGTGCGGGGCGAAGGAGCTCAGTCCTGGTGTGAGGACGAGTAAGGGTCTCCATGCGAGCAGCCACCAAGTCATCCACTAAGACATCAAAAGCTGACTCCAAGGCTATGAGGTACTGCACGAGCATCCCAATAGCATCGTCTTCCTCTCCTTTGGGGCTGGCAAAAGCATAGTGACTGGTGTACGACACGTGGCATGGCAGGTAGTGATAAGGACGAGTCTTCATCACTTGGAAGGTGTCCCGGAGATGGGCAATTACCTCCCTAGCTGCTATCTGAATAGCCTGCCTCTCCGTAGGTATGGCTCTTTCGATGAAACGAAGATGACGGGCCTCCGGTCGCCAACCAATAAAATGCACCGACGCCTGATGCATAGTCACGGAGTCGCTGATCTTGTGGCGGTAGAACATGTACTCGGTGCGAGCCGTCGGTCCAATCATGATCTTGGCAATGACATAAAGAAGTCGCGAAAATCCCGCCGGCTCGTTGGTGAACACCTGAGGCGGGCAACTGTTGCCATCCATCTACACAGTAGACAAAAATTTCATATAGTCATAACATAAATATATGTTGACTAATAGAAAATATCTACAACATGCAGAATAATAAAACAGCTAATCCGGTTAGCGATCGTGCCTAGGGGTTTCCTACAGTCAGCCTGGCTCTCATACCAAGGTTGTCACGACCGGTTTCCAAGTAAAATAATTTATTTGGAAATCAGCCATGTGCATCACCAGTGTAGAAAAATATTTGTCACTTATAGACTCATCTTGACACAAAAAACCAGTAGTACTTAATATTAAACAGAGTAGAGCAGAGGTTGCTCTATAATTTATTACAACATGTCCAAGTCTCACACAGACGGATATGTTACGGTGGTAATGGGATAACTCTACTGCTCGTAATAAATAGGGCACGTCAGATCAAAGTAGTGTGACATGACAAGCACTACTACGCGCCAAGCGTCAGAGTGAGGCTTCACGATTTATTCGTGGTAGTGAAAGCGGTGAAATAATACAGTGGCACACTCCAAGATTATAAGACCGATTGGGAATCCTCTAGACATCAGACTCGCTATCGAATTATTCATCCATGAGGTCTCCTTCATCCATATCTAGCCACATCAACAAGCCAGTGAGTACTTCGAAAAGTACTCGCAAACAGTTTGCACAAAAGATGAGATGCATGCAAATAATTATTTATATGCATAGTTCAGAACATAATTGATCAAATAGAGGTGTTAGAAATAAATTAAGTTAGTGGATAAATTGGGCGGTAATCCTCCCGAGATATCCCAACAAAAAAATGCACCGATCGCGTGTCTAGAGCGAAGCCTCGAAAGGTTTACAAGTATTAAATTACCACCATCGAGCGTCTAAGCGGCACCTCATACATGGCATACAAATAATAACCAGCCACAGTCAGGCGTCTTGGCGACACCATAGAAAGGGCACACAAATAAATAACAAGCCGCAGTCGGGCGTCTTAGCGATACCACTGAAAGGGCATAAGAATAAATAGAATTATCCAGGTGGTACAACCAACCTTGAAGATAATTTTAGAACCAATGTGTTAATAATAATTTTTTCCACAATACTGTTATATATCCGCAACCATTATTGCTCAGCCGACTTGTACTCCAAGGACCGACTCTAAGACCGACACTTGACCTATCAAATGACCGTCCTTAACCGTGGACATGGCTACTCGAATAGTTTTGACTCTGTAGAGGGTGTACTCTTTACCCATAGCCCATGTGTTCCGATAGTCTATATGACTAACCTTGTGTATGATATTTTATAAGTAGACACTCAAAATCAGCACACACCTGTTTTACCCCGCGAAGCCCGGCTTCACTCGGACTACTTTGCCAGGGCAAAACCATAAGACGGGGAGGTTCCAACCTTGACTAGCATGGGATCAAATTTATAACGTGCGCTACAAGGGAGTGCCCTCCCTCTCAATCCCAGACAAGAAACACCCATGCCCACTGAACGGATGACTGGATTTAGTCTAGGGCCATGGATACCTTCATCCCGGCCCTCTACTTGGTGTGCGACTAATAATAGGCCTACGGCCGACTATACCAAATCCTCATCCAGGAAACTGTGGTAGCACGATAATGAAAGTAAGACACCGACAAGACTCAATCTAGGTCGATTCTGGAGTTATTACTTTCTTCCCATCACAATTATGCACTTATCATGACCAGGTCATAACCTTTCACGTTCCATGTGACTAGGTTATCCACGACCTCTCACAACCATCACATGTCATAGTCATGTTTTAGCATTGTTTATGAGATATGCAATATGCTTGAATAATGCAATGGATGATTTTTAAATGTTTGTTAGTGAGCAAACAACACATAAAAATTCAAACATGCTTGCGTGGTTCCACGTAGTCGGGATCAAGCTAGGTGAAGTTCATGTCGGCGTTTCCTTCGTCGGAATCTACGGCATATAACACATACCGTCGTAAGAGTTGAGGCCTAGCTACTGTCTCCAAATAATTTTCAAATAAATCTGAAAATAAACTAGACCCTCAGAGCAAGATTTTGCGAAAAGAATCAATTCAAAAGTTGTTATATATTAATAGTTAAATGCAAAACAAATTTAGGGACCATTTTGTAATAAAACAGAAGGTTCCCAGGGGCTAGTTTGAGAAAACTCAAAACGCCCTAAAGAAAATACGTTTCCCTACCTCGAAGGCGGCTTCTAGCGAAAACGCCTTTGGTAAAAACGCTTCGAAAAGAAAGAACCCTGGCGAGGGACCCCACCGTGTCAGGTTCGAACTCACCAGCGCTAGAGGCGTGCGCTGGTCGCCGGCGGTGACAGGCGAAGGGGGGAGAGCCAAACGAGGGCACCTATGCACTCACCGTGTTCCTCCGCATCAGTGAGGGGTGGATTGGGTCGAGGGGGAGGCTCTACTTTGACGGCGACCTTGCTCCGGCGGACGGTAGCTTCGGGCATCATCGGATCTCACCGTGGGGCTCGCCTGCGATCCAATCGGAGGGGGCTTAGGAGGAGAGAACCACTAGGAGGTTACAGAACGTTTCAGGGGCTCACATACCCGCTCACCTTGCTCGAATGTTGTCGAGGTCAATGGCGGTTCGGAGTGGCCGGAGTCAGAGAAGAAGGCCTCTCCGAGGACCTTCTCTGGCTTGGGCACGGCTTCGGAGTGGGGATGGAGTGTGGTGGAGTGGGTGATGGGTTCGACAGCTCGGAGGGGGCTCAATTTATAAAGGCCCGAGAGAGGTGTCGCAGGTCTTAACTCGAATGAGCGATTTCGGTGATCTAGGGGGTTAGTCAGGTAGTTAGGTGGTCGTGTCAGTACCTACTCAGCTAGGGGGTTCCATTTTTGGTCAAGGATCGACCAGCCATCGACGCAAAATGTGGCTCGACGATGCGGGTCTCGCTATGCACGGCGGCAACAGAGTTCGGTCTCTGCGCTCCCCGGGGCATGGGGAAGAGAAACGCGGCACGCACTGGGCCACCGACACGCGGAGCCTTTAGGTAAGTGGCGCGGAGCTACATCACGGGAGACTCTCATGGGCGCGGCAACCGCTGTAGATGTTGTTGCCGGAGCTGATTGGCTCGGCCAGCTCACCACCGACGCCAGCAAGCCTCCAAGGTGATGCACGACGCGTGGATAAGCTCGAGCACAGGATTGAGCATCTCCCTTCGATACTGTGGTGATTGACGTTGTTCACTAACTGAAACAGTGAACTCTGAATGTTTGACTGAATCAAGTTCACACACAAGGCTGCAGTGCATGCTAGGTGTTCGACCAAATGAAAGTGGCACGTGGCCAAAAATTTTTGAGCTGAAATTTTTTGGGGTGATCTCTCATTGAGTGTAGAGACTGCCTACAATTTTTTACAATTTTTGAAAATGGTTTAGTCTGGTTTTTATTGAAAATAGTGTATTTTGGGTCAAACTTGAGCCAAACGAAATTTTAAATTTTCATATTAGTAACTCCAAGATTTTTGGTGAAATGGGTTGAGGGTACTAAAGCCTTCTAAGGGTAGGAGTTTGGGTTTCAAATTCCAAAGGAATCACCGAGTTCCTTTGTAAATTTGCTGGGGTCAAAACTGAATACAGAAAATGCTTTTATTTGGAATAAAAATATAAAAGGTAATTAAACCCTTCTAAAACTTTGGGAAAATCAATAAAAATGAAGACCTAGATGTTAGAGAAGTGCCAAAGGGTCTAAATCAGAATGGAGTAAAAACAAATCTTGATGAAAATTAGCAATTAAACCTCTAGAAATTAATTCTAAGGTTTTGAAAAGGTATAAAAGATTCTCCAAAACCAATTCATTTTGAGAAGAGGCTAAAAGTATCCTTTTCAAACCACTTAGGTTGAGAAAAGAAAGTTCCAAAGAATTTCTTAAAGAGGTTTTCAAAGAATTTCAAAGCTTTTCATCAAAGCAAAAAATTTAAATCCATTTTGAAAAGAATCCAAAAGTCATGAAATCCAATTTAAAAATTTGGGTGTTAGATAGGTCCTTCGGCCATGTGTGTTGGACAAGACACACCGTACCAGTTTACATAAAGACCAAACTTATGATTTTTGGGAAATGTTCCAACCATCATACCTGACCGAGATTCATATCTGATTGGGGTCAGGATACATCATGCTTGAGATGCGTGAGAACAAAGATGGTGATGCAAGATCCATGGGATATGGACTATGGAAGCAAGCCTTGAATCACCAATTGGATAGTAAGACACGTGATCAAGATATCAAGACATTCATGCCCACATGGAGTTCTTACAACGAAATGCAATCAAGTCATATATTGGGAAGCATCATCGAGGATATCAAGGTCCTTTTGTAAGCCTTGGTTAGCTCTTATGAAGGAACTTAATTTCCTTGATCAAATCAGTCAGTGACTTGGGGTGCTAAGAAAAGTTATATGAAGTGAAGACACCAAAATTTCAAAACATATAACACTTCACACATGCGTGAATTATTCGGGATGATCCCAGAGGAAGTGAAACGAAATTTCTCATATTCACGGCGACAAGAATGCACGTGAACCTGGGGGAAAACACTTCTTCTTATCAAACATATTCTTCTTGAGCTAGGTACAAAGATAATGCTTTTAAAAGCTTCATCATGAAACATAGAGAAGTTGAGGATGTGGCCGATGGGCTCAGCAACAATCCCGCAAGATTTCGATAGGGATGAATTTCCAAAATTATAAGATCAAGGAGATAGCATTTGTCAAAGCAAATGATATAATGGCCTATGGTCGAGGGAATGAAAAGAATTAAACATTTGGTCAGAGGGTGCACTCGAAAAAATAGGCTGAGTAGCACGACCAATGCTAAATCGGTGAGTCAACAACCAACACACTAAGGATGAAGCTACTAGTCATTAATTTCAAAGCAATAGGGTTGCCAGAAGTATTAGAATCATACGTCAGAGTTCACTTTTGGTATTGTGCTTAGAAACAACACGGGGACGAATAAATGAATAGTGATGGCGAGAAGTATCACTATATCAAGAATTATTTAAGGGGTGCAACAATCCTCACAACATTCTTGACATAAAAGATGGTGATACTCTAAGGTAGAAGATAACATAAGTTGGGTAGCAAGGAACTCAAGAGACAACACAAAACACGATCAAGTTTGTGTTGGAGGGAAGGCAATAGGGTTGTCGATGATAATACAAATCAACAAGGGGAAAGGATGGTATTTCTCATCATGAAGTCGATCGATATCATGGAAGAGATCAGAATATTGATGACGATCATGACAGATTGGTCGAAAAGATTCATGAAGATGTAATCGTTCAGCAATGACATCAAGCAAGGGAATAGTGAAGTGAAAAGGTTGTCGGAACCACAAATAAGACTGCTAGCTCAGAATCGAAATTTCCTTTCAAGACAACCAACATGACATTGAAATAATCGACATATTCTTATAGCACTGTTGAAAACGTGTTCCGGGATGAAAGACAAAGATAGCACGGTCAAGCTCTAGCATGACGATGATGATGTAGCCTAATAGTTTGGGAGGACATTATCGAGTACAAACTCATAAGCAAAGAATATTACTAAGAGTTGTTGAATTGCAATGCATACTCGATTCAGTTATCGGTGTACTTGAGTGTCCAACGACTCAAAACACGAGGAAACCGAATCAATGAAATATCATAGTTGATGAGGAGCTCACAAGAAGTTATATAGCTCCGTGATATTCTCGAGATACCAAGGATAATACTCGGAGGTAGATCGGAATAGACGTGAGACTAATGTATTGATTTGAGGAAGACAAGAACTTTAACTTGTCTACATATGGATCAAAGAAGAACAATCATGGTCGGAACCACAGTTGCAAAGTACCAAGTCACAGATGCAATATCAAATCATACAACGACTGATTATTGACACGAGAATTTTCCATGATAGGATCAACATCGTTTCTATGGGCATGAAAACAAGTTCAAGGTCGACACCCACTTCATCAATGCTTCACCTGTCGTTTACTCCTCGCCTTTGATGCAGTTGTAGCTTGGAAATATTATCTCGCAAAACACCAGAAGAGGAAGACTCCTGAAAACTCTCGGGATCACACAGAATTAGGAAGGCATAGGTTCAACCCATCGGGGTATCTTAGGAACGTATACCACATACTTCAAGAGCCATTAACACATGCTTGAAGAGCATGGTTGACAAAATCATAGTATACAACTTATCAGAGGGAGAAGACACAATTTACCAATGGCATCATGTATCACGAGAAGCATATCCCCAGAAGTTTTTGAATGTAAAGGAAGCCATCGGATAATAACCCAACAATAGGTCTGACGGTCCACAAAGGACCTGATGTGACTATTGGTACTCAATAAGAGGGAGATAGAATGCAAGGCATCGGATTATAGAACATCTAAAAAATATAGATACTTAAATACCAAAGGAATTTATGATTTTCAGGTTGGTGTACCAAAATCAGATGCTCCGGTCAAATACAAGCAAGCCCAAGGAACTTAGATGGACAATCAACCAAGGTTGATTTGCCGAGAACTAGCTCTTGTTTGGAAGGACTTCTGAGCCGGAAGGATAATTTCTGAGGATCAATTGATGATTGCAGGCATTCGCGCACATGTTGAATCAATAAGATCAGAATAACAATCACAAGGATTTTAATGAATATTGCTAGACATATGGAATTAACAATAATGCAAGCATGTAAGGAAGGTCAATAGGAATATGCTACTGAGGATTTCGGAAGATCGAATAGCAATTCGAGGAACTTGCGAAACCCATGTCAAGTGGGGATGAATGAATCCTCGGTAAGATAACTCGATGTATCATGTAATAACAAGAGCAACTAGAAACAAAGTATGATCGACATTTGTATGTAATCATCCATAAGGGTTGACGGAGGAAGGGAAATTGCAAGGGCGATGAGCACAAGTTCTCGAGAGAACATCGGAGAGTATCTTCGGACTCTTCTAACGAATCAAGCCATCGTCTGGAATGAGGGGCTCTCCGGAAGGAAGTATTTATGAGAACCTAGAGTTAGAGTTAGCAAAATATTCAACCCGAAAGAGAAGAGAGATCAGAACCCTTTGCCGGTCTCGAATGAGGGCCTCTCTGGAAGGAAGTATTTACGAGAACCCTCAACAAAGAGGCCAACCCGCAGGTCTAAATCCTAACCGTGCATGGGTCATGGGCCCATCACCCTTTGCGCTCCTGCACGATGCAAGGACGGGCGAGGTCAGTCCGGGCACCTCTTATACAAGAACGATGCTTATTCGGACCACTCAAGTGTGTGCCGCGCCATTGCTGACGTCTAAAGAGCTTCGGCCGATACCACAACGTTGAGTACCCGTAACATCTCCCACGTGAAGGTTAGTGTGAAAAGGTCTCCCGACCAACTCAGATCAAATACCCAAATCTCGTTAGCATTTTATTTAACATTGCAGCGACGATCAACAGCGACCACGCCCAGTCACAACCACACGGAATCCACCCGCAACACACCACATGTACCTAGTGGCATGGTAAAGTAACTATGCGGCTGTAACATTAGAGGGATCCAAGGTATCACCCTCGATGGATTTCGAACGATGTAATCGTCAAGGTGTCCAGGGAGGAATCACCCTCAATGTACCATGCTTGATGGGTTGTATGAAAGAGTCATTATCGGAGGTGGTGAAGGAGGAATCACCCTCCGAGAACCACTGCTGGTCAACTACACTACATAGCCAACATCAGGAGTACGTATCGAGGTGTCCCCTCGGTACTCGATAGTAGCTTTGCAGCGTCGTATAACTAAGGGGTGTGCGTGATGTGACGGGTCTTGGCTCGTCGATCAGATGATCGAGACTTGGTGATAAAGCGGGGCAACTGGACTAAGGGGTCAAAGGGGATCACTGATCCACCTATACTAAGCAGTTAAAGTGTGGTAGGGTAAAGTAGCAGTTCATCAAAATCAGGTTATGCATTAGAATAGGAGCTATCTACAATAGTAGCAAAATCTAATGCAAGCATGAGGGAGAAAGAATAAGCGATGTAGGAATGATCAAGGGGGGTTTTCTTGCCTTGTTGCTCTACGGAAAAGGGCTCATCGTTAGAGGGGTAGTTGTACCCGGCAACAGTGTGTGTCCCGGGGTCTACCGGAGAGAAGAGGGGGAGAAACAATAAATATAAAAGCAACAGATGCATCAAGATGCGTGACATGGCAGTATGTTGTGCTAGGGATAATCTAAAGCAGTACTAAACGTCATGGACGGATCCAGAAAATATGTGACGATATTTCTCGGGTTTGTGGCTATTACCGGACAAGCAAGAACGATAGAAAAGTTCCATGTTCATCACACTAGTCGCATGTGACAGATGAACGGATAGTGTATTCAGATTTTCTCGTTTTTCTAATCAATTTTCATGTACAAATTCTTTTCATTAGATTTATGGTTGATTTTCTATTAATTTTCAAAGTTTTATCAATATTCATAAATTTCTAGAATTATTGTATTTAATTAATACGAATTGACCAAGTCAATTTGACTAGTCAAAAGGGCAAGTGTGGCCCACATGTCATATACTATTCACTAAACAAATAAATAAATATATCTTATTTAATGGAGGCCAACATGTCATCTACTACTAGACTAACTTAGCGCTAAGCTAGTACTAATTTAATTCGAAACTAAGCCTAGTACTTCCTCATTCCAAAATTCTTATCTTAACTCTGTCTAAAAATGGATTTATCTAAATACTAAAACTTGACTAGATACATTCACATCTAAACAAATCTAAGACAAAAATTTTAGGACGGAGGGAGTACTAGTTAAACACGGCCATCCACACATGGTTGTGCATGCCACAGCCAGCCACACACACACAGACGATGGAGACACATCGCACACCACACACTGCACACACACACAACACACAACACATTTAGCCATGGCCAACACCAGCTTCAGGTAGTGGCGGCAGCTGATAGCACCGGTTAGCAGTCGCAGCAGCGGTTAGCAGCGGTTAGCAGCAAGGAGCAGCAGTGTCAGATCAGCAACAGAAGGCAGGGCAAGCAGCACCGCAGAGTAGTAGCAGCAAAAGAACAGAAGCGACTCCAGGCAGTAATGGTAGCAGCAAAGCAGCAGCGCAACGGCGTCTAGTCGCGGCAAGCACATGCTGTGCGCAGGCGCGGGAGGCTGCGGGGGCACGTGGGAGCAGCGACCAGCGGCACAAGAGTGCAGGCGAGCGTGGGGTGCGGGTGGTGCGGCCGGGGCGCGAACGCGCGATGACAGTGGTTGGGACGGCTGCGCGAGCGTGCAACAGCGAGCAGCGACACAACAGCAGCAACGACATAACAACAACGACATCATGCAAACAACCACGGTGGAGCAGCAGCAGGGAGGCGGGTGTGCGCGACGCAGGAGGCGCGGGCGACCAATGCAGGAAGCGCAGAGCAACAGCACGCATGCACGTACGCGTACATTCGGGCGAGCTCGGGGCGGCAACTACAACGACGGATCGAGTCGAAAAAAGGGGGAATCGACAAAGGCGCTCACCCCGATTCTCGTGGATAAGATTAGGAGGTCAGGGCGTCCTGGAGAAGCGGCAACAAAGATGAGGTGGTGGCGTCCGCAGCGGAGAAGAGCTCGATGGTGAGCACACAGGTTGTCCCGACTTGAGCTCGTCCCCGAAATGGACGAATTCGGCAGCAGCCGACCTCCCGGACGTGCTCCCTCATGCGAGAGAGGCTGTTGTACGCATCAACGAGGGTGAGAAAGTGGTGATCACGTGAGCTCGTGAGCTTAAATTCGGGACACAGAGGTGGGGGAACGAGGGAGAACGGGGGAGGAGTGGCAGAGGGCGATGTAGGGTTTTCGGGGAACGTATTTGTAGGTGCTATGTGGTGGCCATTGGGTCATGGTGGTCGTGGATGGCCTCCATGTGACGGCATGTACCTCTTGTGTACTAGATGTAGGTGAAAGGCGAAGGTAGGTTGGCACAAATGCACTGTGGCCACTTATCGCCCACTAGCACAGTAGATCTCGTATATTTTTTCTTTTTCTTTTTTATAATATTTTGCAATATTTAGTTTATGCAACAATTTTTTTTTTGCTATAACTAAAACTTCGCACATAAATCAAGCATAATATTTTGGGGTGGCACAAAAAGTTTCAAAGTATTTTGTAAGTTTTAAATATTTTTAGAAATTGAAACGGTCAATTTATTTTTTGCTGTCCCACTATTAAAATTCCTAGGGGAATTTTGGTAGTTCAAGTGATGTTGTTTTCCTTAACATAATTACCTATGGAATATTTACAACCCAACCAAGATTTTTCTTTTAGAGTCTGAAGAAATAATTTATTTGAATTTATGTTAAATTTGAAATTTGGCTTTTATTTTATTAAGTGACAATCTAGCTTAGTTAAATATGATGACCTCACATTATTAGGGTGCGATTACTGTTGCTTAAGTCAAGTGAATCACTTGAATACCCCAATGTCACTACACGTATCCGCATGCAAGACATACATAAAGTGTTCTCAAACCAAAATATTCAATCCAACATAGCAAGATCTTAAATTGAAAGACTCAGTTCATCACAACAAGGTAGCACGGTAATAATATTTATATGATCCAACTAGATTAACAAGGCCAGTGGTACGTCAAGATCGTGCCATCTCAAGACCACGAGAGAGAGATTGAACACATAGCGACTAGTACATACCCTCAGCCCCGAGGGTGAACTACTCCCTCTTCGTCATGGCCTCGGTCGGGATGATTAAGATGGCCACCGGATATGATTTTCCCTCTCTTGCAGGGTACTGGAAAGGTTCTAGATGGGTTTTTTATCGATACACACAGGTGCGATAGCGGAGAAGAAGTTCTCTCTTTATTTCTGGGTTTTGTGGTATATATAGGATTTTTCAGCGGTGGAATCATGCAAAACGGAGCCACGTGGGCCCCACAAGCCATGATGGTACAGCCTAGGGGGCGCCCAATTGGCTTGTAGCCCATAGGTGGATCCCCTTCAGTGATTCTTCGCTCAAATATTGCTTATTACCTCCAGAAAAATTAATAAAAAGTATCGGATGATTCTGAGAACTTTCATTTTCTACAAAAAAACGTCTTCATCAGCCCAAGCATCGGCTCCTACACCTTCAGTATCTACACCATCGCCTTAGAGGACATCATCTGAAGCCTTCTTCGGCCCTCTCTTGCCGACTCCTTCAACAGCTACCGGAAGATACCGAGCCTAGAGCGACACATAGTTCTATATCTTTGAACTTTTCGATAACTTATTACCAAATGGGGAGAAGTTTATAGATCATTAGGGCTTCGAGAGAGGTAGTGTTGCCTTTTGTTGATCACTTCTGTTTCTCACACATTTGGTTTACCTTTTGGATGTCTTAAACTTTGATGTGTTTGATCATACACTTTGATTGTTGATGCTACTATGTCCTATCCTTATGATATCTATGTGGTTATCATTCACTCATTTATTGGTGTTATGTGCATTGTAATTCATTCATATCATTTATACTCACCACCAAGATATATGTGACATGGAAGAGTGACCCCTAATCTATTATGCATTTGCATTCAAACGCAAAATTTCAAATAATGCACAAATTTATGGGGAGCTCTTACTTATCACATACTTCTCAAAGCGACGATGATATGGATTGATTACATTTTTTGTCAAATCTTTGACCTATATGTTGTCATCAATTACCACAACGGGAGATATTGAAAGAACAACTTCTCCCTAGGTGGTTTTGGTAATTAATAACAACATATATGCCATTGGACTACTGATTATATCTAGTATATTTTAGGAAAAGTTGAATGACGAATTGACTAAGGATTGTGAGAAGTATCCCTAGATGCAAGGAACATCTATTGGCAACAAGCTTCAAGACTCTACATTTTATATTTTGTGAGAAATCACATTTGAGACCATAGGAAAGCCAATACTATTAAAAGGGGATGAGGTGACTATGACGATCTTGTTTCTCAAGTGCTTAGAGATTATCCACCAAAAATGCTCATAAAATTCTCCCACAAATATTCTATCCAAACCACGATGTCAAATTTGGTGGCACAAATATTTCCAAATCGGCCCCATCCAGTTTACCCTAGACAAATCCATAGCAAAACCTAGAACCTCGGTACTACCAAGTCCAATGTTGATGCAACCGAAAACAGTGGCCAACCTACTGATGTCGATTTGTTTAAAACTGGAATTCACGATTTTAGCAAATCGGTGTCACCGAGTTTTCTATCTGCCTAGGCTAGCCAAAATTGGACCCTCCAGATTCATATATCAGTCTCGCCCAAAAGCCTAAAGTTGCCACATTTTTCTCTAGTTGGTGCCACCGGGTTTTTAGTTTGATTTCACCGAGTTGGGAAATAATGTTGTACTCATTGAATTTTTTGAGATGCCTATATATACCCCTCCACCTACCTATCATTTGTAGAGGAAGCACTCAGAACGAACCAACACTTGCCCATCCATTTTTCTGGTAGAGAGACACCTACTCATGTGTTGAGATTAGGATATTCCATTCGTACCATATGAATGTTTATTTCTAGCCTCCCCAGGTTGCTTTCCACCCAATCAATCTCTTCCTGCCAAGCCAAATCTGTGAGAGAGTGATTGAGTGTTGAGGAGACTATCTTTTGAAGCATAGGAGCAAGGAGTTCATCATACTACCACATCCATTACCTTTTGGAGAGTGGTGTATCCTAGATTGGTTAGGTGTTGCTTGGGAGCCTATCACTTCATGTGGAGTTGAACCAAGAAGTTTGTAAGGGCAAGGAGATCGCCTACTTCGAGTAGATCTACCCCGAGTGAGGCATGTCCTTCATGGACGTAAGCTGTGATGGAATATACAGGTTGCTTCTCCGTGGACTTTTCGTGGGTTGAGTCCTCCATGGATTCTCATGGTCGTTACCCTCTGTGGGTTGAAGTCTCCATCAATGTGGATGTACGATAGCACCACCTACCGTAACCATGCCAAAAATCTTCGTGTCAATCTTTGCGTTTGATCTTCCTATCCCTACCTTCTACTTACATGTGCATGTCTTTAATTTCCGTTGCTATAGTCTTAGACTTGTATGTGTAGGGTATGCTTGACTTTCTACAATTTTTATGGTAAAGTAGTATAATTGGGAAAAAGCTAAGTTTTTATATGGTCAAGTAGTATAATCATGAGCCCTCTAGACATACTTCGGATCCTATTGCATTGGTATGAGAGATTTGGCCTCAGTTGCATTGGTTTCAGAACCTAGGAGAGTATGGCGTCAATTGAGGAAAATTACCATCATAGAGCTCTCTATTTTGATGGTACAAACTTTGCTAGTTGGAAGCATAAAATGAAAATGCATACTCTTGGTCATAACCCCAGCGTTTGGGTTGTTGTTCGTGTTGGATTGCAAGGTGAATTCTTTGGTGATGGAAGGGAACCACATCATGGAGTGACCGCGAAGGAATTGAAAATGTTGCAATGCAACGCTCAAGCTTCTGACATACTTTTCAACTGCCTATGCCCCGAAGAGTTCAACAAGATTAGTCGACTTGAGAATGCAAAGTAGATTTGGGATACTTTGCTTGCTATGCATGAAGGTACCAAATCCATGAGGAAATCTAAGTTGGATGTGATACAGAGTCAACATAAGAAGTTCAAGATGAAGGATGGTGAAGGAGACGTTGAGATGTACTCTAGGCTTTCTCTCATCACAAATAATATTGCCGGCTTAGGAAGTGAAGAGATGACCGACAAATTCATCATCAAGAAGATCATTAGAGCCATGGAAGGAAAGTACGACACCGTGTGCATATTGATGCAAACGATGCCAAACTATAAAGATCTCAAGCCACCTGAAGTCACTCGGAGGATTGTTGCTAATGAAATGTCACTCAAAGACAAAGAAGAGCTTCATAAAAAATTGAGCGGTGCATACAAAGCTTCAACTGACACTCCCGCTACTTCAAATGACAACCATGTCACCATTGAAGAGATAAGCCTCATATTTAATAAATTCAACAAGTTCTACAAGAATATAGGCAAATAGAGAAGCTCCAACTCAAGATATTAAGAGAACCCTTCATCTAGTCGTGACCGAACTTGCTATAATCGTGGAAGGCCCGGACACTACTCCAATGAGTGCATGACCCCCCACAAAATAAGAGAAGAGTCACCTAAAAGACGCAGCTCAAGAGATGAGTCAAATTGAAGAGAGAGAAGGAGTAGAGAATATTGTTATGAACGAAGACCCTCCCGGAGAGGCAAGTAATCTGAGAATAAGGACAAGTACAGAAAGAGTCACTTATGAATAAAACATCAAGCTCAAGTTGGTGAATGGGTATCTCATACTTGTGATCTGCGTTGGGTTTTCCATGAAGAGGAACGGATTATCGCAGAACAGTGTGGGAAAGTATTTCCCTCAGTTATGAAAACAAGGTTAATAGAACCAATAGGAATATCAACCACAATTGTCTTGAGCGGCTACACACAAAAGAACAAACAACTTCCACCCAACGCGGGCAAGAGGGTTGTCAAACCTCTTGTTGATGTTATTTGCATGTGAGTGAGGTGTGTAGATAATTGTAGATAGCAAGTAAAATAAAAATAAGTAAATGGAAACAAGGTATTGGAGGTTTTTATATATGTTGTGAATAGACCTGAGGGCCATAGCTTTCCCTAATGGCATCTCTCATAAAAAATAGAATATGTTCGGTAAACAAATTATTGTTGGGCAATTGACAAAAAGCAGATAGTTATGCGATATTCACCGCAATGATCATGTGTATATAGGCATCACGTCCATCATTTTATCCTTAGTAGCAGCAACACAAAAATGCATGCTGTCCCCTTCTGTCACTTGGATATAGAAATTCACTAGGTTGACCTACTACAACGCACCTCTATCACCGAATAAATAACGATCTAGTTGGTAAAACTATTTCAATAGATGGGAGAGAATTATGAAGCTATCATAATCAACTCAAATATTTATCATGTATAATCTAAAAATAAACCCACAATTCATCGGATCCCAACAAACACACTTCACAAAAGGAATTAGATCATGTGGATCAAAGCGAAGATGCAATGATCATTGTATTGAAGATCAAGAGAGAGAGAGAGATTACCATCTAGGTACTTGCTATGGACCCATAAGTCTGTGGTCAACTACTCACACAACTTTGTGAGGGCGGCAAGGTTGATGAAGAGGCTATCCAAGATCGATCCCCCTCCGACAGGGTGCTGGAACGGAGCTCCAGATGGCCTCCCGTCGAAATAGAGACTTGCGGCGGCGCAAAAAGTGTTTCGGGACTACTTCTAATTTTTAGGGTATAAGAGAATTTATAAGCCACAGAACGGAGTCGGGAGGGCTTCGAGGGGCCCACAAGCCAACATGCCTCGCTCTCCGAGGTTGCGTCGTGATGGCTTTTTGGTCCCTCGTGTGGCCCCACCCTTCCTCAGATACTTGCTGCTCTTATTTTGTACTAGAAAAAATCACCAAAAAATTTCAGGTCAGTTGGGCTTCGTTTGGTATAGAAAACCTGAAAAGTGAAAAAGATGCAGAAAACAACAACTCGCACTAGGCACTGGATCAATAAGTTAGTGCTAAAAATAATGTAAAGTGGTAAATAAATTCCCCAAAAGTATTTTAGAATGATAATATATCATCATGGAACAATAAAAAATTATAGATATGTTGGAGTCGTACCAAGCATCCCCAAGCTTAATTCCTCCCCGTCCCCGAGTAGGTAAATGATAAAACATGATTTTTTATGTGACATGCTATCCATGATGTAACCTTATGCATGTATGGTCATTAAGAAACGATGAATTAACAAATATTAACACAACAACACTTATAGGTATAAGCAGCAAAATCATTAATCTTTCAAATTATGTGATCCTCAAAGATTGTTTTACCCCCTTCATCTTATTATATTAGCAAGGCATGGCTCCACCTTCACCACATTAATACAAATGTCAAGCACCACGGTGTCCAAGTGAGGCAATTGGATCATACTTTTTCAATATGCATCAACTTTTTATTGTTCATGCAATACATGAGTGTGAACCATTGGACATAGCATAAAGGTGGAATAGAATATGGTGGTAGGTTTCAAAGGGGTGGAGAAGATAGTCTCACATCAACAAGGTGTACCAACAGGCTATGCAGATGCCCGTCGAGATATCGATGCAAGGAGTCGGGATTGCCATGCAAATGATGCACTAGAGCTATAAGTGTATGAAATCTCCATTGAAGCTAAGTGGGGCGTGCATCCAACTTGCTTGCTCAGGAAGACCCCGGGAATTTGAGGAAGCCCGTCATCAGAATATACAAGCCAAGTTTATGAAAAGGTGATACCCACTAGCATATGAATGATATAATCATGAGACACTCTAGATGAAAACAAGGTGCCACTTTGAGGCACAAGTGTGGTAAAGGATAGTAGCAAAGTCCATTCTCTCTTTTTCTCTTATTCATTTTTTATCTTTTCATCTTTTATTATTATTATTTATTATGGTGGGCTCATTTTGACTCCCCTATTTTTATTTGCTCACTAGGACAATGCTCTAACAATGATGATCAACACACTTTTATTTACTTACAACTCAATATGAAAAATGATAGGATGATATGACTCTGTATGAATGCATCTGACAATGTACCAAGATGTGCAAAGATCTAGTGTGACATGTATAAAAAAAATGATGAATGGTAGCTTTGCCCAAAATACTATGTGAGCTCTATATGATCATAAAAATCATTATGATGATGAACGAACTAGTCATGTGAAGTGACGGTGGCATTTGCATGGCAATAAATCTATTAATGGCTGTGGAAATGCCATGCTAGGTAGGTATGGTGGATGTTTTTAGGAGGATATAAAAAGGATTATGTGCAATAGAGCGTGCCATTTCATGGCGTTTCGATGTACCGGCGAAAGTTGCACAGATCCTCAAGGTGAGAACTGGCGATGCACATTACCGAAGGGCCCAACAAATGTGAGGAGGTGAGATTGCATATGTCCAAGGTGTCACATTAGTCATGAAGAACTCATGTACTTATTGCAAAGTATTATAAGTTTTATCACAAATCAAAGTACTACTCACATGCCTCGAGGGAGAGGATTGGTAGGAATTAACCATCGCGCAACTCCGACTCAAAAGAACACTAGGATTTCAACAAGGAATAGAAATGCTCACACATCATCACCATGCCCTTTTAATTTTTAGATGAACAAGAAGTTTAACATATTTTAATATCAACACCTCTTTGAATTAATAATAATTCACTGACGCATTTTTCATATCACCACATCGATATCATTAACCCGTATTTTCTCTATATGTGCTACATGATGGTTTTAATTATCACTCATTGAATACCCTTATTTTTTATCGAGTCTTATGACCCATGCAAATTACCGTCACTATTTATCTAAATCTCAAATAAATATAAGTGAAGAATGAGAGCATAATATTTCTATAAAATCTACACGCCACCGTGCTCAAAAATATATAAGTGAAGTACTAGAGCAACTACTAAGCTCGAAAGATATAAGTGAAGCACATAAAGTATTCTAACAAACTATGATGATGTGGTAACTCTCTCAAATAGGTGAATACAGAAAACAATGATTGTGGCAAACTGTAAGTAAAAGCAAACATAAACAAACGATGCTCCAAGCAAAACTCATATCATGTGATGAATAAAAATGTAGCTCCAAGTGACATACCGATAGATTGAGCCTAAAAGAGGGGGTGCCTTCCGGGGCATCCCCAAGCTTAGACGCTTTATTCTTCCTATAATATTACCTTGGGGTGCCTTGGGAATCCCCAATTTTAGTCTTTTGCTGCTCCTTAATCCTTTTTCCATCGGGATAATATCAAAACTTGGAAACTTCAATCACACAAAACTCAACAAAAATATCGTTAGATCCCTTAGCATAAGCAACAAAAATATTTTCAGGTACTATTATAAGTTTATCCTTATTTTATTATAGCATAGGGTACTATATTGTAACTTCTCCATGGCTTATACCCTACGATACGATCCATAGCATCATCAAAATAAGCAAACCATGCAAGAAAAAATAGAATCTGACCGAAACAGAACAGTCTGTAGTAATATGTAATGAACCTATACTTTTGTAACTCTAACAATTATGAAAAATTAGTAAGAAGTGATGAATTTTTATAGAAATGCCTTGTAAAAAGTTCGTCTTAAAAATACATTCTAGTAGAATCAGAGAAATTCTGCACTGACGTCGAAGTTTCTGTTTTTGCACCATATGAATTCTACTCATCATACAAATCATCCTGAAGGATTTACTAGGCACAAAAAAATTAAAAAATTAAAACACAATCATCAGAGAAACAATAATAATGTTATCACAAACAAACAGAAAGTAAAAGATAAAAATAAAGATAACTATTGGGTTGCCTCCCAACAAGCGCTATTGTTTTACGCCCCTAGGTAGGCATATTGCAATATTTCAAGTGTTGTCATCTTTGCGAGAATGATCCAACATGCTATAATAATATTCCCTCCTTTCAGCAGCAAGCTTTCTTATAGGTAAGAAAAAATAATTGAAGAGACTAAATAACACAACATTAGGATCTGAAAGGTCTACCTAGGGAGGAACATTAGGGTATTCCTTAGGTTTTTGATAAGTGATAGTTAGTTCCTCATTGTGTAACTTCAAATAGTGTTATTTCCTTAATTTTATTTCAAGCTCATAATCCAATCCAAGTTTTGGTATAGCAAATTCATCATTGAGTTCAGAGATCTGATCAACTAAGACCTTAAATGATACCTTCTTTCTAAGATTCTCATCATAAGCAACATAATCCGTGGATCTTAATTTTCTTATTTCTTCCAACCAGTAAAGAATTCCCTGTATGGTTGGGAACTCACCATTAACCCTATAATGATAAAATATATCCCTAGCTTATTGTATGATATTACTAAATTATTGATGAATAAATATAGTAGTTAGACCTTCAGTGGAAGCTTCATGGATATTAGAGAATTCGAGGAACAACCATTGTATAAAAGGATGCATCTACACAAATTGTCTTTCCAATTGTACAATAAGCAAAGATATAGCCTCCGCATAACTTGTATCTCTAGCAACAATAGAACCTCCTATAAATGGTAATGATCCCGCACAAGTGAAAAAATCTTGAATCACACTCTTTCCAATAATATTACCACTATCTATGGGAGTTTCTTAGTTTCCATAATAGGTTCTACCTTAGGAGCAGCATCCAGTTTTTGATTAGCAAATTCATGAAAATTTCTTTTAGCATTCTCATCGCAAGGTGAAGTTGGAAAATCAAGGGCTTCTGCACTAGAGGCAGAGGCATCACTAATTTCAAACTCAGACATGATAGCAACTTTCAAGCAAACTAGAGAGCAAAGATGCAATATAGTGACAAGCTAAATAAGCAAAGGTAAATATTTTTGTATTTTTATTTTTTATGAGAAAAAATAAATATACCAGCAAATAAAAAGTAGAACAAGTGAATAAAAATTTGTGTTGAGTTACTTGATAGTTGGTGAAGATATTCCCCGACAACGGCGCGAGTAATCCTTCCTCATAATTGTGATGTGCGTTGGATTTTTCATGCAGAGGAACGGGTTACCGCATGACAATGTGAGTAACTATTTACCCTAGTTATGAAACAAAGTTTTATCGAACCAATAGGAATATCAACCACAACCATCTTCAGTGGCTGCACACAAAATAACAAACAACTTGCACCCAACGCAGGCAAGAGGGTTGTCAATCCTCTTGTTCTTCTTATTTGCAAGCGAGTGAGGTGTGTAGATAATTGTAGATAGCAAGATAAAATAAAAAAAAGTAAATGGAAGCAAGGTATTGAATGTTTTTTATATATGTTATGAATAGACCCAAGGGCCATAGCTTTCCCTGATGGCCTCCCTCATGAAAAATAGCATACGGTGGATAAACAAATTAGTGTTAGGCAATTGACAAAAAAACGGATAGTTATGCGATATTCACGGCAATGATCATGCACTACAAGAATTGGCTTCTTCGCCATCTTCCATAGCGGATGGCAAAGGACTAGTTCAAGGACAGCAAAGACCTTTGTCGTCTGCTAGCTAACGGCCCAACTTTCGGCACTATAAGTCAAGGTAAAGACCTTCTTTGTCGTCTGTCGGGAGGCAGCGGACGACAAAGATCTTTGTTGTTGGTCTTTCTAGACGAGCAAATGGCAAAGGGGCTAGACGACATCGAATAGGTGTCAATCCCGTTAGGTGGCTAATGGAAGCCGTTGTCATCTGCCAGCTGACGTCGCCCCTACCTCCGCCAACCTGCGTACCATGCCCTTTGTCGTCTGCGTGTGATGCCCTTTGCCGTCTGCTTGCCATGCCCATTGTCGTCTGCCAGCCATGCCCTTTGTCGTCTGTCTATTTCTAGTGGATGACAAAGTGACCAAATGGGTGAGACATGCTGCTCCTAGGTAACACACACAGCTGCCACGTGGCACCTTTGCCACCATCTCGCAGAGGCAAAGGCCTTTGTCATCGGCTGGTAGAAGGCAAAATGCATGTATTGCCACTTTTTTATTTGTTTTCAGTTATTTCCCTGTATTTTCAGAATACATCTATGATATATATAATTCCAAACGTCATATATAGTTTCAAAAATCATATAAGAAGCATAGGCCATGTATCCAACATCATCCTGAAAATATTGAGAAAGACCACAAATAGGCTAGCTTCTCATTGTCCATCCATATATACACATAGTTTCACACATCACACTATTCATCCATACAAACTGAAACAAAAAGTAAAGAGTAGTAGTCCATCAATGCCAGCTTCCATGAAGTGAATCAAATCTGCGAAATCAGAAAAAGGAAGTTAGAAGAAGAAGAAGAAGAAAACTAGAAGAGGAAGCAGAAGAAACCTAGAAGAAGAAAAAGAAAATAAGAAGAAGAAGAAGACGAAGAAGAAGAAGAAGAAGAAGAAGAAGAAGATGAAGTAGTAGCAGTAGTAGTAGTAGTAGTAGCAGTAGTAGTAGTAGTAGTAGTAGTAGTAGTAGTAGTAGTAGTAGTAGGCGTAGTAGTAGTAGTAGTAGTAGTAGTAGGCGTAGTAGTAGTAGTAGTAGTAGTAGTAGTAGTAGTAGTAGTAGAAGAAGAAGAAGAAGAAGAAGAAGAAGAAGTAGCAGTAGCAGTAGCACTAGCAGTAGCAGCAGCAGCAGCAGCAGCAGTAGTACTAGTAGTAGTAGTAGTAGTAGTAGTAGTAGTAGTAGTAGTAGTAGTAGTAGTAGTAGTAGTAGTAGTAGTAGTAGTAGTAGTAGTAGTAGTAGTAGAATAAGAAGAAGAAGAAGAAGAAGAAGGAGATTAGAATAATAATAATAATAATAATAATAATAATAAGAAGAAGAAGAAGAATAACAAGAAGAAGAACAAGAAGAAAGAGAAGGAAAATAATAAGAAGAAAGAAAGAAGAAGCTCATTCTTCTTCTTATATTCTTTCTTTTTCTTCTCTTTCATCTTCTATTCTTTATTTTTCTTTTTATGCCATTTTGAGCTTATTATGTCATTTTGGAGAAAAATAAGAGAAGTATATGACATTTATGAGCAAACCAAGGTTGTTATGCCACTTTTGACCTAACTAAGCTAATTATGTCATAAAATTAACTAAATAAGCTAATTTTGTCATTTTGGAGGATAATTAGCTAAATATGTATTTCTCAGGAAAATAAGCTAAGAAGAAGAAGAAGAAGACTAGAAGAAGAAGAAGAAGAAGAAGAAGAAAACAAAGAAAAAGACTAGAAGAAGAAGAAGAAGAAGAAGAAGACTAGTAGAAGATGAAGAAGAAGAAGAAGAAGAAGAAGAATAAGAAGAAGAAGAAGAAGAAGACTAGAAGAAGAAGCAAAAGAAAGAGGAGAAGAAGCAGAAGAAGAAGAAGAAGAAGAAGAAGAACAAGAAGAACAAGAAGAACAAGAACAAGAAGAAGAAGAAGAAGAATAAGAAGAAGAAGAAGAAGAAGAAGAAGAAGATGATGATGATGATGATGATGATGATGATGATGATGGTGATGATGAAGAAGAAGAAGAAGAAGAAGACTAGAATAAGAAGAAGAAGAAGAAGAAGAAGAGGAAGAAGAAGAAGAAGAAGCATAAGAAAAAGAAAAAGAAGAAGAAGAAGACTAGAAGAAAAAGAAGAAGAAAGACAAGGAAAATAATAAGAAGAACAAAAGAAGAAACTCGTTCTTCTTCTTATATTCTTTCTTTTTCTTATCTTTCCTCTTCTATTCTTTCATTTTATTTTTATGCCATTTCTGAGCTTATTATGTCATTTTGGAGGAAAATAAGCTAAGTATATGACGTTTATGAGCTAACCAAGGTTATTATGCCATTTTTGACCTAACTAAGCTAATTATGTCATAAATGAAGTAAATAAGCTAAGTATGCCATTTTGGAGGATAATTAGCTAAGTATTTCTTTCTCGGGGAAAATAAGCTAAGAAGAAGAAGGAGGAGAAGAAGAAGACTAGAAGAAGAAAAAGAAAAAGAAAAAGAAGAAGAAGAATAAGAAGAAGACTAGAAGAAGAAGAAGAAGAAGACTAGAAGAAGAAGAAGAAGAAGAAGACTAGAAGAAGAAGAAGAAGAAGAAGAAGAAGAAGACAAAGAAGAAGTGTGGGGACCTCGGCTTATGAGACGATATCGCCGAATGAACGTGCTCAGCGATCCCAGAGATCAATGCTCACCGAACACACCGAAACTGAATAACAAGAGTCTTATATCCATACATACCGTTTGATAAAATAAATGACCATAGATGTCAAGTCTTACATATATAGGGCCTTGAAGGCCAGCACACCAAACTTGATCAATAGCGGACTTCTTGGTCGGAAGCGTGAACCCATGCCATCAGCCTTAACCTACATGCATTCTGACTGGGAAGCGTCCTAGCTCGTAGGAACGTCACCAAGACACTCTTCACCATTTCATGTTCTCTCATACCTAGTCAATGAAATAACCAATGGCGAGCCAAAGAGTACTTTGAATGTACTCGCAAATAGCCCATGATATGGATAATGCAGTTGGTACGATAATAAAGTAATGTACAACCTTTGTGGAAAACAAGACTTATTTAAGAATATGCATGGCCAATTACTTGTACGGATATGCATCATAAGGTAGATGATAATCATAAGAACAGGTTACAGATATCAATATATCTGTTGAAGGCTGATCACCTCAGGTTCACCTTTGTGCCAAGTCTCCAAACTTGTCATATCATTTTATTCAAATAACACCATTAAACACACACACACACACACACACACACACACACTTGGTTTACGCGGAAAACAACCGGACGTAGTTTAAGCAGCACCACCCAACTGTCCTTGACTGTAGACACGGCTATTCGAATAGTTTCACACTCTGCAAAGGTTGTACGATGTACCCACGAGATCCAGGAAACTTCCGTGTCATCCATGACTCGTGGTATATGACATACCCGAGGTAAGTACCCGAACATTGCATTTCCCCTAACAATACTAGACAAAGAGTCCACTCGATTCGTACCCAGCCCGAATGATGTACGTCTTACGAGTACCAACTCTGGACCATATCATCCATGCGGGGATGTCACATCCCTAGAACCCTAATCAAGGTTTAGCATTGTGCTCATATATTCATTGCACTGCATCCAAGAAATTGCAACAAGATCAAGGCAAGTGGTGAAGCAAAACTCAAAAACCCAAGACACTTCTCAAATTCAAAGAAATTCCAAACTTGTTAAAACCAATGAACCCAAAATGGCCTCAAGAATAGTTCAACTTTTCTGATAATTCTTGAAAGCAAATCATCAGGGAAGAAAACTATTTTTAAAACAGATTTGGAATTTTGTTTAAATGCAAAAAACCACTGAATTCAAGTTTAAACTTGAATTCAAAAAAATTTAAGTTTTCAAAAATGTTGAAAACTTCAGGAATGGTTGGAAATATTCCAACTAATATTCTGGTGTGTTCAAAATATTTTTATAAACTATTTTGGAGCTAAAACAAATAGAAAATCAAATTAGTTAGCAAAACAGAAAGCAAAATAGAAAAAAATAGGAAAAGATTACCTGACGCTCACCTGGCCCGGCCGAGCTTCCTCCCTGTCGTATTCCTCCCCGCCAGTGGACAGCAGGAGGTGGCCGCCGCGACGTCCGGCGCCTCCACGCAGCTCAGTGCCTGCCTGGCCGCCGCTTCGCGCTGGCACGCGAGGGGATAACCCTCCCGAGCCATGCCCGAGCTCATCCTCTCCCCAATCTCCCCCCTGCTATATCTCCTCCCGGCCGCCATTGGAGCCCGAGCAGAGCTCGAGCTCGCCGTCGTTCTAGCCTACCTCCTTCCCTCCTGAGCCGCGCAGAAGATCTGTCACAGCTCCCTGAAGCTTACTAGCCACGAGCCCGTTGCCGAGACGCAGTGAATCGACGAGACGCGGTCGTCTTCTTCCTCGGGTTACCGAAGTTCGTCGCCGGCGTTCTCCCTCTCCAGGCCGTCCCCGAGCAAGCTAGCGCCACCACTGCACTCCCCGTGAGCCTAGCAAGCTTTCCCCCAAGTTTCCCCCTTCGATCTCTTCCTCTAGACTTGATTTCGCCGGAGCTCGACGAGATCCGTCGCGGGAGCTCGTCGCCGGTAGCTCTCTAGTGAACGGCTCGTCCTTCTGAGGCCACCAGTAGCTTCAGGCCATCGAGTAGATGCCGTAGGTGCTCAGCCCCGTGCTTTTCTCCTTTGGATTCGAGTAGCTCGATGATGCCCGAGCTTCGGCCGCCGCCAAGCTCGTCGCCGGTGCAATCTCCGGCCAGATCAGCCTCGGCTAGGTGCAAAAATGAACCTGCGGGAGACGTACCATTCCTCTGGTGCACTCCGCGCAGAGTTTGGTTGCCTGTGCCGTGTTTCCGAGCCCCTCCGCCGTTCTGGTGGTCGTCGGAAGCTCACCGCCGGCGAGGACGACCTCGTCGCCGGTGGATCTCACCCCCCCTGAGTCTTTGACAGGTGGGGCCAGCCTCTGGTTAACCAGCATTAATAAAAATAAAATAAACCTAATTAACTTAACTTAACGAGTCACTAACATGTGGGTCCATTCTGTTAATTATCTAATTAAGTTCAAACTTAATCTAAAACTGGCCACAGTCACTGACCAGTGGGTTCCGCTGGTCAGGTTTGGCTTTCAACGGCCAGTTGGACCTGTTGATGTTATGCTGATGCAGTAAAGAGTTTTCTCATTTAAAAGAATTCCAGAAAATGCCCAAAACTTCTAAAAATCATAGAAAATAATCTGTAACTCCAATGGAAATAATTTATATATGAAAAAGTATCAGAAAAATCTAAGGAATCTGAATATGTAATTTTCAGACATGTTTGAAAATCTTAACTTGACCAAACACGTAAAATGATGAATAGGTTAAATTTAATAAATGCTTTGGAGTTGGAATTTGAAAATCATTTGAATTCCACTTCAAATGCTATGATCAAACAATGTTCAATAACAACCAGCAACCCATCATACCATTTCCATGCATGCTAAAACAAGATGATCTGAGCATCAGTCGAATCAATTTAAAGGGTATTTGAAAAATACCTCGTTCGAAATAATAATTTGAATCCCGAATCAAATCAACTTCAACTTAATAAATGGTAGCTATATTAGCATACCACCTTGAATCTTCATGCCATGCTCATGCATCATTTTGTTGGATATGATTGTTATTGATTGATGTCATTTCTATCGGTAGGCTCCGCTCCTCCGGATTCCATGAATATTCGACTGACGGATATTGTCCCTCTGCTTGGCAACAAGGCAAGCAACCATTTTGATCATCCCGATAAATCCCATTAGGATCAAATGCTTCGAATGCTTTTGCCACGTTAGTTGAACCCACTTCCTTTGCATGACCTATCTTTGTCACAATAAATAGCTGAACCTTGCAACCTAGCAT
Source organism: Hordeum vulgare subsp. vulgare (assembly GCF_904849725.1). Taxonomy (NCBI): domain Eukaryota; kingdom Viridiplantae; phylum Streptophyta; class Magnoliopsida; order Poales; family Poaceae; genus Hordeum; species Hordeum vulgare. Next base: position 337,504,874 of record NC_058519.1, read on the forward strand.
ACCTGGTAGATGCTTGAGCCATGATGTGCCTTATCCTGCTATGCATGCTATGCTTAGAGTTGTGTATTGTCTGTCATCTGGGAGATGAACAGAATTCTGAGAATGTGTTCAGTAAGTAAAGGTTGTGTGTTGAACCTGATTTGGAAAAGGTACCGGTGAAAGGCTACGTAGGAGTACATGGAGGGTTGTTTCATTGGAACCGTCCTTAGGAACTGAGTTCCGTGTATGTAATCCAAGACTAGATACTACCACACGTTGGGATACTTAATTGACCCTCTCGACTTATTAATCGCTTAGTACTCGGTCCAGGAGTTGCAAGTAGTTTCTGGTGTTTATAGTCATGCTGGAGGCCGTGCATAGCGCTGACCTGAGAGGTGGGCTGTGATACGGCAGGCAGTGGCATGGTGTACCAAGTGGCACCCGGATGGTGGGCTTGGGAACCCTGCGCACATCATTTGGGGCCGTGGCGGAAACCTCAGCTGGACTTCCATGCGGGTTACCCTCAGATAGGCGATAGAGCTGGACTAAGTATTAGCGTGGTTAACGGTCGTGGCCAACTCCCTTGCTGGGCTTCCACTTGATGGTTGCCGAGGTGCATGACGTGCACATGGCGATAAGTGGCGAGAGCGTGTGTGAAGAAGTACACCCCTGCAGGGTTATGATCTATTCGAATAGCCGCGTCCGCGGATATGGACTACTTGCAAACATATGTTCTTCATAGATAACTTTTATGGCTACTCATAAAATTGTCAAGATAAGCGTGAGTGTCGTGGACGGCATTTCCGTATGGAGACGAAATGATTCCACGATCGAGTATTGTTGTGGTGTTAGTGGACTCGTGTGCGAGAAATCAATGTTGTCAAAATTATTTAAAAATGCAAGTTGTCTAGCCACGATTCAAATGCTGGCTTTCCGCATGAAACCCCACAACTCCTTATTAATACATTGCATGAGTAGATAGTTATCCTAAAGTCTTGCTGACTACCTCTGTACTCAAGTTTGCTTAATAATTTGTTGCAGAGGTTGTTAATGACCCTAATGGAGGATTCTACCTAGACATCGACGACGACGAGTAGCTGGTATCCCAGCTACGATCTGGCCCTAGGGTGGGTCTGTAGTATAGTCAGGCCATGTGCATTCTAGTTTCATCTGTCTGTACTCAGACAGTTTAATTACTTCCGCTCGCTGGTAACTTGAATGACTGTTATGATGGGTCGTGAGACCCCTCTCTTGTAATATTATGTGTGTGGCTCTTCCGAGCCTTCTAAATAAAGTTTGTATGTTTATGGTTATGTTGTGATGCCATCAACGTATCTATACATATCGGTATGCCATGCGTACGTGTGTTGTACTTGATATGTATGGGGTTCGATTACCTAGTCGTAGACTTTAGTAGCATTCCTTACAGGGAAATGCCCCGTTGTGATCCAACGAGCCATGGTAGTTCGCTACTGCTCCGGACACATTGGTTGACCGGTATGTGTCCTTATTAGCTGCTGTGTTTGTCCCCTTTGGGGAAATTTCATGCGATGTAATGGAGTCCTTGTAGCTTGCTACGACTCGTCTACATTCGCTGGTGACCAACACCTGCTTTGCTAGGTCATGTATGCATGTCCCTGTGCGGAACTGCCACTTTGGTTTATGACTAGACATGTCGATCCGGGTTCTCTGTCATTGGATTGCTAGCGACACAATTGCATACGCGAGTCAAAAGGCGCAAACGGTCCCAGCTAAGGTAAGGCTGCAGCCGTGGGGATAACCGTGCGTGAGACCACAAAGAGATGCGATGTGTTACAGGCTGGATTCCTATGGCTTAGGATCGAGGTCCTAACAGGGGACCAACGATGTGTCTGGAACACATAAAAACGGCATAGTCAACCTACCTGGTACGACCCCATCACGAGAGTGACCACATATCACTCCCGCCACTAGTAATGTGGCTCTTTGCTAGCACCGACCAAGGTAGTCAACAAAGCCCCATCCGATAAAGGGGTATCATTGTCGCACATGTAAGGTTGGGACGGTCGACACATCATAAATCTAATCCCATTTCCGAAACCACTCACACAAAACATTCCCGATGCACCCCTTCTTTCACAAGTGGTCACCTAACTCAACATCGTCACCCTCGATCATTAGTGGCACCCAACGGGGATTTCATAAAACCTTTGATATCAACTTTTTGTAACCATCATCAAGGACATGCTCTTTCCATGCGTAGCACTACTGTCTACTTTTCAACATATTATCAGCGTGACACTCATAAATGATAGGGTCATGCTTAATAGAAGTGCTCCAGAGGAGCTATCGGAAACACCATGTTGGGGTTCACCGCATAACCTTAACTATATGCATCGAATAAAGTATTCAACTTGGCGTGCATGAAAATGTTTTCTTAGACATGGTCAAAGGGTTGCTTGTCTTTGCTCACATAAGTCCTCGGGGTCTTATATGTCTTCCAGACCAACTCCGAGTACTCCGTCTACACCGTCAACTATCGTCGGAAACAAACATAGTAAGCCACACACAGCAAGCAGAAACAAAAGTGCTATATAAATAGGAGTTTTATTTTTCTTGGACCTCTCTAGTCGTAATAAAAATACCTGAAGCTTGCTATAGGATATTTGGACCATCAGAGATTTTCGGAGGGATGAAAGGAGGAATAGGTGATCCTTTATAAAGCCTACAGAAAATATTCTGCTAAAAATAAGTGGAGGCACTCATTTGATAAAGCATGATTTGAGAAACATTAGGAAGTTGTTTCACTGAATTTGGATTTGATATGAATATCGTAGGGATTTTATAACATGGAATAAATAGCAAAAGGGAGCTACTTATTCAAGGCAACAGAAGCATGCTAGATAAAAATGTTGACTACTGATTCAAAAATAGCGCATGATCTTAGGAGACTCTGAAAATTGGAATCACTCCATTTGGAGTTGAGTTGAACCCCATAGGATTTTTGCAAGGTCCGGCTAAATATAGTCAAATATGCATTTAAACATTAATGCCACACAGACTGGCTCTGGAAAAAATTTCCATGCACATATTTGGATGGACCTTGAATTTAGGAACCTCTAGAAATTTGAATCATCACATTTGAACTTCAACTAATTTTTCTATGGGTTTCTGAAGTTTACTAAAAAAGGAAAAGATAAAATTGGAGGGGTTTACCCTGCGTTCAGGGTGTCAGATAGGCAGATGGGCCAGCCCAAAGGCTCTAGCCATGAGCAACCAGCTACGTCGAAGGCGTATTCTTTAGTATGCGCCTCCGCGCGACGGAGACGCCAACCAGCCAGGGTGCGGCCACTTAAACAGGGGTCCCGGCCGATGTGTGGCTTACAGGTGGGGCCCACCCGGCAGGCCCTTCTCCCATCTCCCGCCTGGACAGGGAGAGGCAGGGCCAGGCCGAGCGCACAACGCCTGCCCTCGACGGCACCGGTCGTCTCCGACGGGTCCTGTCCACCTGCGCACTCAGGGAGACGCACCACACTCTCCTCGGGCCCTAGCTCCGTAGGGGAAGAAACGAGCTGGGTTGGAGCTTGGTCACGGCGGGTGTGCCAATGACGGGCGAGGGAGGAAGTGGTGTTCGGCCATCGGAAGGAGAAGTGCCATGGGGAAAGCATCCACGGCACTACTGGGAGTCCCTCGGAGCTTGAAAGGCAAAGAAGGACCCGGGGAGTGCTCGGGATCGAGCGAGGCCGAAGCGGCACATCGCAGCCATGGGAGAAGGAGGAGAGCTCGGGAGGAAAGGGGGGAAGGTTCATGAGGTTGCTAAGAAGGGAGGGAAGAAGAGGTGAGGCGACAGGGGCTCGGAGGAAGCTTCAAATGGAGGAGGCGACCGAAGGGAGTCTCGAGAGCTCTCAATGCACTCTAGGCAAGGCGAGAGCATGCGTGTCAGAGGGGGCTTGGCTGCTTCTAGGTGTCGGCGAGGGCATGCACTGGTCAAAGGGAGTACTGTGGCGCGCTGGGACACACTACCCTTGCTTGAACCGAGCTACAGGAAGAAAACAAATGCAGAGTATCATTACTGCATGCTGCCAGCGTGGTCACCGTGGCCATGCGTGTCCAGGGCCGCCTCTTGGCGAGGCCAAGGTGTCCATCATGCAAGGCATGCGTGCCACGGAGCACTACTGGAGCCTCGACCAAAGTGGATCAGTTTGGACTGGGGTTTGACTACCCTTTAGTTTGCAGCAGCAAACTTAAGGCTAACAATGAGGGCACATACTGGATAGATATAGGGGTAGAACCATGTCTAGTAGGCTTAGGCATGGGAAGACTACAATTCTGCAAATTTTCAGCTCAAGTGGGTGAGTGTAGTTAGTACTTGCAGTTCAAAGCTACATTTCAGCCAGAAATCAACTTTCAGATGTGCTGCTCATTTTTCCTACATGAGCATGCCATATCTTGGTTTGAAATGATGCATTAGCATGCTAGGGGATCTCTGGAAAGAGGTGGGGGCTTTGGCTTAAGAAGAATTATAGCAAGAGGGGTCAAAATGGTGCTGCCATGGTAAAAATGAGAGATAGCTACATGGAGTCACTCTCCAATAATTGACCGGTGGCCATGGAAAGGTTACTTGAGGTAAACGGTAAGTATAGAGAGTTGTGGAAAAAGTTTAGGCTCAAGGGAAATAGTGGAAGGGGCCAAAGCAGCAACTTTGGTGAATGCACACAAGGTGTTTGATGGATGTTAGGGCTACCAGATGGATTCTAATTGATATGAAACTTAACAGAACTACATAATAGATGAAAATAAGCTTGGATGCCAAATTTGGGATTTGGTGGAGAAGGTTTTCAATGTAGACTTGACAAAACCATGAAATGGGCAGAAATAGCCTTCTTCTTACAAAACTATTCAAATCAATTCCCACAAATCCAATATTTTGTGTGGGGGCATTATTTGAGCATTAAAGCATGCCAAAAAGTTTGGGATCAATTGGAGAAACTTTATAATGTAAAGTTTCCCAAAGTCAGAAATAAATAGAGAGGGTTTTGAAGGGCTTGGGACAGGTTCTTCTATTCTCCTTGATGCACCACTTGGTGTGAATGCATTATTGGAGTATCAAAATATGTCCACCAAATTTGAGCATAATTGGAGACACTTGGCAATGTAGAGTTGCTCAAATTTGGATTTGGACAGATAGGGTTTTAGAATAATTAAGTGAATCAAATCAACTTGGATTGAGATGAAACTTGGCAAGATCACCACATATATCATATGTGGCATTTTAGAGTTTGATAGGAATTTATTGAGAATATTTCTTATAGAAATATTCCAAAAGCATGAAATAGGCAGGACGGGTTTTGCCCAATATTTTGAACATGACCATGTGTTGAAACTCTTATATATGTAATATATATGTCCATTGAGTTTCTGTGAATTTTCTCAAATATTTTAAAAGCAATAAAAATAACTTTCCTTCATAAGGGACCATTTCTGGCTCAAAGAAAGGTATTCAAACAAAATTGTAAAATAACTTTTCAAATAATAATATTGTGGTTTTGGGAAGACATTTTGATAATGGGATTTAAATAAAATATTTGGTGCAACATAACTTCCCTAATTTGAGGACTTGTAGTACAAATCCTAACTCAGGGGGTTTTGAGAGTTTAAATTAAATAAAAGCTTTTTTGTCAAAATAGTATTTGGTAAAAATAGTTTCTGGTCCTGTTCACATGGCATGATCATTAGGAAGGAGTTTTGGGCTAAGGAGGTGAGTCTGGAGAGTAACAGGAACGTTGGATTCAAACACAAGCAATAGGCAAGCAAGCAACCATCACATCAAGCGTCACAAGCAATCACAAAAATTGTAATTGGTCCTAATTTTGAAATAAAATTAATTTAGTCAGGAGAGTCAAACACGGGGTGTGACATACCTTACCCCCTTAATAAAATCTCGTCCCAGAGATTTCTAGGCTAGGTGTTGGAGAGATACAAAATCTTGAGTCGGAGGTGGTCTTCATGTCCACACGTTGCTCCTGTGGGTCTTGAAGTGCTTGATGATACCACTCGAGTGCTCCGCTCACCTTGATTGACCAAGGATGGGGTTCACGCAATAAGCTAGGCTTGACTGAGGGTCAAGGTCTTGGTGCACTAAAGTTCTTGCAAGGGTCTGACTTGCATGTGTATCCCAAGGTCGAAATACGTGGCAAATAGCGGGTCTGGGTTGGGTCTCGCCCATGAGTTTAAGCTCGAAGACTCAGTGTTTAGGACATGTTCTACCATTTTGGAAGGTTCGTGAGGGGGCCTGGATGAGCTGGCTATCCAAGAGTGTAGACCAGTCATCCACTCCCAAGGCATGTGGCTTAGCAAGCGGTGGATCACCTTTAGCAGGTTTTCACAATGATCAAAATATGACTCTCGTCTTTGATTTGGATCAAGAAGAGGCTCTCTGATTTCCCTCGATGTCCAAAGGCTTTTTCGGATGGGTTGTCGATGCTTCTTGACATAGTTGATGTAGCTGACGCAGAAGCAGTGGTTGACTTCTATTGCTTCTTCTTCATCTTCGTGGTTTCCCAACCATGGTGGTTCTTCATCTTGTCTTGGGTAGGATAGACTTCCGTTGTCTTGAGGTTGCTTCGAGAAACCCATCCTCTTGAGATAACACCTTATTCCCGAGAGGCATAGCAATCGGTGTTCCTGGGGCTCGTCCAAACAATACTAAAGTGTTTCTACTCCTATTGGGTGGATAAGTATGTCATCCATGAGAATAACAACATACTTCACAAAGCATCACATAAGCTCGGTGCTCATGAGACAGGTGAGGAGAACAGGGACTTGCTATGGGCGGTCACTGGCCGAGGGGATTGTGGTCCAACATGATCTCGTACCTCATGCCCATGTTTGTCATAGGCATGATGGGTGGTGGTCAGGGCGGAGTATTGGCCATATTCCAACGATTTAGAGCCGTTTTCTATGGTCGTAATATGACCATATTATGGCTTGGTGAAGCTTTCGGGTTTCAAGGAACTTAGGATGTGAGTGAACATCTACCATATTATCCTAAGCACATTCCTTAGATGCCAATAGTCTAACCTCTATCTCGAGGAAATATCACCCTATATCATCGAAAATACCATCCGACATAGGTTATCTCCACATCACTCATGCTAGCCAACTGCGGGGTCTGAGGGAAGACCTTAACTAAATCTCATAGGTATACTATAACTATGTTACACATGCACCCCTACGTAAAAATCCTCGGGAGAGCATACAAGCTTCTATGCTTCAATTAAGACACCACAAATCCAAGTGCTCAGCTAGATTACCCGATGGACAGGGTACTGCATTCTTATATTAAGGAAACACGTAGTATACCAATCTGAGGTCTTTTTTCCTTCCTACGAATCCAATCAAGTGGTTCATCATTCCGGTCGATCATCACTGGACCCATCACTCCTATGACTCCAATATCGATGGGGTTCTAAATGATCACTTAGAGTCCTCATGTTCCACATATTATCGCCGGGACTACGTCATAGTGTATCCACTAACTTTCAATATCATGGCCAACTAATCTCCGAAGTCGGCTTATATAGGTTCGTAAACCAATTTGACAACTCCAATTGCTTCTACTTGTTATCCACTGAGAACATGGTATCATGATCGAGATCATCGGGCTAAATTCAATTTACCCCGAACCATGTGGCCTTATACATTACTAATACTCCATTAGGGTTACCTATTTAAATCCAAACTCAAGTCCAATAAGGTCTCTTACTTGCTACCCCAAGTCATTTTGGTGAAATCATCAAACCATGTCAACTACTTGATAAAGTCAATTATACCACCAAGATTTTTTTTTGCTCGTGATCAAAATTTTCCTAATGGATCCAAACTTACTCCACGAATATGTAGGTTATGCTACTTTATCAACTTGTTCCACCAAGTTCACCTACCTTTATAAGGGCCTTACGATCCACCAAGATAGTCTAGCTATATCCTCAAGATACATACCATCACCACAACATGCATTGCCTAGAATTCATATATCTCATAACGATCCTTCCTATGGCATCGGGGTTTGGTGCTAGCTTAAGATTGAAGGATACTTGTTCACGGTGACCACTTGTTCCATAAAGAACCCGGTGCTAAACATGGTTTATCGGAGCTCAACGGTGCTCTGGCATATCCGTGTTTTAGACACGTGACCAAAATTTTTGAGCTGGAAAAGGCTTGTGGAGGTTAGGCTGGGCTAGGGAGGGATCTCCATTCTCGAGGAAAAGCATAACCTCTATAGGTTGTGCCTGTTTGAGTACATTGTCTTCAGAGTCTTCCGTGCCAGTTGTTTGTCGGGGTGGATCCTCGGTGCATCCTGCCTTGCGGGTCTCCAGTTGTCGAGAAAGGTGGGGGAGAGGAAGTAGCATAGAGGGAGAGCCAAAGGGGTGCTATGGTGCACGTGAAATCAAACAAGTGCCAAAAGACAATTCGAACATCAAGATAAGACAGGTGATATAATTGTGTGCTTGTTGCCTAGAGCAAAAGCGCGACTTATATCAAGCACAAACAAACAACACACAACATGGTACCATCCGAACCATTCCATGGACTCGACTTCATGTAGGGGATTCATGACTCATCCTACCCTAGGTTTCTTGGACTCGATAGTCGTGCTTGCTTCGTGCTCCGGAGAGGAGTCCGCTCAATCTTCTCGGTATTCTTACGGTGTTGCCATGCGTCTTGTTTTTGTTTGCCGAAATGACCCGGGTTGGGCTGAAAAGAGTTCTTGATGACTTCTTGTCTGGGGAGTTGCCAACGAAGATTGTTCCTCATGGTTGTCGCTGATAGGATCATCTCTTTTCTTCGTAATCTTGTCATTGTCTTCTTGTCTTCCGAGGAGTTGAGAGTTCCAAGTGGACAATCTTTATGTGATGACATCAGCAAGGCATGATAGAGTTCTGACTCGTCAGTCATGTTGATCACATATCGGCACCTAGAGTGGGGGATGAAGTGAACAGTTTTCCTGCTCACTAAGGTGAGGAGAATCAAATGGCGAGGTTCTCATCCACCGGTGGTGGTCGACACAACATTGATAATGACAGGGTTGGTTTATCAGCTATGCATATCATGGTCTTGCATATCGTATGTACTGATCATTGTAGGTAAGGTTGCATCACTCCGGGACACTATCGAGGGTTTCGCCATCTTTTGGGTCTCAATGTCCTCATTCCTCATGGAGGTACTTCTGTCGGTGTCGTATGGTCGTAGCGTTGCCATCCTTGTCTTCCATGCACGTGGGTGATTGCTTGGAAAGGTTGCCAAGAAGAAGAAGAAGAAGAAGAAGAAGAAGAAGAAGAAGACTAGAAGAAGAAGAGGAAGAAGAAGAAGAAGAAGAAGAAGAAGAAGAAGAAGAAGAATGTCGGTGTACTAAAGTTTGGGTCTTTAGCACCCCATACTTGTGCACGGGCAGTTATAGCCACGCCAGTGGCAGGGCCTGCCGGGGGACTTCTGAAGGCAAATACTAAGATGTCAAGAATACGTTCAAGTGAACATCTAGAAGACCGTAGGTTGGGATCCCACAAAGATCCTTGTCGGGGGTAGCCAGCAGAGCCTCGACAAGACGTGCATCCGGCAAGATCCCACCAACCTACCACCGCTCCAGCGCATGAACCAGCTGTCCTTCCTCCTGGATACGTGTCGATCGTGCCCTGAGCGGTGCTGAAGGGATGTGTCCCTGTGCCGTGTCACACAGGGTCAGGGATGCATGACAGAGCGTTTAATGCGTTTGTCTTAAGACGTCAGTAAACACTGTAAATTGTGCACCCCGTGTGTGCACTGTTCACCACTGTTTGTGACCCCTTTGACATATAAAAGGAGGCCCAAGGCATAGCGATAGGAGGGAGGCTCACACCAGATCCGATCCATGCAATCTTTATGGTTTTAGTCTCTCTGCATAGCTGTTGTATACCACATAGCGCTCCTGTAGCCAGACGCCCAAGAACACACACAATACATCTAAAGCAGGAGTAGGGTTTTACGCTTCTCAGCAGCCCAAACCTGGGTAAAAACCTCCCTCACGTTGATTGTTGGTTCGGCTCGTGGTGCTTCCCTCTCTCCCCGTCGAACCGTAAAGGGATCCACGTGGTCCCATAGGTGTCGCTTCCCCGACATCTTTGGCGCGCCAGGTAGGGGGAAGAGGTTGTGCCAATCTGATCTAGCAATCAGCGCGTCAGTTTCTTCATCATCTTCATCATCATGGCACCTAAGAAGAGGGGTGCAACGGCGGTTGATCCACCCGCGTCTAGTATGCCTGTGACTACACACGCATGTGACAGCATGGACACGGGTGGAGGAGGCGGAGGTCTTGAACCTCCATGACATTCTGGTGATCCAAGTTAGGCGAGCGACATCGTTCGTAGCCACAACAACAAACCGCGCGCTGGTGGGTCTAAGGACGGAGTTGCACTGCCTACAGGAGGCGTGGCAAACTCCAAAGACAGAAAGGCACTTTTTGAGGCACCCAGGACGGCACATATGCCATGGCCTTGACACGCCGCACGCGACGATCAACACCGTGGCATCGGTGGTTCCAAGTATCCCCGAGGAAAGACTCGTGAGCATCACTCTCGAGATGCGAAGGGCCAGCATGCACATCAAGAATCTGGTGGAAGCGGTATGAGATCACGGGACCGTGATGGAGCTCCTTCTAACACGATTAGGAGTAAGAGCACCTCACGTTCCTCGCACCTCTCGCCACAGCCTACACTGGTGGAAGCGTTGGCACGAGCACATATGCTCCTCGACTTTTCTCCTATGGCGAAGAAGCTCGAAGAATGGATTGCTACCATTCATAGCCTCATCGGCCTCGCTAATGGCGATGGGCCACAACAGGCGGAACCTTCGAAGCGGCAGTCCACCAAGACAGCATGTGATAATGGCGAGGAGGCTGGAGGCGGCACAACCATGATACACTCTCCTCCACGGCGGCAGCAGCGGTCGCCAACCCGACGGATCATCGTCTCTGATGATTCGATGGCTCGTTTGACCCGCAGACCCACCGCGATCAGCGTCAAGTTCTTCAAGAGTGACGCAAGGAAGACGCCCGGACCACCATTGAGTGGCGGCGGGAAGTGCGCCATCAATCCGATAAGCGTGCAGGGCCCACTGCGACGAGCTTGCGCTAGGGTATCGTGGGAACCTACCTTACGAGGTGGGTCGTCTAGCTTTTACTCATGAGCTGCAGGGAGTCTAGTGGCCCATTTCCCAAACGTTCAAACCGGAGGTCCTGGAGAAATACAACGGCAAGACTCGCCCGTCGGAGTTCTTCAGCATCTACACCATTGCGGTGTCGGCTGTCGGGGCTCGTGACGACAAGATACTCGCCAACTGCTTCCTGTTGGTGCTTAAGCCCAACGTCATGTCGTGGTTGATGCACGTGCCGAAGAACTCCATTTCTCCTTGGGCAGATATGTGCTATGATTTTGTTGGTGCCTTTACTGGTGGCCACTGAGCTCCTGGACAAGAAAGTGACTTGCAGCTCATCCCCCAGAAAGAGGGTGAGACCTTGCACAAGTACATACAGAGATTCAGTCGCATACAACACAACATCCCAGATGTTCATCTTGTCGTTGTTATCAGCGCGTTCCAACAAAACATGCGCAATCGCAAGATGTGCGAAGAGTTGGCGATGAATAAAGTTAGGGATGTTGTCGAGCTCTACGATGTGGCCGATAAATGTGCTCGAGCTGAAGAAGGAAGGAGGCTCTCTGGCGAAGATGCCGGCACCGAAATCAACTCTGAAGACGAAGACACTGACGCCCCGGCAAAGAGAAGCCGACGGCGCAACAAGAAGCGTAAGCGCAAGGTCGTGTTTGCTATCGATGAATCCACAACCTCGACACCACCAAGAAGGCCAAGGCTGACGCCCCCGGCAAGGACGTTGCCTGGTGCGCCCCCTATCAGGCCTTGGCGGCAGCCGACAGGCCAGAGGGCTCCGGCAAATAGTATTGCAAGATCCATCGCACCAAGGGCACGATCTACAAAACTGCCAGCAAGTTGAGAAACTTGCCGAGAAGAAGAAAACTGAGTATGAAAAGCGAGATAAGGAGAAGGCCCAGGATGGTGCTGAGGGGTCCGGCAAGAAACGCGGCAGCCGAGGGGGTCGCTGCAGGAAGGCCAAACAACAGAAGGAGAAGCCCGCACGAGGCCGCGACAAGGAAGAGGGAGATGAAGATGATGGTAGTCAGGAGGATGATCAGTCCAGTGACCATGAATTTCAGAAGGCTACAAATATGATGTGCATTGACGGGGGAGCCTCGTTGCATTCTTCCCACTACCGGCTTAAACAGTGGGCGCGCGAAGTTAATGCAACAAAGCCATCCGTCGATGCCCGCAAACCATTGAAATGGTTCCACACACCTATCATTTTTTGACGCTAAGGATCACCCTGGTCGCACAAATGAGGTCGGGTGTCTGCAATTGTTGCTTTCACCAACAATCCGCAACCTCAAAGTGACAAATGAGGTCGGGTGTCTGTCGGTTCAACTTGATATCGCGTGACGTGATCAAAAGGTTGCAAATTCCTGATGAGGATCTCGAGGAAACGGGCATGCTTCAGGGGATAAATCCTGGGAGGAGCTAGCCGAAGGGAAAGATTACGCTACCGGTAACATTTGGTAGCGAACTGAACTACAGGACGGAGAAGGTTGTCTTTGATGTCGCCAAGATTCCATTGCCATATAATGGGATCCTTGGCCATCCAGCGTTGGCCAAGTTCATGGCGGCATGGCATTATGCGTACAATACGTTGAAGATGCCCGAGCCGATGAGCGTCATCACCATCAACTCTCTCAAGAAGGATGCACTCATATGCACCAACCAGCTTTACCGAGAAGTAGTTGCAGCGCGTGCCACCAAGGCACCCGCTCCTGTCGCTCATGATCCAGGGGGGAAAAAGGCCAGCAAGAAGACCTATTGCACACACCCCGGCAAACGCACCTCCTCGGAGTGTTGCGTTGCTGTTGAGGATGTGCCAGAGAGCTCCACCGCCAAGATCAAGAAATCCAAGGCAGCTCCACGAAAGACCAAGAAGGTGCCCGCCAAGGAGGATGGTACGGGGGGGGGGGGACTTTACCGTAAGTTCCACCCTCGACGAAAAAAAGGAAAGCACGCTCATTGCCTTCATGCAGGCGAATGACGATGTGTTTGCATGGCAACCATCTGATATCCCCGGTGTTCCCAGGAAGGTGATTGAGCACCATCTTGCTATCTGCTCTCATGCACGGCCTGTCAAGCAGAAGTTCAGGAAGCAAGCCTTGGAGCGGCAAGAATTTATTGCCAAGGAAATCGAGAATTTGGAAGCAGCGGGTTTGGTTAGAGGAGTGATCCATCCAACATGGTTGGCCAATCCAGCTGTAGTGCACAAGGAAAATGGAAAATGGAGAATGTGTATCGACTTTACACATGTCAATAAAGCATGTCCAAAGGATCCATTCCCATTGTCGTGCATCGACCAGATTGTGGACTCCACTGCCGGCTGTGAATTGTTGTCATTCCTTGACACTTATTCAGGCTATCATCCGATCTTCATGGCTAAGGAAGATGAAGAGAAAACCGCGTTTATCACCCCATGTGGCACGTACTGCTTTGTACATATGCCTTTCGGGTTGAAAAATGCCGGCTCAACGTTTGCCAGAGTGATTCAGATTAGTTTTGAGCCCCAGCTACATAGAAATATGGAAGCTTATATGGACGACATAGTGGTAAAAACCAAGGACAAAGCAACGCTCATACAAGATCTAGAAAAGACGTTTGCGAATCTACACAAGATCAACTTGAAGCTCAACCCTGATAAGTGCGTGTTTGGCATCCCGTCCAGAAAGCTTCTCAGGTTCTTTGTGTCTAAGCATGGGATTGAGCAGATTGAAGCCCCAAAACGCGTCAAAGATGTGTGTTGTCTTGTCGGCTGCGTTGCTGCTCTGAGTAGGTTCATCTCCAAATCTGCTGAGCGTGCCATGCCCTTTTTCAAAATCTTGAAAAAGGAAGGTCCAATGAAGTGGACTCTAGAGGCAGATGCAGCACTGCAAGATTTGAAGAGGTGCCTCTCCTCTCCGCCAACACTAGTCGTGCTTAAACCGCAAGAGTCGTTGTTGCTATACTTGGCGGCAACAAATCAATTGATTAGTGTTGCGTTAGTGGTGCAGAGAGAAGACGGTGAAGAAGCAGCGACAGAGGTAGCATAGTCGAGCGCGGGACCGTCAAGCGGCAAGCCAGGATTTTCCCCGGCACAGTCTGCAGCCGACAAAGCGGAATGTGCACAACCAGATGGAGCAATACAGAAGAAGGTGGTGCAGCGCCCAATTTATTTTGTGAGGTCCCTTTTGCATGGGGCTATGTCAAGATACTATGGCATGCAAAAGTTGCTCTTTGGCCTCCTTATGGCCTCGAGGAAGTTGTGCCATTATTTCCAAGCACATGAGATCACCGTCGTCACTCGCTTTCCGCTCCAACGGATTTTGCGAAATCCAGATGCTACCGGCAGGATCGTGGAGTGGGCGTTGGAATTATCAAGATTTGGTCTTAGATTTGAAAGCACTGCAACTATTTAGAGCAGAGCCTTTGCGGTGTTCATTGCAGAATGGACCCCGACACGAGACGAAGAGATTCAACAAACGACTCTCCCGGAAAAGTAAACGAGTTAAGAATGCATTATGTATTTTGATGGAGCTTTCTCGCTGCAAGGCGCCGGTGCTGACATGCTGCTTGTCGCACCCACCGGAGAGCACCTAAAATATGTAATCCAAATGTGTTTCCCCGGGAGAAGTCGACAAACAACACTGCATAATACGAAGGGCTGCTTGCCGGTCTCAGGATCGCGGCAGACCTCGAAATCAAGAAACTCATCGTCAGACGCGATTCTGAGCTTGTCGTCCGGCAAGTCAACAAAGATTACCAGGGACCATTGATGGAAGCCTACGTAGATGAAGTGAGGAAGTTGGAGGAGCGCTTTGATGGTGTGCAAACAGAGCATGTTCCTCGTGCAGAAAATAGCATTGTCAATGAACTGTCAAAGAGTGTTGCCCTCAAGTTACCTGTGGAACCAGGGATGTTTGTGCTCCGACTGACTAAACCATCCGTGGCACCACCAGCAAGGTCAACTAAGAGAAGGAATTTGAATTCCGGCCAATACTTTCTTGTGGAGCTACCAGAAGCTGCCGGCGAGATCCTTGCCGATAAGGAGGTTGCCGGGAACAACACCAAGCCTTCCGGGGAGCAACAGGCTCTGGCAGGACCTCGTGTCCTTACCATAGAGAAAAACGCTCCCGCGGAAGAGGACATGCCTTTAGTCCTTGCCGTCGAGCCTCAGGCTCCAGCATGGGCACAACACATTGTTCTGTTCCGCCAAATAGGAGAGCTCCCTGAAGAACAGGAAGAAAAAGAGAAAGTAACTCTTCGGTCCAATATGTACTAGTTTGTGGACAACACCGTGTACAGAAAGCGACCGAACATGTGAAATTGAAGTGCATTCCTCGGGAAGATGGACTGGGGCTGTTGGCAGAGATACATGGAGGCATATGTGTCTCCCACATAGGGTCGAGGGCTCTTGTCGGTAAGGCATTCTGGCATGGTTTCTTTTGGCCCACCGACCTCCACGATGCAACTGCACTAGTAACCAAGTGTGAAGCGTGCCAGTTCCATTCAAAGAAATTGCATCAACCAGCCCAAGCTCTTCACACAATCCCTCTCTCCTGGACATTTTTTGTCTGGGGGCTCGACATTTTGGGCCCTTTCCCCCGCGCTGCCGGGGGCTTTGAGTAACTGTACGTTGCAATCAACAAGTTCACAAAGTGGTCGAAAGTAGAACCCATGAAGATGGTGACAGCACAATTAGCCGTCAAGTTCTTTAAGGGACTAGTGTGCCGCTTTGGTGTTGCGAACAGGATCATCACTAATAATGGCACGTAGTTCACGAGTCGTGCCTTCATGCAGTACGTCCAAGACCTTGCGGCAAGATCTGTTTTGCTTCCGTTCCTCACCCAAGGAGCAACGACCAGGTAGAAAGCGAAAATGTTGAAGTGTTGCGAGGCCTCAAGTTGAGAACTTTCGACAAGTTGGGCAAGTGTGGAAGACGCTGGCTTGATGAGCTGTCGGCAGTTCTTTGGTCAATCAGAACGACACCAAATCGAGCCACCGGCCAGGCACCCTTCTCCCTAGTGTATGGGGCGTAGGCAGTTCTCCCCACAAAACTCATATACGGGTCACCTCGAGTGCTCGCCTACGATGAGCTTGAGCAATAGCAGTTGCGGCAAGATGATGCTATGCTCCTTGAGGAAGATCATCTTCAGGCTGTTGTGTGAGTTGCACGCTACCAGCAAGCCTTGTGCCACTACCATAGCCGCAAGGTCCAAGCCCGAAGTCTTGAGGAAGGCCACCTTGTTCTTCGGCATGTTCAGCCGGCCAAGAATTCTAACAAGTTGAAGCCAAAGTGGGAAGGCCCTTATCGGGTAGTATGAGTCACCAGGCCTGGAGCAGTCCGCCTGGAGACCGGAGATGGAGTTCCGGCGATCAACTCCTAGAATATCGAGCGTGTTCGTAAGTTCTATCCATAAGGCGCGGTTGTCGGGTCTCCCGGCAACCACCTTTTGTACAAGTCTTGCTGGCAAGGCATGTAACCCTTTGTACAAAGCCAGGCGCAGACCCTATGTGTAGTTGAATAAACTTAAGTGTTCCAGAATTCTTGTCGTTTTTCATCTTTATTTATGTGCATGTTTGTCTGAGACTTTGTGTTACACTTATTTCCAGCAAGTACTAACGAACCACCAAGGTTCCATACCCCTATATTTTCTTCTTTCTTTTTACCAAAGGATAGAAGGTTCCCTCGTGTGCAAGTTTGCCAGGGGGATGATGGTATGGACACCAATAGGCGATGTTCTGTTCAACAGAAAGGAGTACAACAACAGAAAGCTAAGTTGCAAAAACTCTGGGTAAATTTTGAACTGTAAAGTTATTTCCCTTGGAAGATTTCAACTTGTGTATGGAAAACCTGCATGTGGAGGAACCTTTCCTTGATCGGTTGCGCACTTAGTTTGTTTCGAGCCCGCTCAACAACTTAAGTGGCTGCACTAAGAGCGCCAAGGTATCTTGCCGGTAGTGACACCTCCAGCAGGCTGCTAAGGATCTGTTCCTCGAAGCGCTCACGGTGGGACTAGGCGCACCGTCAAGTTTCCAATAAAGTGTAGAGCATGTACTATACAAGAAGAAATCAGACAAGAGAAATAGCATACATCCATTCAAAACACAGCCAAGTATATTACATTAATAGTTGTCGTGATTCTAACTTAAGATAAAATTGTCTTTGACATGTAAAGGTAGCGGCAAAAAGAGTGTAGCGACTAGTTCCTGCGCTGGCCTTCAACCCTCTTGACTTGGCCCACCTTGCGTACAATGGGCATGGAGAGCTCCTCGAGTGCCTTGAGGTCCACATCCTTTGGCAAGCGATCAAGCACGTTGGTGAGGTTGATGCCAGGGTTCTTGTGCACCACTTTGGTGAGCACCTTGAGGAGGACGGCCCGGCAGAGCTTGCAGGATTCGTTGGCCAGATGGGCTCCTTGACCAAAGTGAAGCTGCACCAGAGTATCAACGAGGCTATCAAAGAACAGAGTTAACCTGGCGCTCTGGGATGTCCCTCCGTCAGAAGAATAGCGGAACTTTGGCAGGCCCATGGTGGACAGTTGCGCCGTGAGCCTTTCCACGACATCGGCAAGGCATTCAGTCCAGATCTTCACGCCTCCCACATAGTCGTCATGGGCATCGGCGACACTCTCGAGCAGAGCCTTATCATCCTAGAGATCTTTGGTCAAGACCCTCTCACGAGCCTTGCTGCTCTCAAGGGCCTCTTCCAATCTGGCCAGCTTCAGTTGCAGATCGGCAATGGAGGCATTGCCGAGTTGAGTTGTGCAATCTTGTCCGATACAGCAATCTGCATCTCCGCCAAGCTAAAGAGAGTCTTCTCTCTTTTGGTCCTGAGCATCGAGATCTCCTTGCTGAAACCTTCAAGATCCATCTCCAGCATCTTCGGCTTGTCGGCAAGCTCGTTCTTGGTGGCCTCCGCAACATCGACAGCGTTTACAGCTTCCTTCAGCTTGCCGGCATGGTCTGTGGCCTGGGTCACAAGTATCTTCTTATGCTTTTGCTCCAGCTCCTGAGTCTGCTGCACGACAAGTCTCTCGATTTCTTCATCCTTGCTGCAAAGCTTGTCGGTGACCGCCTTCTCGCGAGCGGCAAGATCCTCCTCATGAGCATCGAGCCTGACGTGAAGCTGCATTAGGCGGGATCCCTCTGCCGCAGCCTATTGCGAAGCCTCCACTTGTGCCTGCTTGATGTCAGACTACTTCAAGAGGAGCTCGTTTCGGTCTTTGTTCAGTTGTTCCCGACCAGATTGCAGCTCTTGAAAGGCTTCGACGAACCATGCTTGTGTTTCCCCAACGCCCTTCTGGAAATCCACCTCCACTGCTTCAACGACTGCTACCCTAGAGTCCAGCTTCTCTTTCCGGGCACGGTGGACCGCCTGGAGCTGCTGGAAGTTGTTGCTCATAGCTTGGAGGAGTTGTTCTTCATGGGATTTGCCGATACCAGCTCTTGGTTCGCCAACAATCTTGAGCCCAGCAGCAGTGGTGATTTCAGCATCGAAGGTTTCTCCTTCAGTGGGTGCCCTAGCGCTTGCTGCTCTTGGCATGTTGATGAAGAGGTCCTCGCCAACTTCGAGGTATCTGCTTGAAGAGGGGGCTTCGGATGTTGTCGGTTGATCCTCAACATCCGCCCCACCGGCAACTGAAGGCTCTATGACCGGTGTAGCGCCACGCGCTACTGCAGTAGGAATGTCGTTAGTACGGTCACTGGACTCCTTGTTGGCCCTCTCCGTGGACCCCTTGATTGTCTCCTCTTGTACATCCTTGGCTGCCTCATCAGCGGCAATGTTGTCGGCCTCGGCAGCAACATCCTTGGTGGTCTCCTCGATGGCGGCATCGACATCCATGTGTTCCATCGGGAGGAGATCTGAAGACCAAAAGAAGGGGAACAATTTGAGACCAAGATAGAAGTTCAAGAAGACAAAAAAAGACACAGAGACAGAATAATAAGTACTCTTGGGAAAACGGGTTACCTGTGCCAAGTTGTTGAGAGGTTGTTGCAACTTTCTCGGCAACATCGGTTGCCGATGTAGGACTGCGGGCCCCTACGCTTGCCGGATCATCCTCAACAAGGATGGGTTCGCTGGCAGAAGCCCTTGTTGAAGATCCGTCTCTGGGCGACGTGGTCGATGGAGGTGACGCGTCAGGGGTAGCCTCTGACGGTTCTCCTTGCCGCCGATCTTCTCTTGCATGCCCGACGATGTGAGTGGTGTAGATAAGCGTCCCAATACTCGTCAGTGAGAAATGAGTAATGGACCCACGCTAGGGGCTGCGTTGAGGACTTTGTCGTGAGCTCGGCTCTGAGCTCATGGCAGTTGCCGCTCGCGTGCCTGCGGTGCTCGCCGGAGACTCATCGCCCGTCGAGGTCTTCGCCTTCTTCGCCATCCTCTGCGCCAATGTTTCCATATCTCTGCGGAGATAGGCCGAAGCAAGATAAGCAAGCTAAGAAAAACCGCAGATTTGGAAGTTAAAAGACGCGATAGGGATGTTACTCTTCTTCTTCTGACCTCAAGGCGGAGAGGTCGAAGTCAACTTCCACCATAGTGTCCACGTGTGGAGGTGGAGGAGTGGTCGTGGGACGCTTGGCTGTGGAAGAAGGAGAAGGTTGCTGGACTGGGGCGCTAGAGGTGGCTTTCCAAAGAACGCGCTTCTTCTTGGGAGCTGGGGGCTCCTCGTGCAGTTGCTCCTCGGTTGTATCTTTGGCAGTAGGACCCCCGACATCTGCGCCACTGTACTCCACGGCAACCTCCTCCTGCCCGGCAGGTGTTCTCTCCGGCACCGTTTCCTCTTCACTGGACTCTCCTCCCACAAAGCCAACGTTGTCGGCCTCCACGGCAAGTCTCTCCTCCTCGACCCTACTAGCGATGTACGCCACTTTTTTCTCAGTGGTGGGGCGGATGAGGTCTGTTTCTTCCCAAATGGCTTTCTCCAACAAATTGTCAAAGAATTGTTGTACCTGCTCTCCAGCCGGCTCATCCCAATTATTGTCGAGGCCATGGGCATTGCACAATGGCATCATGGCAATGATTGATATAAAGGTAGAGTTGTTGCACAGGGGAATTATTCCTACCGGCAGCTTAAATTTCCCATATTCCTGAACAACTTATGGAAGAGAGCTATGTGTTGTAGGACCGTCAGGTTCCTGTTCAGCCCAGGGCGCGACCTCATGATATCTGCCGCATTCTTGAATTCTCGAGTTGGCCTCCCTTTGTTCTGCAGAGGGGCGATGCGCCGGCGAGGAAAATTAGTACCCACCATATCTATTGTGAGACCGACAGCCTTGAGGCGCATGATTCTGGTAATGGTGATTGTGAGCTTCTCGTCTTGGGGATCGAAAGTGCTCGAATCACTGTCACGCACCATCTTGGTTTTCTGGGGCAAGCAGAAAGGTTGGGGCTCCTCCTCCCGAATCCAGCACCACTTTCCCTGCCATTCTTCCCACTTCTCGCGGAAGATCCCTTCTGGGTGTATATCCTTGTTCCACGCCCTTGGGACCCAGGTGATAGAACCAGAAAGGGTGTCCCCCTTTTCAATACGGGGAAGGAAGTAATGGCGGAAGAGGGTTGTGTTGGGGGAGACTCTGACAAAGTTCTTGCAAAGGTGGGCGAAGACGGACATGCATGTTACCGCATTCGGCATAAAATCCAAGAGTTGGAAGTCGTATGTGTACATGACATCGACGAAGAAATCGAAGAAAGGTGATAAAGACCACAGTAAAAGTAGTCGGAAAGAAAGGAAATTTGTCTGGGCCACCACCGGAAGAACCTGGATTCACATGAGTAGTGGAGTGCACCTTCGTCTCCCTCGCCAACATGAACAGGTATCGATCCCTCAAAGCTTCCGCATCAAGCCCTGGGGTAACATGACGAGCTCCTTCCGCATTTTCGCCAGCATGTTCTCCGAGATGATGCCTTTCCTCTCCTTTCCTATATTTGCCTTCGGCGGCATGGCGACGATGGGAGCACAGGCCGAAGATGTGGGGGCTTGGAAGCAGTGGGTGGATTCGGAATCTCTGTTTTGCGCTCGAGGAAGAAGACGACGACAATTCCAAGATTGGAAAGGGGCAGGAGGTAATGGGTAAGCGCCTGTGTAGTTTCTCCTTTATGGGGAGGACGCAGGGCCGCCTCTTGGCTAGCCAGAAAATGCTTGTGCACTAATGCGGTCGTTTCGCTCGCTCTGCACGCGTCTCCCACGTCGCGCATTCAATGTGTGTGGTGGGAGGGCGCATTGACTGAAATGATTACAACCGCAGACTCGTGCCACGGGTGCCCGTGCACTGTTTGGGCCTAGCCCAACAATGCCTTGCACCCATGTATGGCCGAGGGCCGAGGACTCCTGTCGGTGTACTAAAGTTTGGGTCTTTAGTACCCCATACTTGTGCACGGGGAGTTGTAGCCATGCCAGTGGCAAGGCCTGCCTGGGGACTGCTGAAGGCAAATACTAAGATGTCAAGAAGACGTTCCAGTCAACAACCAGAAGACCGAAGGCTGGGATCCCGGCAAGATCCTTGCCGGGGGTAGCCAGCGGAGCCCCGGGAAGACGTGCACCCGGCGAAATCCCACCAACCTGCCACCGCTCCAGCGCATCAACAAACTATCCTTCCTCCTGGATACGTGTCGATCATGCCCTGAGCGATGCCGAAGGGACGCGTCCATGTCCCGTGTCACAAAGGGTCAGGGAGGCCTGACAAAGAGTTTAATGTGTTTGTCTTAAAATGTCAGTAAACACTGTAACTAGCAGTAGTAGCAGCAGTAATAGCAGCAGCAGTACTAGAAGTAGTAGAATCAGCAGTAGCAGTAGCAGCAGCAGCAGCAGTAGAATTAGCAGGGGCAACAGCAGTAGCAGTAGCAGTAACATCAAAAGTAGCAGTAGCAGCAGGAGGAGCGGTAACAGCAGGAGCAGCAGCAGTACCATTAGCATTAGTTGTAGCAGTAGCAGTAGCAGCAGCAGTAGCAGCAGCAGCAGCAGCAACAGCAACAGCAGCAGCAGCAGCAGCAGCAGTGGTAGTAGTAGTAGTAGTAGTAGTAGTAGTAGCAGTAGTAGTAGTAGTAGTAGTAATAGGAGGAGGTGGAGGGGGAGGAGTAGTAGGAGTAGCAGTAGCAGTAGGAGTAGTAGCAGTAGCAGTAGGAGTAGTACTAGCAACAGTAGTAGTAGCAGTAGTAGCAGTAGCAGAGTAGTAGAGTAGTAGCAGCAGTAGTAGCAATAGCAGTAGCAGTAGTAGTAGCACCAGTAGCAGTAGTAGTAGCTGTAGTAGCAGCAGTTGCAGTAGCAGCAGCAGCAGTAGTAGCAGCAGCAGTAGTAGTAGTAGTAGTAGCAGCAGCAGCAGTAGTAGTAGTAGTAGTAGGAGGAGGAGGAGGAGGAGGAGTAGGAGTAGGAGTAGTAGTAGGAGTCGTAGTAGTAGTAGTATTAGTTGTTGTAGTTGTAGTTGTAGTAGTAGCAGCAGTAGTAGTAGTAGTAGTAGGAGTAGGAGTAGCAGTAGCAGTAGCAGCAGGAGTAGGAGTAGCGGTGACGGTATCGGTAGCGGTAGCGGTAGCGGTAGTGGTAGTAGTAGTAGTAGTAGTAGTAGTAGTAGTAGTAGTAGTAGTAGTAGTAGTAGTAGTAGTAGTAGTAGTAGTAGTAGAAGTACTAGTAGTAGTAGTAGTAGTAGTAGTAGTAGTAGTAGTAGTAGTAGTAGTAGTAGTAGTAGTAGTAGTAGTAGTAGTAGTAGTACTATTACTACTACTACTACTAGTAGTAGTAGTAGTAGAAGAAGAAGAAGAAGAAGAAGAAGAAGACTAGAAGACAAAGAATGTAGACCTGGCCCCTTAGTCATGACCCTCACTATCAGTAGACTCATCCCCGCCACTATCAGCATGGACACCTGGCCCCTCGGTCGGATCCGGCCAGGTACCCCATCTGGACGTCTCCTCGGACATAGCCCCTCGACCTCGAGTCTCATTGGCTTAAGCCTCTTGGACCGGAGTCTCCTGGGGGTTAGGACGTAGCCCTTGGGACACGAGTCTCTTGGGCCCGAGCTTCTAGGACCGGAGTCTCTTGGGCCAAAGGCCCCTTGACCCGAGGCTCGTGTTCCGGAGTCCCCGTAGCCTCCACCTCACACGGGTCCACCCTAGTAGTCATGTGCTATGGTGAATGAGCTGGGGTGGCAGCAAGGACGGCGAAGCAGTCCGCCTACCTCTCCCGCAGCCACGCCATGTACCCTTTTGCTTCTTCCCTCCCCGACCTCCTCTCTCGGTGGGCAATGACGCTGACGAAGAAGCGTCCGCGAGTGTCCCCGTACTGTCTACCAACGCTCTACACAGAGATTGGGGTGAAGTACCCCTCACGCGGGCCACCGCCGAAGAAGTACCCACGGAGCAATCTAGACCCGAGCCCACCATCTTTCAACACCTGCCATGACAAAGAGTGAAACAAATTAGTAAACCGTAAAAAAATTGAATACCTAACATGAATAATAGTACTTACATAATTTAAGGTGGGATGCATACAAACTAATAATAGTCTAGATCGTCTATATATGCTCCTGGATCAATAAATGCACCATCATCATCACTATAACGTGTGTCATCATGAATGACATGCTCATTGGGTTCAGTGGCATCAACGTGTGGAAGGCCTTTTTGTAATTGGTCAAGTATTGACAGGTCATTCGCAACAATAACCTCTTCTAGTTCTGGCTCTGCTTGTTCTAGCTCAGTGGTGATGTTGGATTCACAGTCCGTATCTACTTCCATGTTCTAGGGTGAAGTAGAGCGGTTCTTGAAAAGTTTCTTGGAACGACGTGTTTCTTGGAAGAATTCTCCGTCATATGTGTATGGGTTAGTGTGAGGTTCATAATACTCATCATTGGGGGGAGGTGGTCTAGCACGTGGCAGCACTTCATAAAACAACATCCAAACCATTCAAATTCCCATCAGTTTGGCAGGCCCAAGGTAGATAGAAAACTTGGGTCGCATGTTGAGCCATAATATAGACACCGGGAACATCCAAATGGATGCTTTGTTTGATTTCGACTAGCTCTATATGTTCATTAGTCCTTCTAGTCTTCTTCGGCTGGAACCAATAACATTTGAAGACTACGACGTTTGGTGGGTTTTCACCATATAATTGAAGTTCATAAATTGCTTCAACTCTTCCATAATACTCGGTACCTCCTTCGCCAATAGAAGAGACACCACAATTTGTAAATTTCCAGTCGACCATAGATAGATCTTTGCCAAAGGTATGAAAACGATACCCGTTGATGTTGTATTTCTCAAATGAATGGACATTATAGTCAAAACCATTAGCGGCTTGTCTTAGTTCGGCGTCCATAGACTCTCAATTAGCCTACAAGTTTAATACAAAAGCATTGTTGCATTAGACGCATATTAGACCAAGAAATGAAATGGTCCATTTATGATAATTACCGTTTATTTCAGCCAAGAGATGAAATCGGGATAGCCGCCTCCATGCTTTGCCAGAAGCTCATACTCTTCAACAAAATCCTTTTGGATCACTGCTCCATCCAAGAATTTGTTAACGTATCGACTATAACAAATATCCGGGAATAAGAGTAGTTCAAAGTAATTAGAAGTTGCAAAAAAATGTACCGAGAACTTACTCAACGTACGACCTCACTTCTATTAGGTTGTTGAAGATATACAATGAAATGGTCCGCCATTCTTCGACATCCAACATTATTGGTTTCGAAGCACCAGCTCTTGTGAGCTACCCTTTGAATAGGCCGAGGTTGGATCCACTTTTTTAGGGTCGCCATCATTGTACTGAGGCTTTGGATTATGCAAATGACGATTTCTGGCTTTGTAGTGTGTTGTCACGAAGTTTGCCACCTCCTCACTAATGAATGCCTCGGCATCTATGCTTCAATTCTACATTTATTTTTAGATTTTGCTTGAAGCATCTTTTGCATTTTCTCAGTTGCAAAGCACCAACGATTGTGCACGGGGCCCCAATCTTGTCATGGTCGGGAGATGTAAAATCAAATGCAGCATTGGATTAAAGAAGCCCGGTGGAAAGATCTTCTCTAACTTGTAGTGCAACTCCGGAACCAACTCCTCCATGTCATCTACCATGTTGGGTGATAGTTCTTTCACACAAAGAACATGGAGGAAATATCTTAGATCTACCAGTACTAGCCATTCATCCTCAGGAATAAAGCCACACAACATCACCCACATTACCTACTCAAGCCATATGTGCCAATCATGACTCTTGATACCAAATATTTTCAATTTTTCAAGACTCGCTCCCCTCTTTAGATTTGTTGCATACCCATCGGGGAAAATCAACTGCATTTTGACCCAGAATATAATTTCTCTCCTAGCTATCCTTTTTAGATTGAACCAGTCATTTGGCTTCGACCGGTTCTGCTTTCCTTTCGATTGTCACATGTTTTGTAATGGTCTATCACATAGAGTCTGCTGATTGACTCTAGCCTTAGGATTATCCTTTGACTTCCCCTCTGTGCCGAACAATGTACCAAAAATGGCCTCTCCGATATTCTTTTCAGTGTGCATCATGTCGATGTCGTGTGGAAGAAGGAGGTCTATGAAGTAAGGCAGATCCCACAAGCATGTCATGTAAGTCCACGCATGTTTCGAATTATACCCCTTGAAATACCGTGGATGCTCTAGATCAGGATCAAGAGTGTTTAACTGATCCAGGGTTTGTTGGCCTATCAACGCAGGTGGTGTCAAGTTTTTGATGACTTTAGCTTTGATAAAGTAATTCTTGTCTTTTTTGAACTGATGGCGGGGACCAGGAACTATCTATGCAAGTTGAAGCAAGAATACTTTCAACCCACCTGCATCCAATGAAACTTAAGAGCCACCTTCCATGTGGGGAACGGGAACCTACCATGCACACACCAACCAGCGAATAGAGCATACGTTGGCAAGTAATGCATCGAGTACTAAAAGCACAATTGATTCCTATAGTGGTTTTGGTAATTAATCACAACATATGCATCATTAGACTATTGAATTTATCCAAGTACATTCCAAAAAAGTTAAAAGATGCTTTGGCTATAGGATTGTGTGGAGATGCCCCTTTGATGAAGGAAGGAACAGGATTGGCTAAAGCTTCAAGCAAGAAGACTCTTCATTTTACACTTTGTGAGAAATCACATTTGAGTCCATAGGAAAGCCAATAATATTAGAAAGGGATGAGGTATTATAATGAATTGGTTGCTCAAGTGCTTAGAGATAGCCATCAAAAATACTGAGCCATTCTTCCATAAAATATATTTGTCCCAAGCCAAATATGGAAAATCGGTGCCAGCAACTTTTCTTACTCGGCCATACCGATTTTACACTTAGACAAATCCTAGCCAAACCCTACCATTTTGATGCAACCGATTCTGCATCGGTGCTATCGAGTTTGGCTAGCCGACCTTCTGTTGCCTTGGTACACAAAACCGGAATTTTCGAGTTTCTGTATCGGTGCCACCGAGTTATGCCATCTCACCATTAGTCACCTTTTTGGTTCTACTGACCTGTGTATATCAGTCCCACCGAGATTCAAAGTGGCTACCTTTTGAGCAAGTCGGTACCCCCAAGTTTGTAACTTCGGTGCCACTGAGTTGGTCAATTATGGTGTAACGTTTGGACTTTGGAGGCTGCCTATATATACCCCTCCACCTACCTCTTATTCATAGAGGAAGCACTCAGAACATACTTACACTTGCCAGATCCGTTTTTCTGAGAGAGAGCCACCTACTCATGTGTTGAGATCAAGAAATTCCACTCCAACCATTTGAACCTTGATTTCTAGCCTCCCGAAGTTGCTTTCCACAAGATCAATCTGTCCTACCCCTGCCAAATTTGAGAGAGAGTGATTGAGTGTTTAGGAGATTATCTTTAGAAGCACAAGAGCAAGGAGCTCATCGTTCTACCACATCTATTACCTTTTGGAGGGTGGTGCCTCCTAGATTGGTTAGGTGTCTCTTGGGAGCCTCCTACTTCCTGTTGTGGAGTTGAACTAAGATGTTGTAAGGGCAAGGAGATCGCCTACGTCGTGAAGATCTACCGTCAGTGAGGCTAGTCCTGTGTGGACGGAAGCCGTGGTGGAATAGACAAGGCCGCTTCTTTGTGAAACCCTTGTAGGTGGAGCCCTCTGTTGACTCTCGGAACCGTTACCCTCAGTGGGTTGAAGTCTCCACTAACATTGGCGTACGATAGTGCCATCTATCGGAACCATGCCAAAAATCGTCGTGTCAACCTTTGCGTTTGATCTCCCTACCTTACCCTCTATTTTCACTTGCATGTTTTACTTTCCACTTCAGTACTCTTAGATATGCTTGTGTAGGGTGTACTTGACTAGTCATAGTTGCTAAAACTGGCCCACACTAAAAATTGGGAAAAAAACTAATTTTTATCTTGTCAAGTAGTCTAATCACCCACCCCTCTAGACATACTTTCGATACTACAAGTACATGTACCACACATGTATTTTGAAGTTTTGTTTTCTAGCGGCATCGTATGTCTTGAACCCATTATCCCAAGCTTCTTGCAAATCATCCTTAAGCGGATGCATGGACACATTCATATTCTCCCCGGATAGTTGGGCCCTGGAATTATCAACGTGAGGAATATGTTCTTTCTTTGCATAATTTGTATGGGGGAGATTGAGTGGAATGACAAAAACAGGGAAACTACTGTATTGGGTGTCGACGTTCTGGGAATGGGGGTACCCAGACTTGCCTCCTATGGCCCAGGGCTGGCCCACTTCATCGACCTGAGACCAACGGGCCCGACACCACCCAAGGCAAGGCTCTCGCGAGGGGCCAAGCCTCGCCAGGAGGAAAGGCATTAGGACCTGCAGGGGGCGTCATCAGGACCCCTCCGGAGCGGCGGCTATTCCGAGGCAAGGCTCGGCCTCAAAAGTCAAGGATGACGCAATGGAAGGAAAGGCGAGCAGCGGACAGCAGGACGGAGCAGTTTCCCCTTTTGTGCAAAGGGGGCAAGGACGAACGCAGGTTCCCAAGGCATCTCTTAAAGGTTTCCATTCTGGTGCAACAAGACCCTGGCCGCCCGCCGGCAGGACGGACGTCATCCCTGAGCCAACCCCTGCAGCGCTGGCAGCTACTTTGCACGCGAAGACCAGTTTAGAACAGGGGAAGCATGTTCCCCTGTCCCCTTCGAAGTTGGCCACTATGGGATCCCTTCCCGTCGAAATTATAAGGGAAGAGGACCGGGGCCGCCACTATAAATAGGGCATAGGCTACTTCATAGAGGGAGCGGAAAACCATTCATCCTCCCACCAGCTCAACGCAAAGCCACCCAGCCCCCGGAGGCTTGGAAGCACTATACTAGTTCATCCACCAACCTCCTCGTGAGGCAATCCACCAAAGTAGGAGTAGGGTTTTACTCTTCACGGCGGCCCGAACCTGGGTAAATTATTGTGTTCTGTGTTTCCCTCATCGTCGAGTAGAGTTCTTCGTCGTTCCCATCGAGTAGCGTGCTAGGCGAGGTTAGGCCATGAGAGATTTTCATACACGCCCCTGGGTTCAAATCTTTAGGGTTTTGCGGAGCCCGAAATACGACATTTGGCGCGCCAGGTAGGGGGCATGTTAACGTCTTTTCCGAGCTTCATCTTCCCTAGGCATGCTGCTCCAATGGCCGGGGCCCAACCAGTTTTTTCGAGCCTCGTCAAGCTAGCCTCCAACCGCCACATCACTGTGGCCGGAAGCACGCATACCGGCATTGTGGTACCAGGCGGCTCATACCAGGTCGTCAACACCGTCTCCACCGTCGCAACCACGCACGCCACCCAGGCACATGGCAGCTGGGCGGCATCCCCAGCACCCACGACACACCGCATCAACTTGGGGGACCTCGGCACGCACGACGCGTTGAATATGGTGAGCGAGATGCTCCGCTAATGACCGACGCAAGAGGGCTTCGACGCCTGGGCGGACCACATAATGGAGCTGATCTCCATCGCCCAGAAGACCATCCAACCCAGCTCTTCTTCAAGGCCGCAGGCGTCGGGCGCCGGGGACTGGCACCTCATGCCGGTCCTCGAGGCTGCGAGTAGTAGGGGCCCTCCCACGCTGGGCGGGGTCAAGAGAGACACGCCTCTTGCAGCCCTCCTCCTCCTCCAGGTTCCAGCGGCCGACCCAAAGGAGGATCACACTAACAACCACCAGGAGCGCGAGTAGAATGGCGGGACGATTGATGCGCACACCGGTGCGCATCACCAAGACCAGGTCGGCCCCCGACAGTCTAGAGCGGCCAGACAGGAGCGCTCCCTCCGGCGCAGCCAGCAAAAGGCGGAGGCATCGATGCATGCGAACTGTGACAACGGAGATGCACCGGGGAACCAAGGGGGGAGTCAGTATCGAGCATCGCCGGGACCAACCAACGGCAGCAACAGGAACAAGCGACTTCGCACGGAGGCTTATCGCAGGAAGATCTTCGAGCAACAAGGATGAGGGGATCCCCCTCCACCGCTGTCGTGGGTATAAGTCTGACAGTAGATGTGTAGGGTACGAAAGGATGGGCAGAGCCTTAGCTACGGCGAGGTTGTATGAGTTCAGGCCCCTCTAGGGTGGAGGTAATAGCCCTACGTCTTAGTGCTCTGGGAGCTTGTTGTCGAGTGGAATATGGATTACAATGAATTGCTAACCCCTGCACTAGTGGGGGAGGGCGGCTTATATAGAGTGCGTTGCCCTCCACAACGGTTCGGTGCACAGGGGTGGAGTAGTGGCGAATAAATGCCTACGTTACAGGTAACGTATGTCTTAAGTGCTAATAAAGGCACATGGAAACGTACGACCGTTTCCCTCCAGGGGGGTTACGATGCACAGAGTGGAATCCAGTCGGTTAGTTTGATACACTCCGAATGCTCATCTCCGACTGGATGGTGGAGGATTCGTTACCGACTGGATGATGGGAAGTCCTTAATTCAATCGGAACTGACTAAGGGTCTTATCTCTTATGAAGGGTAGTCCTTGGGTAGGACTTATAGGGCAGGCCTATGACCCTACCCTAGGACTATAACCCCATCATTAGTCCCCGAATGGATTGGGGTTGGAACGACGAAGCGATGCTTGAAGTATGGATCCGACTGGTACGGATGCGACTTTGGCGTTACTTTCCTCGATCCATTTTATCTTCTTTGACCAACGATCCGAGTGGAAGTATTTGTGAAACGAACTGTCGGGAACCGAGTGCTTCCGGGGTATCTTCTGACATGACCAGTCAACTCACAGCGGCGGATTTTCCGGGATCCTCAAATTTCGGTTGCCGCGCGCTCAGCGGGGATGACGACATCGCGCTCGAGTAGTACCTGACACCTCGATTCCCGCGCCTTCAACTTCTCCACTGATATCGCCGCGACCGGTCGGGGGATAAGATTTCGGGGCCACTTCCCAGTGACCCAGTTGGAACCTTATTTAAACCTCAGCGGCGAGGGCTTTTTCGTTACACTCGCCGGATAACTTGCCTTTGCTCCGCTTCTCTCGCCACCCTCTGCGCACCCCAAGCTCCTTCCCTCTCCTTCTCCCTCGCGAATCCGCAGCCTCCGCCATGACAAAGGGGCAGACTAGCAAGCTAGAGGCGCGGAAGAAGAAGGGCAAGGCGGCGGCTCCTGCTCAGCGGAGGCAGCGAATGCTACCGGCAGGGTGGATCCAGGGGGATTTCCTCCCCTCCACGGTGACGGAGGAGAACTTGCTGGAGTTGGTGGAGCACGGGATGATTGCGCACAAGTCGTGGAGGTTGCCGGCGGAGGACGAGACCGAGTCGGCGCCCAGGGAGGGGGAGCGCGTCCTGCTGCTCAGCCACGTGCACTGAGGTTTCTCTCTGCCCCCACATCCCTTCTTCAAAGGCATAACGAACCACTTCGTGGCGCAGCTCCACCATTTTCCCCCAAATGCCATAGCTCATCTCTCTGCCTTCGTAGTCTATTGCGAGTGTTTCATCGGCTATCCTCCCCATTGGGGGCTTTTCAAACACATCTTCTCTGCTAGATCCCAAACCATCAAACGACTTAACTCGTCGGATGATAAAACTCACCTTCTCCAGCTCTGCAGAGGCTTAGGCTTCCAAAAGAAGAGTAAAAGTAGTTATCCCGCTCTTCATCTGAGTGAATCTGTTAGGAACTGGTAGTCGACATGGTTCTACTACCAGGATGTTGCTTGCCCGAATGCCACGACAGGATTGCCTCCTTTTAGCTTAGATCGACCGGCTCCGCCTAAGCAACTCGCGCTCACGAAGGCGGAGAAGATCCATATCCAGCCTCTGGTCGACGCACTCGTAGATGTCGTCCGAAGGGGAGTCACCGGCATAGATTTGCTGAAGGTTTTCCTGGGCCGGCGCATCCAGCCTCTGCAGGCTCGACACCACGCCATGTGGCACTACACGGGGCCTGAGGACTCCACTCGGACCAACGTCGAGTGCGTGACCGGGGAGACGGTGGCGTCGTGGGTGCTCAACATCACAGGCGCCTGCGAAAACCCCAGAGGGGCCCGCCGAGTGAAGGCCTTCCACGCGGACAACCCTCCTCCGAACGAGGTGAGTACAACTTGTCGAGTGCACACAATTGTCTTAGATTTATCGTTTTCTTGAATCACTGTGACGTCTGATGTCGTCGACTGTATCTTGTGCAGACGTGGACCAACTGGTTCTTTCCTGTCTCGAACGGGAATCTGGCTGAGGAGGAGGAAGGTAGCCAGGAGGGCAGCGTGGAAAGTATCGAGTACGTCTCCGACAGTGGGGAGACGGAGGAGGAATCCGAAGAACAGGAGGAGGAAGATGAAGAGCAGGACTCGCCACACCCGCCGCCAGAGCTTCGAACCAAACGCCGACATGAACCCGCGGCTCCTTCGGCCCCTCCAGCATCCTCGAGTGCCCCGCCAGCCGCTCCTGTGGTTCCGAGCGCCCCGCCAACCGTTCCCGTGGTTCCGAGTGCTCGGAGCACCAAGAGGAACAGGGACGCTGCTGCTGAGCCTGCGGGTCAGTCCTCTAAGGTGGCCAAACCAAGTGGATCTAAGCCTCGGAAGGCTTTGCCGCGAATGAGGGTCACAATTCCCGTCACCTCAACGTAAGTGCATTGTTCTTCTAACTTCTTCCGGTATTCGATTGAACTCCTGCTTATCGGTCGAATGAATTTCACTCGACAGAGTTGCCACCTCCGCCACCTCTCCGGCATGCCAGGGGGACGATCCCATGGACATGGACAACGTTGTCACATCCCAGCCAGGTGCGTCGTAGCGATTCCGATAGTTTACATTATTGCATCACGAATTCTGTCTTTGGTCTTGCCTTTTTTCCTGTAACCTCACGCTGTTCGGTCGGGTTTCCCTCAGGGGTGATTTATGTGGAGGAGGGCGACTAGGGGAGATCTGAGCAAGCTGTGGTGCCTGTCCTTGAGGCTGTTCCGCCGGTTACTGCTCTCGCCACGGACGCGCCGCCGACTGAGGCGATGCCGTCGACTGAAACGGTGCTGGTTGCTGCTGAACTGACTGGAGCAGGCCTTGGGATGCCCAAGGAGCCTCCTACGATGCCAGGCCCGTCGACTGTCGAGTACAACGTCCAGCGCCTCCCGGAAGATCAGGTGGGAGCTGCCAAGGGAGCCATGGTGCAGTCAGAGCTGATGGCGGGAGAGGCCAAGAAAGCGTACGACTCCATCGCGTCCGTGTACAAGCGAAGCTTGGAACTGCGGGACGATATCCGAGTAAGTGGGCTTGTAAGTATTTAATTTCCTCCTGTAACCCACTGGGTGTTTGATCAATGCACTCGGATATTGTATGATTGTTTTGAAATGGGTTCACTCTTAGTGAACCCAGTGGGTGTAGTCCCCGAGACTTCTGTCGAGTGCTTGCACCGGCAGTTGTCTTTATGCACATGTTCTTTAACTTGATCAGATCAAAAATTAATCTGTTCGAATGCTAGCAGTGGGGGCACTCCGAGTGCACCTACTGGATGAGTCCCCGAGAGTAATTTCACTCAGGTCAGGTAGTAGTAACCTCATAGGCTTGTTTGTTGTCATGTATCTCAAATAGGGCGGACCTGTTTGAGCTTCATGCCAATGGGGTCACTCTTAGTGAACCCACTGGGTGTAGTCCCCGAGACCGCT
The DNA here is from genome assembly GCF_904849725.1 of Hordeum vulgare subsp. vulgare. Classification (NCBI taxonomy): domain Eukaryota; kingdom Viridiplantae; phylum Streptophyta; class Magnoliopsida; order Poales; family Poaceae; genus Hordeum; species Hordeum vulgare. The sequence goes on from NC_058519.1 coordinate 337,538,080, forward strand.
GTCGACTGCTTGCGTCGGCAGGGGTCTGAAGAACTTAGAATGTATATTGTTGTCCTTGTTGAATTTGTCTGATCTTCTCTTGGCGCTGAGTTGCAGAAAACTTGCGAGATGGGAGCAGCGTACGAGACTCTGAGGGCTGAAAAGGTTCAGTTCGCTGGGGAACTGGATGCAGCGATGGTTGCAATGGCTGGTATGAAGGATGTCCTGGCGGAACGAGAAAAGTCCTTGGAGCAGGCCCGTGAGGCAAACAAGGCATTGACTGCTGAAGTGGAGAAAATGGGGAAACAAAGGACCGAGCTGATGGGACAAATGAAAGTGTTGAACAGGCGGTGTATAGCACAGGAAAAATACGTCACTGACTGGGCCCGGAAGATGATAGCGCTTCTGGGTGGTAAGTTCTGTTTTTCCGAGTGATTTTGGACTGTGCATTTCATTCGGCTCTTATTGTTTGCCAGTCCTGTCTTTGCATATTTTTGCATGGACGCTGAGGTTGAAGCAGCTGATGTTGAGCGATCGAGTCTTGAGAACATTCCACTCGGCGAGGACGCTAATCGAGATCTGCTCCGAGCGCACATTCGCCTGGGCAAAGTTGGACCTTTCATCGGTCGACTGAGAGAAGTCGTCGGACGAATCGACAAGGAGCTTTGGCCTGAAGACGAGTCTCGGCACGAGATGGAAGGCTTGATGACTCGGCTGGAGGAGGTCCCGAATCGAGTGCAGGCGTGGAAGAAGTCTGCGGCTCGCTGTGGTGCGTACGTCGCTCTGTCTTTGGTCCGAGTGCACTGCAAGGAGGCTCGCGAAGAGAAGCTGAAGGCGTTGCAGGTCGCCAACAGGAAAAAGCTTCGATTCGAAGACTTCATGGGGACCTTCCTTGAGAGCGCCACCCGCATCGCCGACGGGATCGACCTCGACACATTTGTAGAGCCTGCCAGTCCCAGCGCCAGTCCTGACGATGCTTGAGAAAACTTTTATCTCGGTATGCCGAGTGTTGGTTGTAAGAAACTTTGGCCACTGCTGATGGCTGTCACATTCTTGGTTCGGTGCGGATAAGCTTGATCTACACCGAGCCAACTATCTTTAGGTGAACTTTGAATTTGAATCGAATCTTTTGCTCTTATTTTGCCAAAGAGTTGTTGATACGATTTTGGCTCGTGTGTTTTGTTTGGTGAAGCCAATGGCAAACATGCGGAGCATGTAATTGTCAGTTGTCTTGACATCTGCATGAGCCTCACTGAGGGTCTGCTGAGTCTCCGAGTGGGTCTGTAGGATACACTCGAAGGCAATAGAGTACTTAGGCGATTCATGATCGCGGCTAAGTCTTTGAGTGCGACTGTCGGGTCGCACTCCGAGCGAGTTGTTACTCATGTAATTATCAGTAGTCTTGACATCTACATGAGCCTCAATGAGGTTCTGCTACTCATGTAATTGTCAGTGGTCTTGACATCTACATGAGCCTCACTGAGGGTCTGTTGAGTTCCCGAGTGTATCTGTAGCATACAGTCGAAGGCATTTGAGTACTTAGGCGATTCGTGATCGCGACTAAGACTTCGAGTGCGACTGTAAGGTCGTACTTGGAGCGAGTTGTTACTCATGTAATTGTCAGTGGTCTTGACATCTACATGAGCCTCAATGAGGTTCTGCTACTCATGTAATTGTCAGTGGTCTTGACATCTACATGAGCCTCACTGAGGGTCTGTTGAGTCCCCGAGTGTATCTGTAGGATACAGTCGAAGGAAGCTTTCTATTTAAGCGATTCCTGATCGCAGTTAAGTCCTCGAGTGCGACGCTTAGTGCACGCTCGAAGAAAATTTGTACTTACGTGATTCTTGATCGCAGCTAAGTCCCCGAGTGCGACGTGAAGTGCTCACTCACAGAAATTTAATACTTAGGCGATTCTTGATCGCAGCTAAGTCCCTGAGTGCGACGTTTAGTGCACACTCGGAGAAAGTTAATACTTAGGCGATTCTTGATCGCACCTAAGTCCCCGAGTGCGACGTTTAGTGCACACTCGGAGATAGTTTGTACTTAGGCGATTCTTGATCGCAGCTAAGTCCCCGAGTGCGACGTGAAGTGCACACTCGGAGATAGTTTGTACTTAGGCGATTCTTGATCGCAGCTAAGTCCCCGAGTGCGACGTGAAGTGCACACTCGGAGATAGTTTGTGCTTAGGCGATTCTTGATCGCAGGTCAGTCCCCAAGTGCGACGTGAAGTGCACACTCGGAGAAAGTTAATACTTAGGCGATTCTTGATCGCAGCTAAGTCCCCGAGTGCGACGTGAAGTGCTCACTCGGAGAAAGTTAATACTTAGGCGATTCTTGATCGCAGCTAAGTCCCCGAGTGCGACGTGAAGTGCACACTCGAAGAAAGTTTGTACTTAGGCGATTCTTGATCGCAGCTAAGTCCCCGAGTGCGACGTGAAGTGCACACTCGGAGAGAGTTAGTACTTAGGCGATTCTTGATCGCAGCTAAGTTTTTTGTTTTGAGACCGGAGTTTGCGACCGCGGAAGAATTTTGAATCTGCAAAAACTCAATCTGCTTTGTATTATTTCACCAATACTTGTTCTTTACATTGCTTCAGTCGACGGTCACGTGTAGAAGCGCTTCAGGAGATCTCCGTTCCATGCTCGCGGCTCGTCCGTTTCCCTGTCGATGTTGTAGAGTCTGTATGCTCCGTTGTTCAGCGCCTTGGAGATGATGAAGGGTCCTTCCCAGGCGGGAGCCAACTTGTGAGGTCTTTGCTGATCCACTCGGAGCACCAGGTCGCCTGCTTGGAATGTACGACTCCTGACGTGTCGCGCGTGGAAGCGCCGCAGGTCTTGTTTATAAATGGTCGAGCGAGTCAGTGCCATCTCGTGCTCTTCCTCTAGAAGGTACACTCCATCTTGCCTAGATTGTTCCGCTTCAGCTTCGGAGAAGAGTTCAACTCGTGGAGCGTTGTGAAGCAAGTCACTCGGAAGGACCGCTTCTGCTCCGTAAACGAGGAAGAACGGGGATCGCCCTGTAGATCTATTCGGGGTTGTGCGAAGACCCCAAAGCACCGAAGGAAGCTCGGTGACCCATGCGCTAGCGGCATGTCCCACCTCTCGCAGGAGTCGAGGCTTCAAACCTTGCAGAATAAGTCCATTCGCCCGCTCTGCTTGTCTGTTTGTTTGTGGATGCGCCACAGATGCAAAATCCACTCGGATACCTTGGCTTGCACAGAAACCTTTGAATCTGTCCGAGTCAAGTTTGTCCCGTTGTCCGTGATTGTGCTGTGAGGTACCCTGAATCTGGAGATGATGTCCCTGACAAACTTGATGGCCGTTAGGGCGTCGAGCTTCTTGATGGGCTTGGCTTCAATCCATTTTGTGAACTTGTCGACTACCACCAACAGATGTGTGTATCCCCCTTGGCCTGTCCTGAATGGACCGACTGTATCTAATCCCCATACTGCAAACGACCAAACAAGAGGGATTGTCTTCAACGAAGATGTTGGCTTGTGGGACTTGTTGGAGTAGAACTAACAGCCTTCACATCGGTCGACCATATCTTTAGCCATTTCGTTCGCATGCAGCCAGAAGAAGCGAGCTCTGAATGCTTTGGCGACGATTGCTCTTGAAGAGGCGTGATGACCGCAGGTTCCCGAGCGAATTTCTTCCAGGATTAACTGTCCTTCCTCAGGGGAGATGCATCGTTGGAGAACGCTTGAAACACTTTCCTTGTACAACTGGCCATCAATGACAGTGAACGACTTTGACATGCGGACAATCTGCCTGGCTTGGACTTCGTCTTCTGGTAATTCCTGCCTCAGGATGTATGCAATGATCGGCACAGTCCAATCGGGGATGACAGCAAGAATCTCCATGATCAAATCAACCATAGCAGGTACGTCGACTTCAGTCGGATCTATCGAGCTCTTTGGTTGTACTGGTTACTCTGTGAAAGGATCTTCTTTAACTGAGGGAAGGTGGAGGTGCTCGAGGCAGACGTCACTCGGGACTGGTCTCCGAGTGGATCCGAGTTTTGCCAACTCATCAGCTCCTTGGTTCTTCAGTCGCGGAACATGGTGGAGTTCTAGACCTTCAAACTTCTTCTCGAGCTTCCTCACAGCATTGCAGTATGTGGTCATGGTGGGGTTCCTGACGTCCCACTCTTTCATCACTTGTATACCACCAAATCCCAATCGCCATAGACCATCAGGCGACGGACGCCAAGTGCAATGGCCATGCGCAGTCCATAAAGGAGAGCTTCATACTCTGCCTCATTGTTGGAGGAATCAAAGTGTATTTGCAACACATACTTGAGTTTGTCGCCCTTTGGCGATACGATCACAACGCCAGCGTCGGATCCATTCAACATCTTGGACCCATCGAAGAACATTGTCCAATGAGCCGAATAGATGTGGGTCGGTTGCTGTTGTTCTACCCATTCTGCTATGAAGTCAGCCAGAGCTTGAGACTTTATAGCTTTCTTGGCCTCGAACTTGATGTCGCAGTAAAACATCTCCATTGCCCACTTCGCCACTTGGCCCGATGCGTCCCGATTGTGGAGGATTTCCGACAACGGAGCATCAGAAACGACAGACACCGAGTGGTCTTGGAAATAATGAGCCACCTTCTTCGCAGTCATGTAAATCCCGTAGCTAAGTTTTTGATAGTGGGGATACCTCTGCTGGGAAGGAGTCAGGACTTCAGAGACGTAATACACTGGCCGCTGAACTTTGTATGCTTTGCCTTCTTCTTCTCATTCGACTGTGAGAACAGTGCCGACGACTTGATTTGTAGCCGCGATGTACAGAAGAAGGGGCTCTTTACTGAGCGGAGCAGTAAGAACCGGCTGGGTGGAAAGTAGGACTTTGAGGTCGTCGAATGCAACTTGGGCTTCGTCTGTCCACTCGAAAGTATCTGATTTCTTCATGAGTCGGTACAGAGGAAGTGCTTTCTCGCCGAGTCGACTGATAAACCTGCTCAAAGCCGCTAGGCAACCTAGGAGCCGTTGAACATCGTGTATTCTGACCGGTCGCTCCATTCGGACGATGGTCCCGATATTTTCGGGGTTGACATCGATCCCTCGTTCGGAAACGAAGAAACCGAGTAACTTTCCGCTCAGAACGCCGAATGAACACTTGGCGGGGTTGAGCTTGATATCGTACCTACGAAGGTTGGCGAATGTTTCTGCCAAGTCAGTCAGCAGGTCGGAACCTTTGCGTGACTTGACTACGATATCATCCATATACGCCTCCACGTTCCGACCGATCTGGTCGAGGAGTCATTTTTGGATCATGCGCATAAAGGTTGCTCCTGCATTCTTCAAACCAAATGGCATAGTGATGTAGTAGAAGCACCCGAATGGGGTGATGAAGGCGGTTTTTAATTCATCGGGGCCATACAGACGGATCTGATGATAGCCCGAGTAGGCATCAAGAAATGACAAACGCTCGCAACCCGCAGTCGAATCGACAATTTGATCGATGCGAGGGAGCGGAAAATGGTCTTTCGGGCAGACCTTATTGAGATGTTTGAAGTCGATGCACATTCGGAGCGAGTTGTCCTTCTTGGGCGCCATGACAACATTGGCGAGCCACTCGGAGTGGTGTACCTCGCGATTGAAGTTGGCTGCCAAAAGCTTGGCCACTTCTTCTCCGATTGCCTTCCTCTTGTGCGCGGCGGACCGACGCAGGCATTCTCGGACAGGCCGAGCGGTGGGATCCACATGCAGTCGGTGCTCAGCCAACTCCCTGGGTACACCTGGCATGTCAAAGGGCTTCCATGCGAAGATGTCCCAGTTCTCATGGAGGAATTGGGTGAGCTCGGCTTCCTATTTAGGATCGAGGGTAGTGGAGATGTTCGTTGGGGCAGCGGTGTCGTCCGTCGGGTGGATGCTGACCTTCTTCGTCTCTCCCGCCGAATGAAATGCAGACTCTGAAGTTGGCTTCTTCGCACGCATCAAGTCAGCGGGGTCGACTGTTTTCTTGTACTCGTCAAGCTCGAGGACAACCATCTGCTGATCGACGATCCTTGATCCCTGCTGTAGACACTCTTCGGCCCGCTGTCGATTGCCTATGATAGTGATCACACCTTTCGGGCCTGGCATCTTTAGCTTCAGGTACACGTAACATGGACGGGCCATGAAACGCGGCATACGCCGGGCGGCCCAGAATTGCGTGATATGCGCTCTGGAAGTCCACCACCTCGAACGTTAGCTTTTCCTTGCGGATGTTCTTGTTGGAGCCGAAAACGACGTCCAATGCGATCTGGCCGAGTGACTTGGCCTTTCGTCCAGGGACGACTCCATGGAACTGAATGCTGCTCTCGCTGAGTTTGGACATCGGAATGCCCATCCCCTTGAGAGTGTTGACATACATGATGTTCAAGCCACTGCCGCCGTCCATGAGGACTTTGCGCAATCGGACTCCTTCCACCACCGGGTCAACGACCAGAGCCTATCTCCCTGGGGTGGGTACGTGTGCTGGATGATCCGACTGGTCAAAGGTGATCGCAGTCTGAGACCATTTGAGGAACTTGGGGTTGGTAGGCGTGGCCATGTTCACCTCCCTGTTCACCAGCTTTAGTCGACTCTTGCTCTCAACGTCAGCAAAAATCATCAATGTTGCATGGACTTGGGGGAACGGATCCTCCTTATCCTCCTCATCCTGTTCATTGCCCTGTTCACTCGGTTGCCCTTCGCCGAGCTCCTGGATCAGGAGGCGACATTGCCGAGTGGTATGCTTCGGATATATAGCGTTGCCCTCTTCATCCATCTTCGTGTGAATTGGACATGGCTGGTCCAGGATGGGGTTGTTGAACCGCTTCTTCTTGGGGGTGAACTGAGCTTTCCCCTTGCCCTTGAGCTTGGCATTGGCAACAGCTGCGGCTTCTGCATGTGGAGTGGACGGAGCTTTCTGCTTCTGCTTCCGCGTGTTATTTCCATCTCCATCGGCGACTGTTTTGTGCTTGCCGCTACGGATGCGGTCCTCTTCTTCGCCATTTGCATAGCGTGCCGCTATCTCCGTCATCTTGCTCATGGAGATGTCGCCTGTTCGACCGAACTTCAGGTACAGATCCCTGTACCGCACGCCTGCCTTGAAGGCGCAGACTGCTTGGTGCTCTGTGACGTTCTCCACCGTGTTGTAGAGGGTCGTCCAACGTTGAATGAAATCGCGCAGGGGCTCATTCTGCTTCTGGACACAATGCTGGAGCTCCACGAAGCCAGCAGGGCGCTTGCACGTCCCTTCAAAGGTCCTGATGAACACTCGGGCCAGATCTGCCCAGTTGTAGATGCTTGAGGGGGCCAATTGGTTCAGCCACGCTCGCGCCGAGCCGTCGAGCATCAGAGGGAGGTGCTTCATGGCGACGTGGTCGTCCCCTCCTCCGATCTGGACTGCCACTCGGTAGTCATCCAGCCACGTTTCTGGCTTGGACTCCCCTATAAACTTGCTGATCCCAGTCGCCAATCGGAAGTTGGGAGGGATGTCAGCTGAACGGATGGCTCGACTGAAACACTCGGGACCGGAAACGATGGTCCTGCTTCCACTCAGATGGTCAATATCATGACCATCGCGGTGGGCTCGGTACCTGTCGACTCTCTGCTGGGCGATATACCCTCTCGCGTCGGGCCTTGGATCGTAAGTGTCACCGACTGAACGCCGATCATCATGAAGTCGGGGCCCGTAGGGCCCACCCCTCGGAGGGGTGCGTGAACGGCGACAATCTTCGGGATTCATGGAATGGCTGCCTCCCGTGGGTCGCTGAAGAGAACCAGGGCTATGAACTGACCGATGCGTGTTCGCATGAACAAAACTATTGTGGATCTTGTTGTGCGACTGGGAGACCGCCGAGTTTTGCTACTGCGCCGTGTGTAGCACGGCGCGGATATGCTCGTTCCCCCTGCCAGCCTCTGAATCAGTCGGCTGAAGGGAATCGGCTATCTTGGCGGCGGCAGCCAAGTTGAGGATGGATGTGTGGAACAACTCCACGTTGCTCCGCCGAGTGTGCCGACTGGCAGAACGGCGAGGTGGACGGCGAGCGCCGGATGTTTCGCCGATCTCGTGCTCGTTCCGGCCAGCTTGGTGGGGACTTTCATGGGAGTTGGCCATGTGTACTTCTGCTGCAGGCCCGCGACCCAAGTACTCAGAAGGACACTCAGTCGGAACCGAGTCCGAACGCTTGGACTGCGGGGCAACCACAACCGACTCTAGGACTGCCACTTGCGAAGATGCGTTCTGGCGTGCGTGGGCGTGATGCACCCAATGCTGGAGCCGCGGACGGCGGGACCGCTTGTTGCGGCGCGTGACGGCGGTGTAGGTCGACACCGGCACCGACTGCTGGAGAAGAAGAATGCCGCGGGCGCCGGCACGGAAGTGCATAGCTCCGCAACGGGGAAGCGTCTCGACGTCGAGAGGGGCGTCCGAAAGCCATGCTGAATCGTCGACGATGAAGGCGAGAGCGCCGAAGAGGATATCGTGACCCATGCTCGAATATCCACCGGATGACATGACGAAAAGATGTAGTCGCAAACTCATCGGAAGTCGCTTAGACGCGTGCCCCACGGTGGGCGCCAACTGTCGTGGGTATAAGTCTGACAGTAGATGTGTAGGGTACAAAAGGATGGGCAGAGCCTTAGCTACGGCAAGGTTGTATGAGTTCAGGCCCCTCTACGGTGGAGGTAATAGCCCTACGTCTCAGTGCTCTGGGAGCTTGTTGTCGAGTGGAATATGGATTACAATGAATTGCTAACCCCTGCACTAGTGGGGGAGGGCGGCTTATATAGAGTGCGCTGCCCTCCACAACGGTTCGGTGCACAGGGGTGGAGTAGTGGCGAATAAATGCCTATGTTATAGGTAACGTATGTCTTAAATGCTAATAAAGGCACATGGAAACGTACGACCGTTTCCCTCCAGGGGGGTTACGATGCACAGAGTGGAATCCAGTCGGTTAGTTTGATACACTCCGAATGCTCATCTCCGACTGGATGGTGGAGGATTCGTTACCGACTGGATGATGGGAAGTCCTTAATTCAGTCGGAACTGACTAAGGGTCTTATCTCTTATGAAGGGTAGTCCTTGGGTAGGACTTATAGGGCACCCTATGAGCCAACCCTAGGACTATAACCCCATCAACCGCCGAGAAGGACCGCCAGCGTCGCGCTGCTAAACGGCTTCGAAGGACGATTGAATGCCTACATGGAGTCATACATGCCGGAGTATGCGGCATCACCTGGCCCTGACGATGGGGAAGAGCCTCAAGCGTCCCCCCGGGGCGCCTATCTTCCTCAGGAGTGAGGAACGCTTTGGGGCCCCTCCTTGAGTCGGGCCCAAGAGGCGCGCGTAGGGAGACACACCCAGGCTGCGGGGTGTGGCGCTAGCTGCCTACCCCGCGGAGGAACTACGAAGAGTCGAACCCCAGGCTAAGGAGGACGAGTCAGATGCAGCGATGAGACACATGTGGCACGGGCCACCCGCAGCAACCATGATGCAGGCGTGGGCACCGAGGGTCGGGCCTCGCGGGGAGCTCATCAGGCACGGAGAAGCTATGCGAGGTAATATTTTGGGTTCACAGCTCTAGGGAGTGCCTTCTGACCGCAAGGACTTCAGCTGTTCGCAGCATGCCCCTGCATATCATATCATTTACTCATGTTTCTATAACTCGTGATGCATCCATTCAGCGACCTCACACCTTGCCTTGCTTGCATCTTCGGGCGATCTATTCCCCTCGCTCGGAGGCTCTGGTCGGTGCGTGTCGCCCTGACGCGGGGGCTGGGGAGGCCCCACGGCTCCCCAAGGCCACAATCAACGGGATAAAACTAGAGACACTTGAGTGTCAAAGGGGGCTCCTGAGCATCATGCCTTAGGGGCCTTACTGGTCACAAGGCCACCTGCCTCCCTTGATATCGTCCACGGACATCCGGTCGTTATCAGGGGTGGTAGGGCTTGACCCCGTAGATGAGATCATCCATTCGGTCGCAAGCAGCGGCGGTTGGGAAATGTGCGGGACCGGGTCCTGGCGACGCAGAGTCGCTTGAGTGTCAAAAGGGGGATACTGAGCATCGCGCCTCAAGAGCCTTACCGGTCACAAGGCCACTTGCTGCCTTTGATATTGTCCACGGACATCCGGTCATTATCAGGGGTGATAGGGCTTAACCCCGTGGCTACATCAGTTCAATCGGTCCCACGCAATGGCGGTTAGGAAATGTGTGGGGCTGGATCCTAGCGATGCAGAGCCGCTCGAACATTAAAGGGGGCTTCTGAGCATCACGCCTCAGGAGCCTTACCGGTCACAAAGACACTCGACCACCCTGGTGCCGTCCAGGTTCGGCTGGCATTCGGGGTGTCGGGGCATTGCCTCGTGAGGCGCCTCATGACGGCATGGAAATGTGCAGGATTAGGACCTATTGACGTAGAGCCATAAAAGCCCTCAACCAGCCTAAGGAGAAGGAGCGCGCAAGACCTGCATCAACCCGTCGCACCTTTGCATAATCATTCAATCGTTCCATAACCTCCTTCATCCCGTGACACTCTCACGTAATAACGAGCCAAGGATGTATACGACCAGGGGGCCTCGAGGACGCGGAAGGGGTCCACCCCACGCCTAGTGGAAGACCTATGCTCTGCGCTGGGTACAGATGGAGGAAATCAACAAAGTCCACCAATGACTTCCGAAATTAGGTGTCCATGCCTTGGGGGTAGGGACACTCACGAGGCCAAAGCGTCCTCGTGACCTCCCATATACACCCCCACCATGACACTCTCAGGTAATAACGAGCCGAGGCTGTATACACCCATGCCCCCCCCCGAGGACGCAGAAGGGGTCCACCCCACGCCTAGTGGAATACCTATGCTCCGCGCTGGGTGCAGAGAGGGGCAATCAACTTAGTCCACCAATGACTAACGCCCGCAGCTGGCAAGGAAACCCATATAGTCCACCAATGACTATGCCAGCATAAGTGTCGGACGCGGCGTTTACTTGATTTTCCTGGATTTTGAGCTATCTTCTGCCGAACTCACATATGCCAATTTTAAAAGTTGATGTTTGAAAAACAAAAGGGGGGAACTTTCTCTTGCACTCTCTCGTATTTGCCGGTTTCGAAGCCTCTTTTTCTGGATAACTTTCTCTGAGGAGCTAAGCGCTCCGCACCACGCCTAGGGGGCAAGGAGCGAAAGAGAGGACTTGTCGTCCCAGGGGCGAACATTTTCGGTGATCAACCTCCGCTCAGGGGTCCGGATCGAAGCACACTATCATCGTAGAGAATTTCAGGAGGGCTCGGGGCATCCTGAGGCGATGACCAAAGAAACGGGGAGATGAATCGCTCAAGCACCAAGGGGGGTCCTGAGCATCTAGCCTCCGGAGCCTCGCCGGTCAAAGGAGCGTGGCCAGGGCCCAAAAACATGGAGGACTGAAATGGTCTCCACCCCATTATGCCTACAGAGCAAGAGCCACTCATGAGGAGCTACACAAGAGACCGGTGCAAACCCACGAGCTAAGTACCCCGCAGGCCCAGACCGGGACCATCTGGTTTCACATCAGACTAACGATAAATTAAAATTTGCGCACTAACGAAGGGATGTAGAGCCTAAGGATTAAGATGCAGCTAATAAGGAGGCCATCGACCAAGCGTGCAGCGACACGGGTGGTACCTCGGGAGGACGGGACCTCCTGAGGGCCTCGGACGCCGTTACTCCCGAGCGATGGCTGGGGCAGCGACAAGCCCTATGCAAAGAAGTCGAGCTATAACGACTACCGGCAAGCGAGCAATCGACCCACAAGGGAAAGGAAAAATAGAAAACGACGAAGGTAACGAACAAAAGTTTAACGCCCAACAAGGCAGAGTTATTGGTTTGACGTTATAGGAGAAGGAAACGGGAGCTAGGAGATGACTAGGGGGAAAGGCCGCCGACGCTGCCCTTGGCGCCTATGGGCTCGGTGTTGGAGGCCTCCTCCTCGCTGGAGACAGGCGCCCGGATATACCTCTCCACCAGGGCATCCACGTGAGGGTGCACTTCGTCCCGGAGAAGGCGTCGGGGCTCGGCGGGCACCAGCTCGACGATGCGTTGGAGATCGAACTTCGGAACAAGGCGGCGCGGGTTGGAGAAGACAAGCGTCAAGGCACAGCCCAGAAGCTCACGCGCGTCGGACACGCTCTCCTCTTCCACCCGGGAAACGCCGACCTCCAGCGCCTCCACCACCTTCTCGAAGAAAGCAAGGTAGACCCCGTCGCTCCTCACCTTTGGCAGCACCGGGGTCTCCCCCGCAAGCCGGCGTGTCGCATCAGCCGCCCGGCGGGCGGTGCCCGCGAACTGCTTGGCCCGCTGGGACGCCATCATCCGGGCGAACGACGCCTCGTCCTTGGTGTCCAAGACTACGTCGGTCGCCTCCTAGACCTGCTCCTGCAGCGACGACAGCTCGGCCTTGGCCTCCGTTTCACCCTTGCGGGCGTCCTGGAGGGCGGCCTCAGCACTCGCGAGCTGAGGCCACAGCCCCTCCACTTCCTCCTGAAGCTCGCCTAATTTGAGCTTCTTGACCGAGGGAGCTATGGAGTAAAGGAAAGATCAACCAACAAGCAGCAGATGAGGCGACAAGGAAAGAAGATCCAAACGAGGGGCTTACTCGTCGCTCACGGCCCAACGGTGGCGGGTGCGCGACGACACGGAGGACCCTTCGCCGCTGCCCCCGGTGACGGACGAAGGCGCGGAAGGTGCCACGCGCGTCCCTCGGTTAAGAATACCTCCGGGAGACGCCATGAAGAAGAGGAACGAAGGGGAGAAGAGGGTTTTTTGCAGCGAAGCAGAGGAAGCAGAAAGGGAGCTCAGGGTTGTGGTGCCTCCCCCTTGCCAGGGGTAGGCAGATTTATAGACAAACCGCGGCCACCAACTATCGTGGGAGCATGAGCATCTCGCACCCCCTCGGGCGCCTAGAGGTGGGATGCTGGCCCCGTCGCCTCACCTGTCCACCGAGCGGTCACGTCCGTGGGGGTCGTTGGGTGTGGTTAGGTCGCAACACTACCATTCAACGAGAGCAATGATGGCCTGCGTGGTTCTTGGAGATCGTGTCGTCATGGCCTGGCACACCCTGGACGCCTCGAGGAGCGAGAGCGTCGCCGCATGGCCGCAGGATACGTGTGCCACCTAGCCCGCAGGCAAATAGGGCCTGTGACGCTTCAGGCCGCCCTCAAGGCTTCGTGAAGATGCCAACCCAGGAACACCTTGGGCCTGGGGGCTACTATCGGCGTTCTAGGAATGGGGGTACACAGACCAGCCTACCCGCGGCCCAGGGCTAGCCCACTTCATCGACCTAAGACCAACGGGCCCGGCACCACCCAAGACAAGGCCCTCGCGAGGGGCCAAGCCTCGCGAGCAGGAGTCAAGGATGACGCAAGGGAAGGATAGGCGAGTAGCAGATAGAAGGACGGGGTAGTTTCCGCTTTGGTGCAAAGGGGGCAAGGACGAACGCTGGATCCCAAGGCATCTTCTAAAGGTTTCCATTCTGGTGCAAGAAGACCCTGGTCGCCCGCCGGCAGGACGGACGTCATCCCTGAGCCAGCCCCTGCAGAGCTGGCAACTACTTTGCAAGCGAAGACCACTTTTGGACAGGGGAAGCATGTTCCCTTGTCCCCCTTCGAAATTGGCCGATGTGGGATCCCTTCCCGCCAAAACTATAAGGGAAGAGGACCGGGGACGCCACTATAAATAGGGCATAGGTTGCTTCATAGAGGGGGGGGGAAACCATTCATCCTCCCACCAGCTCAACGCAAAGCCACCCAGCTCTCGGAGGCTCGGAAGCATTGTACTAGTTCATCCACCAACCTCCTCGTGAGGCAATCCTTCCAGCCCCCGGAGGCTCGGAAGCATTGTACTAGTTCATCCACCAACCTCCTCGTGAGGCAATTCACCAAAGCAGTAGTGGGGTTTTACACTTCGCAGTGGCCCGAACCTGGGTAAATTTTTGTGTTCTGTGTTCCCTCACCGTCGAGTGAGTTCTTCGTCGTTCCAATCGACTAGCGTGCTAGGCGAGGTTAGGTCGTGAGAGATCTTCGTACAAGCCCCTGAGTTTGAATATTTAGGGTTTTGCGAAGCCCGAAATCTGACATTGGGTTGTTGTCATACCAAAGGGATTGAACCCTGTAAGTGCATCAAGTGCACCTTAGTGATTTTGGTGGTTTGAAGACTTATAGGTTAAGTATCTAATGTGTTTATGAGTGTACACGGGATCTATAAGTCACTGAGGAGTTTGAGATATTTGATGAATATCGACCTCTAAAAATGTATATCTTCGGCTGAAGAAATTGGTCTAAAGCTGTAGAATTGAATCGCGAAGAATCTGCGATGAAATTGATATTCCTCATGAAGATACTGAAATTGAGGAATTCGGTGTGTCTTGAAGAAAATCATTTTGAAGACTTTGAAGCATGACGATTTACTCTTTCTGTTTTATTTTCTTCAAATCATGTCGGGATGCTCCCAGGCTATAAATAGCAGCCCCCCACAACCATTAGCTGGTTGGATGCTCCGTTAGGAACTGGCACTTGTCATAAGAGCAACCCAAATTCCTCAGAGTCTTCGAGAGTAATTCATCAGTGAGGAAATACCCCATACACCGAAACCACAAACCAAACCTAGTGATTGAGCATCACTGAAGAAGTTGTTCCTGTGTGGGACTAAAGCCTTTTACCTTTGAGGATTGTGCATCCTCCAGACGGTTAGGCGTCATGGTCTAGAGCTTTCCAGCAGTCAATTGTGGATCGCGGGGTGACCAAGTTTGTGAGGGTTTGGAAATCTGCCCTGAAGACTTACCACGAGTGTAGGGCGAGGACTGTGTGTTCTTAGCCCAAGGAGAACACGGTAGGGACTGTGTGTCCCGGGACTGTGTGTCCTTTGGTTTCAATACTAAGCCGCTCCAAACCAGATGTACGACTGTCACAAGAGTTGGAACTGGGTCATCAACTACTGTCTTCACTGTGAAATGGGTTCTAATTCCCCAACTCCTTACTTTCCTCAGATTATGTGTTGATGACTTTCACTGCTACTGTTTGAAGAATTTGCTGAAGACTTTCTCTGAAATTCCTCAACCCCAAATTCTTCGCGCTAGTTAATCATCATCTATTTTCTACGTGCCAGCTCACTGTGCAATCTGTTTTCACATTCCTCACTCTGAAAAACTGCTGTTGTGAAACTTTGCACTTCTGATCCTTTATTGTTTCCGTTGTAAGTTAGTCATCAGTGAGGAATTTCCTCAAAAGGAATTTCTCAGTGATGAAATTCTAAAAATCTCCTATTCACCCCCCCTCTAGTCGATATAACACACTTTCAATTGGTACCAGAGCAAGGTACTCCCTTGTTCTTTGTGATTTTGATTTAACCATCTGGAGTTTTAGTTATGTCGAATGCAGGCATGTTTAAGGTGACGGCAGCATGTCCTACCTTCGAAGGAAAGAACTTTCCCTTCTGGAAGAACAAGATGCAAATGCATCTACAAGCTATTGATAATGATCTCTGGTATATTGTGGAACATGGCGTCCCCATCATCTCTGCTAGTGTCTCTGCTGCTGATGTGAAGAAATTCAAGCAACTCGATTCTCAAGCGAAGAATATCAGTTGTGGTCATCTGAGCCCAGGCTAGTTTGGAAGAGTGAGTGCTTTGGGCTCTGCAACACTGATCCGGGAGAGACTGTGCAAAGTAAATGAAGGAGTATCAACCCAGCGTGACTCTCGTGTTGATATTCTTCGCAATCTCTTCAATCGCTTCAAGAGGCATGACAATGAAAGCTGCCAAGACACCTTTGATCACCTCACTGACAAATCAAATGAACTGCAAGCACTGGGAGCTCGAGACATTACTGATCACGAAGTTGTGAAGAAACTGCTAAGATCTTTGGACTCTTCATTTGATACTTTAGTTCTGATGATTCAAGAAAGACCAGACTACAAGATGCTTGACCCAGCTGATACACTCGAAAGACTCAATACTCATGAATTCCAGCTAGAAGAAAAGAAAGATCTATATGGACCAAGCTATTCCAGACCACGTGCACTGAAGGCTAGAGCAATTTCCTCATCTGAAGAAGAAGACTCAGATGACAGCATTGGTGACCCTGAAGAATTTGGACAGGAGCTTGCAATGCTCGTGAGGAAATTCCAGAGGTTTACACGACGTGGCCAGTACGGTAAATCTTCAAGAAGAGACATGAGGAAATCAGAATCTTCATCTGAGGACTACAAGAAAAGAACCTGCCACTAATGCAAGAAATCAGGTCATTACATTGCTGATTGTCCCCGTTGGGGAAAGGAATCAAAGAAGAAGAAATACAAGGATGACAGTTCTGATGACTCGAAGAAGAAGAAGAAATCTTCAAAATCCTCATCTTCAAATCCCTCATCGCACAAGAAGACTAGTTGCAGAAAGGCTCGGGCACTTATTGCCAAGGAAATGGACTCCGAGGCAGAATCGGAGGAATGTGATGAAGAAGAGGGTTCTGATGAAGACTCAGAATCCGGACAGGCTAGTCTTGCACTGGCAACGACTTTTGTGAGCAAGTCAGTCTTCAATCTTGAAGGAGATGATAACACCATCCACACTGATGACTATGCTGATGACTTCGCTCCAACCTATTGCTTCATGGCAAAAGGTTCAAAGGTACCAAATGATGCCTCCTCCTCTGATTCAAGTGACTGTGAACCTGATGATTATAAAAAAACCTAGTTACAGTAAACTTGCTATCATTGCCACTAAACAACAAACTGCCCTAGAAAAGCTTCAGAAACTGCTAGATAGAAGTGATGATCTGTTGAATGATGAAATGAACCTTACCCAAATCCTCACTGAAGATGTGAAAAGTCTTCAGTCTAGATTTGATAATCTTCAAGATCGTCATGATACACTCCTCGCTGATCATGAGAAGCTTTCCTACGAATTTCTTCAAAGGAAGCTTGATCTAGAGAAGCTGAGGATGTCTCATGATGATCTTCGTATGGAAAATGATTCATTACTAGCTCAACAGATTAGCGTTGGTCAAGTTGAATTCATTCCTCCATGTCTTAAATGCATTGAATGCGAAACTGCTAATTCTTCACCAGAATCATCAAATGCTTCTATTGCTACAAATTCTTCAACTGCACCTGTAGTGTCTATTTCCTCACTTGAGGAAAACACAAATGTTACTGATGAAAATGCACGGTTGAAGGAATTGTATGTGACAGGCATATACAAAAGTCTCAAAGGACATCAAACCCTTTGTGATGTGCTCAAAAAGCAGATCTTGAACAGGAACCCGAGGAAAGAAGGAATTGCCTTTGAGAGGAAATTAAATGCTGATGGATCTTATTGGAAACCTGAGCAGTATCCCAAAACCTCATGGGTTGCTGCTACCGGGTCTCCTTTTGATCCATCCAATCTAATAGGCTTTTCATGTGAATTATCCTACTCCTCAGATGAGTCATTTGAATCCAACTATAAATTGTTCAAAAATCAGTTTGCTGAAGTATTTGCTCGATATGTTGGAACTAACTGCAGGAATGGTCCTCCCTTGAGGAAAATCTGGGTTCCCAAAAGCTGTCTTGAAAATCTTCAGGTAAATGTCCTCATGACACCACCGATGAAGAATCTGAACCCAAGATCAAATTCCTCACGAGGACCAAAGTCTTCAAGAGGATCAAAATCCTCAACTGGTCAAAATTATGCTCGTAACCGTGCTAATGCGTCTAACATGCAGGGAAACTACAAGGAATATGAATATGAGTGTTACTCTTCAAATCATTATGTTCATAAATCCTCAAACCAGTTCTCTGCATATTCATATGAGTACTTTAACCCCCCTACTGTTAAGAGAAGTGCATTAGCTTCAATGCCAACTTTCTCATATGGTGCTCGCAGGATGATGAATGCTTTACCACCCCTTCAGATGTGCGTGGTGAAGAAATCGAACTAATCACTTCTGCAGGACAGGTCTCCAGATGAAAATCATCATCTGAAGAATTTGCTGGAGACCTGAGGAAATGCTTGATAGGACGCAAGCTAATATTGATGAAATAGAAATATTTCACATGTCCTTATAATTCTGTTGTGATGAAATTCTTATCTAATGAAATTGATATCATATTATTCAAACTTGAAGCATATGAGATGGTAAGATGTACTAATTCATCTGCAGGATGATAAACCCAAGAATACAGAGTGGGTTCTTGATAGTGGCTGCACACATCACATGACTGGTGATAAAAGCTTGCTGATGAATATGCCACTAACTCCATCACCTCTGAAGCAAATCACATATGCTGACAAAGGTAAAAGCAAGGTATTGGGACTTGGCAAAGTGGCTATTTCCAAGGATAGGCATATGGACAAAGTGATGCTTGTTGAATCCCTTGGTTTTAACCTCATGTCAGTCTCGATGCTTTGTGATCTTGATATGATTGTTATCTTTGGTAGATATAGATGTGTAGTCATCATGGAATCTGACAGATCCAAAGTCTTCGAAGGTGTAAGAAGAGGGGATTTGTACATTGTTGATTTCTCTACAGGTCCTCAACCAGCCACTTTCTTACTAGCAAAAACCTCGGAAGGATGGCTGTCGCACCGAAGACTAGGTCATGCAGGCATGAGGAATTTGCACACGCTTGCGAAGAAGAAGCATGTCATCGGCATCGAATCAGTCAAATTCCTCAAAGATCATATCTGCGGTGCATGTGAATCTGGGAAAATGACCAGATCCAAGCATCCCTCGAAGACTATCATGACCACTACACGTCCATTCGAATTGCTTCATATGGATCTATTTGGACCTACTCATTACGCCACACTAACCAATGCAGCATATTTATATACCTTCGTCATAGTTGATGATTATTCCAGATATACATGGGTGCATATCATAGTGTATAAAACTTAAGTGCAGGAAATCTTCAAACGATTTTCTTCAAGGGCCTCGACGAACTTTGGCATCAAGATCAAACATACCAGGAGTGATAATGGAACAGAGTTCAAAAACACTGGCCTTGATGATTATCTTGATGAACTTGGTATTACTCACGAATTATCTGCTCCTTATACTCCTTAGCAGAATGGTGTCGTCGAAAGGAAGAACAGGACTCTGGTTGAGATGGCAAGAACTATGCGTGAAGAATATCAGACTCCTCGTCGCTTTTGGTCTGAAGCAAGAAACACTGCATGCCATATCATCAACAGGGTATATCTTCGCAAATTCCTCAAGAAAACCTCATATGAACTCCTCACTGATAAGAAACCCAATGTAAGTTATTTCAAAGTCTTCGGTGCAAAATGTTAGATTAGAGATCCTCACCATAGCTCAAAATTTGCACCTAAGGCACATTAAGGTTTTATGCTCGGCTATGGAAAGGACTCGCACACCTACAGAGTCTTCAACAACTATCACAACAAAGTTGTTGAGACTGTAGATGTGCGGTTCGATGAAACTAATGGCTCGCAAAGAGAGCAATTGCCTTCTGATCCACATAAGTTGTCTCCTGAGGAAGCAATAAAGCTCAAACCTACTGAAGACATTGTCCCCACTGAGGAAATTGGTGAAGAAACGATCCCCATCACTGATGAAAATCAAGAAGATGCTCCTGAGAAAATTGCACCAGAACCACTTCCTCAGCCCAGACAAAATCCTCAACCATCTCATCCGAGGATTGCAAATGAAGTAGAACTTGAAAAAATCCTCGACGACATCAACGCGCCAGCTCCTCTCACTCGCTCAAAAGCTTCACACTTAGTTAACTTTTGTGGGCATTTTTCCTTTGTATCCATTACAGAACCCTCAAGAGTTGCTGAGGCTTTTCTGGAACCGGAGTGGATCCAAGCTATGCAAGACGAACTTCTTCAATTCAAGATGAATGACGTATGGGAGCTCGTCAAACGACCAGATCCTCACAAGCACAACATCATCGGCACCAAGTGGATTTTCTGAAACAAGCAAGATGAGGACGGTCAAGTGGTGAGGAACAAGGCACGACTTGTAGCCCAAGGCTACACCCAGGTTGAAGGAATTGATTTCGATGAAACTTTTGCACCTCTTGCTAGACTTGAAGCTATTCGAATACTACTTGCTTATGCTAATCATCATAACATCATCTTATATCAAATGGATGTGAAAAGTGCATTCCTCAATGGTAAGCTTGAGGAAGAAGTATATGTTTCTCAGCCCCCAGGTTTTGAGGATCCAAAGAATCCAGACAAAGTCTTGAGACTCAAAAAGGCTCTCTATGGTCTCAAGCAAGCCCCTCGGGCATGGTATGATACATTGAAGGAATTCCTCATGAAGAAAGGCTTCAAACCTGGTTCACTCGATCCAACTCTTTTCACTAAATCCTATGATAATGAGCTATTTGTGTGTCAAATATATGTCGATGATATCATATTCAGCTGTACTGACAAACGATACAGTGATGAATTTGCTTACATGATGAGTGAAGAATATCAGATGTCTATGATGGGGAGCTGAAATTCTTCTTAGGTCTTCAAATTCGTCAACAATGCAATGGAATCTTCATATCATAAGAGAAATACCTCAAGGATGTTCTGAGGAAATTCGACATGCATGAATGCAAAGGTGCCAAGACTCCAATGCCTACCAACAGCCACCTCGGCACTGATGAAAATAGTAAATATTTCGATCAGCAGGTATATCACTCTATGATTGGCTCTTTATTGTATCTATGTGCATCTAGGCCAGATATAATGCTTAGTGTTTGCATGTGTGCACGTTTTCAAGCAAAACCGAAGGAATCACACCATAAGGTTGTGAAGCATATTCTTCGATACTTAGCTCACACACCAACACTAGGATTATGGTATCCCAAGGGCTCAAATCTTCATCTGGTAGGGTATTCTGATTCTGACTATGCTGGTGACCGTGTGGATCACAAGTCAACTTTTGGCACATGCCATTTCCTCGGAAGATCACTAGTTTGCTGGTCCTCAAAGAAGCAGAATTGTGTATCACTCTCCACTGCCGAAGCTGAGTACATTGCTGCTGGTTCATGCTGTGCTCAATTACTATGGATGAAGCAAACCCTCAAGGACTATGGCATCAACATGAAGAATGTGCCTCTCTACTTCGACAATGAGAGTGCAATCAAGATTGCATACAACCCAGTACAACATTCGAAGACTAAGCACATCCAGATTCTTCATAATTTTCTTCGGGACCATGTCCTCAAGGGCAATATCCTCATCGACCATGTGAAGACTGATGATGAACTGGCAGATATCTTCACTAAGCCCTTGGATGAGAAAAGGTTTTGCAAGTTGCGGTGTGAGCTAAATATCTTAGAATCTTCAAATGTTTTGTAAAAACATGCACACATCCTAACACTTATGCAAAATTGATGACTTAGATGTGCAACACATGATGAATCGATTCTCTTCAACTGATGAAGAATATCACTCTGAATGTGAAGCAATCAACGAAGAAATTGATTCTCAGGGCCCTACGACAATTGTACGCAGCATCTGTAATCAACATTCTTATATGGTGGGTCACGCCACCGCCCAACGTGAAATTCCTCAAGTTGATTTTCTTCAAATATTCCATTTCCTCAAAATGTGTTTTTCTTCAAAACAGTTGTTCTTCATTGTGACGATTTATCACAAAATCCTCAAGTTACTGAAATCTTCAAAAACAATTGATGACTTTCGTTTGACTAGATAGACTGTGATTTCAAGTCCTCAACAACATTCACTTATAGCTATTTCTTCAAGTTGATATTTCTTCTAAGTGAATGTGATCGGACCCTACTTTCCCTCTATGCTATTCTCATCCAGTCTATTCGATTCTTCATATGCGTTCTACTTGAAACTCTGTTCAAAATCCTCACTGCGTCCTTGTCAGCTGATGATTTTGTAACAAAAATCCTCAAATCTTCCAAAATTGTTTCTTTAATGCACAGTAACTGAACCCCACTTCCCACGTTCGGATAACCACGATCTCCACTATCTCCACCGCCTTGGTCGGGAACTACACGTGTCCTGCAGAGACGTAGAGGCTGGGGTTGTTTGGTCCGAATTCTTCGCGCCAACAATAACTGTCTGGCTATAAATATGTCCTTATCCCCCTCGGCAAACACTTCTTTGCCCCATCGCTCATCTGCTACAGCAAAAAGCACCGAACCCTAGCGCCACCGCTGGAAGTCTCGTCGCCGATGAAGAAGAGCTTCACTTCCTCGACTTCTCCATCGCCGGAACCACGCCGGAGTCGGACCATCTTCATCCGCCGCCGCCGTAGACGTCCTCTGCCGCCGGGTTAGGGCGCATTGGACACGCGACCGAAGAGCTTCTCTACACAACTTTTCTGTGTTCTTCGTGCGTGCCTTCAAGGGTAAATAAAGATCCCATTTTTACAGCAAGTTATATCTACTATTTTACATCTCCTATGTGAAATCTGTTTTTCCTCAAGAATCGATATGCACTTGATTCCTCAAACACTGCCTATCACCACACCATTGATGAACTTCACTAAGCATCTAAGATTTTCATGAGATTCCTCAATTGTGCGAATTTTCGGATCTGTACAACTCTGGAACCCAAGAACAGTATGCTTAGGCAAACTCCTCAACCACTGGTTAAATTCCTCAACTGTCAAACTTTTTCATTTTCTTCAAATCTGAGAACGCATATGACCTCTCCAAATTCCTCGCAACTATACTTTGTTCACACGTACACACATGTCAGCCGATGAATCTCTCGGTTCTCATCACATTAACTCATTTGCAGCGTTTCTTGAAGAAAATCTTCAAGTCTCATCAGAATCCTCAAGAGTTCAATCTCATCAGCAAAATCCTCAGCTGAAGAAAATGGAGGATGACAGAAAGCAGAAGGGAGGAAAGAGACTTGAGCAGAACACAGCTTTGGATATCCCTGAGGATATTTACTTGGACTATTGCACACCTGATGAAAATGAAACAATGGCCAAGAGAAAGATTCGGCTGCAGAAGATAGAACGCCGATGGGCTAAGGAATGGAAGGAATACAGGTTTGTAACTACCAAGTATGCGAAGAAATTCGCCCTGAACCCTCCTGGCAAACGGGCCCCACTTGAGGCTCATCAAGTAGCACATCCCTCAAGCCTCAAGACGATTGATGACTATCCAGATGAGAAGGACAAGCATCTGGCTAAGCTCAAGAAGCAGGCAGATGCTGCAGTGAGGAAATTCAATGAATCCTCAGTTGCTGCCTCAACTGCAGCTACTTCCTCTGCCGCTGAGACCTCTGGTTCGGCTATTCCTCAACCATAGTCTGTGCCATCAAAACCAAGGGCTCCAAAGCCTCAAGAGAAATCTGCTCAGGCATCAGTTACAAAACCCTCAGCGCCAAAACCCTCAGCTCCAAAATCCTCAACACCACCACCAAAGCCTCAAGAGATACCAGTACAAAAGCCGGTCATGAAGCCACTGACCGCTACCTCCAGCTCCTCACTCCCGGCTGCAACCAGCTCGGAGACAAAGTCTTCACCACCTCCTGTGAAGACTCAGGTGTCTGCTGAAAGAGAAACACTACCAAGCCCCAGCAAAATCATCACAGTCCCATCTGCATCAGAGGGCAGTGATGAATATGATGATCAAACCCTGCAAGCTATAATCAGAAACAAGCAGGAAAGGGTAGCTCAAGCATCTGGTAGCGCCATTCCTCTGGCCATGTACCCCAAGGTCCTCCTAGACTACATAAACATCTGGTATGAGGACCCAAACACTCCACTTGATGATTTGAAACTTCCCCCTGGCATCAGCCACATGGTAGCCACATTCATCAATGAAGCCAAGTGGAAAGAACAGCAAGCTAAGCAGGCCAAGGTTGCGAAGCTTAAAAAGGAGAAATTCATCAATCGTCAGAGTCTGAAGAGCAATTTCACTGATAAGTACTCCAAGCTGTCAGATCGTCAGAGTCTCAAGAGCAATTTCATCAATCTGGCCACTAAAGTTGTTGATGACTACAATAAGAAGGCTACACCTCCAGCACCAACTCCCCAGCCCTTGATTGAAGAGCCAGCTGATGAATCTCCTCATGCTGAGGAAACTCCTCAAGCTGAGGAAATACATCAAGAAAGCCGTGTGGATGTACCGGCTATTGAAGAAATCACCATGGAAAATTCAGCTGATGAATCTGCTGCCCAGCTACTTCATCAAAGCAAGCTGATGACTCTGCTCGAGCTGATTCCTTAAAGGCAGCTGAAGAATCTGTCGAGAGAACCCCTTCACCAAAAGCTTCAAAGGTGAAGAAGATGACTCCATCTGCATCAGACGTGAAGAAAACCAGGGCTGCTGAGAAGGAAGCCAAAAAGAGAAAGGCCTCCTCAGCAGAAGAAGAAACAGAGGCCAAGCGCCTCAAAGCGCTTGAAGATAATGCTCCACTAGACCCTGTGCCCCTCAATGTCGCTCCGTCTTATGAAATGGTCATCCTCGATGACCAAGCGAAAGGTACAGATGAGGAAATGAAGGATGCCGCATCTGAGGAACACACTGACGAAGAATTTCGTATTGACGACAGTCCTCAGCCCTCCATTCCTCAGAAAGACACTGCACAAGGATCAGCTGCACCAGCTGATGAAACTGCCTCTATCACCAAGCCAGCTGAATAAGAGCAAAGTGAAATTCCTCAAGCTGATAAAATTCAAAGTCCTGAGCAAAATCCTCAAGATGAGGAACAGGCTGACCCAACTCCTCGACCTGAGCAAAATCCTCAAGATGAGGAACAGGCTGACCCCACTCCTCCACCTAAGCAAGATGATCCTATTCCTCAGCCTGATGCCCAGCAAGAGCAAGCTCCTCAGCCTGATGCCCAGCAAGAGCAAGCTCCTCAGCCTGAAGCCCCAGCTGATGAAATTCCTCACCCTGAGAACAATGCTGAGGAAAATGCACCTGATCAAGACAATGCCTTCGTCGTGCTCAACCCCAAGACTGCAATTGTTGTCTCCCCTCCTGTTCCTCGGCAAAATCTTCAGCCAGTTCAGCGTCAGCCATTCTCCAAAGGACCAAAGTTTCAAAAGGTGAATTTCTTTGAAGAGCGCATGTACTTCATTGGAGAGAATCCCTATGACAAGCCTCAAATGAGGCATCTGAAGTTTTGGACAAGGACACAGCTGAATTACTATGCCTCTGTGCTCTGTGGAAGAAACAAGATATTCCAGCACAGGCATATTCCTCACGTTGAACTTGAAGCAATACCGTGCCTAGCTCCAGTCCTCAATGTACTCCATGACGCTGGTCTGCTGCCAATGTGCTCCGACATCTCTGATTGGAACATTGAGCTCATTCTTCAGTTTTATGCTACTCTTCACATATCTCGCGACCGTGAAGACATTAACACATGGGTGTTTGACTCGATGACACAAAACACTCACTACAAGGCTCCTGCTACTGAGCTCCTCCGTGAACTGCATGTATCAATTCCACTAGAGGAGGCTATGAAGCTTTACAGTGAGCGTGAGCTGCCCAACGGGATGATAGAAGTCCTCATGAAGCCTTTGGCTGAAGGGAAATCACCAAGAAAAACCTTCCTCGTCCACGAGCTCAAATATACACCAAGGTCTATCTACAGAATCCTCTGCAGTGTGCTCGCGCCGATCAAAGGCCATGATGATGAAGAAGATGTCGTAGGCATCATGAAGAATATCCTCTCCAACATCATCCATGGTATTCCTATCAACATCCATGATTTATTCTTGAGGACTTTGGCCGGCAATGCTATGTTTCCATTTGATCACAAGATATATGCCCCATGGATCATGAGATTCATCAGGACACGGACAGGCATCAACTTCCACGCTGATTTCCAAAACCATGTTGGTTATATGCCTCCTATCCGGGTCAACAAGAAGACTTTCGAGCCAATTGAAGGAAAAGGCAAGTCAGTGATTGATGAAGGCAGTAGGCCCCTTGATGGTCAGTTCAAAGAGCCAGAAGCTTATTCTTCATGGGATGATACTGAGACTCGTCCGGCAAGCCCCGTTCCTCCTCGCGTGATGAATACAAGAGAGCTCCTCCTCAGTCTTCACTAGAAGGTGGATCGCAATCACAAGTGGTTCAAATGCCAGTTTGGCGCCATTGTGAAAACCCTCACTAAAACACAGAACTCTGTGAAGCTTAACCATCACTATCTGCATGAGGTTTTTGATCGCACCTGGCCTACACTTGCACATCTGAAGACTCAGACAGAGCTTGAAGAAATGGACTTTGAGCGAGACTTTGACTGGTCGTGGCCTCCCAAGAAGAAGTTCAGGCCCATTCCAGTTCCAGACCTTGAAGACAGTTCCTTTTCTTCATTCCGCATTGCTGAAACTGATGAAGAACAGCTCGAAACTGCTACCGGTCCAAGGAAGAAGACTACTCCCAAGAGGCATCACGCCTCTTCATCAACCGCCAAGAAGTGAAGTCTTCACGGGTGTTAGTCATTAGTTTGTCCCTTTTTGTCACTTGATGACAAACGGGGAGAAAATTGAGAGTTAGTCTTCAAGCGGGATATTTTGGGGCATATGAACTATATTTAAGTTACAAACTCTTGGCTCTTCTGAACTTTTTATGTAATGAGTTGTAACTTAAGCCCGATGGTACTCTGACGCTTTTGAATGTTTTTCTTTGCATGCTTATTCCTCAAGTTTTAATGCACGCATGCTGGAATTCGTCAGATACCATTTGTCATCATGCATCTTCATTTTCTTCATACGATATGTTACATGTATGCAAAATCATCAATGTGCATTTGCTATGAAAAGCAAAATCATCAAGATATGCACATCTTCAGGGGGAGTCTCTCTGAATCTTGGTTTCAAATTCCTCAAATGAGTATTTACATTTCATATTTTTGATCCTTGTTGAAGACTTAACCTAATTGTCATCAACCACCAAAAAGGGGGAGATTGTAAGAGCTTCTTGTGCCCCTTAGTGATTTTGGTGGTTTGAAGACTTATAGGTTAAGTATCTAATGTGTTTATGAGTGTACACAGGATCTATAAGTCAATGAGGAATTTGAGATATTTGATGAACATCGACCCCTAAAAATGTATATCTTTGGTTGAAGAAATTTGTCTGAAGCTGAAGAATTGAATCGCGAAGAATCTGCGATGAAATTGATATTCCTCGTGAAGATACTGAAATTGAGGAATTCGGTGTGTCCTGAAGAAAATCATTTTGAAGACTTTGAAGCATGAAGATTTACTCTTTCTTTTTTATTTTCTTCACACTTGAGTAATAGGAACACCGTACTGTTAAAGGGGGTCGAAGTTACACTCTGGAATGAATTTCCTCATGATGCTTGACCCAAGCCTAATCCTACCAAAAGCCTCAAGTGAGGAATACGAGTGACATGAGGACTCTCACAGTTGAGGGTTCCGACCGTTTCGATAGCCACGCCAAGTCATTGGTCTTATCCACACCAACGGTCATATTATTTAAGGGCATTAGTGTCAAATCGTGTCGGGATGCTCCCAGGCTATAAATAGCCGCCCCCACAACCATTAGCTGGTTGGCTGCTCCTTTAGGGACTGACACTTGTCATAAGAGCAACCCAAATTCCTCAGAGTCTTCGAGAGTAATTCATCAATGAGGAAATACCCCATACACCGAAACCACAAACCAAACCTAGTGATTGAGCATCACTGAAGAAGTTGTTCCTGAGTGGGACTGAAGCCTTTTACCTTTGAGGACTTTGCATCCTCCAGATGGTTATGCGTCATAGTCTAGAGCTTTCCAGCAGTCAATTATGGATCGCCGGGTGACCAAGTTTGTGAGTGTTTGGAAGTCTACCCTGAAGACTTACCACGAGTGTTGGGCGAGGACTATGTGTTCTTATCCCAAGGAGAACACGGGAGGGATTGTGTGTCCCGGGACTGTGTGCCCTTTGGTTTAAATACCAAGCCGCTCCAAACCAGATGTACGACTGTCACAGCAGTTGGAACTGGGTCATCAACTACTGTCTTCGCTGTGAAACGGGTTCTAATTCCTCAACTCCTTACTTTCCTCAAATTATGTGTTGATGACTTTCACTGCTACTGTTTGAAGAATTTGTTGAAGACTTTCTGTGAAATTCCTCAACCCCAAATTCTTCACGCTAGTTAATCCTCATCTGTTTTCTGCGTGCCTGCTCACTATGCAATCTGTTTTCACATTCCTCACTCTGCAAAACTCCTGTTGTGAAACTTTGCACTTCTGATCCTTTACTGTTTCCGCTGTAAGTTAGTCATCAGTGAGGAATTTCCTCCAAAGGTATTTCCTCAGTGATGCAATTCTAAAAATCTCCTATTCACCCCCCCCCCTCTAGTCGATATAACGCACTTTCAAACCCAACCGTGGCGACGCAGACTCGAGGATGCCTTGGATCTTCCGCTTTATCCGGATGTAATGCATTGAAGTGCTTCTACGCAAAAGCATCCGATGTGTGTACCAACATCTTATTCCCATCCGCATCTAGTTCAATTATTTTGGCCAATTTGTGCCATGACATCTATCTGGCCTTCTCTTCGACCATGAAAAGACATTGAAGTCTTGGTATGGTTACTAGATACCAAAGAACATTAACTGGGATTTTGGTTTGGCTCTTCTCACCCACACCGTTGTCTATCACAACATACCTGGAAGACTTGCAAATGGGACAATAGTTCAAGTCCGCATACTCAAGCCTAAATAAGGCACATCCTTTTCGCACAGGCATCTATCTTCTCATAGGGCATCTTAAGAACATGGAGTATTTTGTCCGACTGGTACATGTTTGCAGGCATGACATGGCCTTTGGGTAGAAAGTGTCCAAATAATATCATCATCGCGTCATAGCATTCTTTGCCCAAGTTGAATTGAGCCTTCACAGCCATTACTTGTGCGATGGCATCTAGCTAACAAAACTTAGTGTGCTTTTGGAGAGGATGTTGTGAAGACTCCAACATTTCATAGAAGGCCTTTGCTGATTCCTCCATCTCATCATCCGAATCCTAAGCACCATCAAGGTCTTGCACCATGTCTTCGATCCCGGTACCATGCTCGTCAATGCAATGACAAACCACCTCTACTCTGGTACGTTGGCCAGACTCACCATGAAATGTCCACACCGTATGATCGGACATAAAACCCCTCTTCTGCAGGTGTTTACCCATTTCATCCTTTGTCATCTTCTTAAAATTGTCACCCCACGACAAGGGTACCAGGTTTTTATCCGACCATTTCCAAATGCATATTTCACAAGCCCCTTGGGTTTTTGTTAACCATTATTTGGTCATCCCGTTTTGACTAGTGTGACCAGTGTACATCCACGCACGATCACCCATGATGGTACTTGCACTGACAGTAGGTGCACCAAATTCATATTCATCAAGTTATGTAGAATGTAGCTGCGACTAGATACAGAACTAATTACTTTTGTTATATTTTTACACCATAGTTTTTTTACCATACAAAAGGGAAATGAGCATTCATGGATTGACTCTATCTCTAATAGGTCAAGATGGGTCTTAATGCCTCCCAAGTACGTGTAGATCGGGTTCATTTCCCATGCTTCGCTCCGGATCCGATGCAAAATTTCGGCACCACCTCCACGTTGTTCTCCTCATACACGTCTCAGCAACAAGCCGAGACAATGTGCACCCGGAGAACAACAGGGTGGCACTGACGAAATTTTGCCTCAAGTAGAGCACGGGAAACGAAACCAAATCTACATGTACTCTGACTGTCCATGTATAACTTAGACAATTCAAAATGATTACAATTATAAATATGCAAAGACATGCATATTTATGGATGCCACCCTTTCAATGGAAGACACTTAGGTTACGGGACTTGACATGAAAATAGAATGACATGACATCGATATGACAACCTGAACAAAGCAAATAAGGTATGGCCGGGGAGGAGATGGTAGTAGTTCTCACCACTAGACCGTGTAGGGGAGGTAGTCACACGAGGAGGTCATCGAACACCAAACTCTCGAAGCGACGAAACAACTGCACATTTAAATCCACACGATCAACATGAATATTCAATTTCGATAGAAAAACCTCTCTATATATAACTACTTTTCCACTTCTTTTTTCATCTTTTTCTCCTCTATTTTTTCTTTATCTCCTCTTCTTCTTCCTTTTCTTCTCTTCTTATTCTTCTTCTTTTCCCTCCTCCTCCTCTTCTTCTTCTTCTTCTTCTTCTTCGTCTCCTCTTTTTCTTCTTCTTTCTCCTCTTCTTTTGTTCTTCCTTCTCTTCTCCTCTTCTCCTCTGTTACTTCTACTTCTTCTTCTTCTTCTTCTTCTTCTTCTCTTTTCTCCTCCTCCTCGTCTTCTTCCTCTTCTTCTTCTTCTTCTTCTTATTATTATTATTATTATTATTATTATTATTATTATTATTATTATTATTATTCTTTTCCTTTTTTCCTATTCCTCTCCTCTTCTTCTTCTCCTCTTCTCTTCTCTTCTTCTTCTTCTTCTTTTCTTCTTCTTCTTCTTCTCCTCCTCCTCTTCTTCTTCTTCCTCCTCTTCCTTTTTTCCTTTATCCTCTTCTCACTACTACAGGAATTAGCTTTGGTAACACATCCCAGTAACACAAGAAAAAATATGTTACTGCATAAAAGCGTTGTAACACAACATTTGTGTCCACAACTAAGTTGTAACACATTCTATGGGAAGTGTTACAAATTGGTAACACATATTCCTCATGTGTCGAATGTGTTACGATGTTGTAACACATTATTTATGTCGGTCGAGAGAGTGTTACAAAAATGTAACACATATATGAGATGTGATGTTGTGTTACAAGTTTGTAACACATGTGAGCTACCTAGGTAAATGTTACCAACGTAGTAAACATTGAATATAGTTTTTCTTTGTTGTCATGAAAATAATTGTTGCAACATACATGCGATCAATTCTCAGGTGGATTCCATCATAGTACACGACCTCTGGGTTAATAGTTATGGGCTTGCCTCATTCACATGCTAGCTACACAAAAGTTTAGGGGACATGTGTTTGCTTAAGGACCGAATATATTAGGATAAAAATATTAGCGTAGCCTAGATACGAAATCCCATAGAAGGCACGACTTAAATAAAAAAATGTTTTTTTTCATGTATGTAATTCTACTAAAATGAGATTATTTTCATGTATGTGCAAACATACGACCCTTTTTCTAAGACTAGCTAAGAGAGAGGGAGGGAGGGAGAGAGAGATAATGTGTTTGTAATCTTGTAAAAAAACATTCTCATCTTAATATAAAAGACGTGCAACTCTTTTGGATTTTCTAAAAAATAATGTTATGTGCTTTCAAAATTTGCTAAAATTAAAAGGTGTGCTAGCTTCTTTTAAGTAATTCTGGACTTAAATAATAAAGCGCGCAACGCTTCTGGCGTCTGTCGTCGGTCATTTTGCAGAAAAGCCCTCGCAGTTTCAGGTAAGTAACCCGCAGTCCAATTTTAAGTCAGAACGAACCGTTTTTTTGTCATTTTGCAGAGAAGTCCTCACAATTTTAGATAATCAACCCGCGGTCCATCTTTTAGTCACAGCCGAAGCGTTTTTTTGCATTTTTCAGAAAAATCCCTGATGTTTCAGGTAATCAACCCGCCGTCCCTATTTAAGTCAGCCAAAATGTTTTTTATTTTAACAAAAAAACCCTGACTTTTTAGTTAATCAATCCATATTTTATCTAAAACAAAATTATCCATATCTTTTAAACCGTAACTCCGATTTTAACATGTTATATATGAAATTTGATTGAAAAAATGTGTAGAATCTAAATAGGAGGTTATTTTTAGCTGTTGAATAATTCTTAAATATTATTCTTGGTGCAAACTTAATCTGTAGTGCACGGTCCTTTTTTTTCCTCTCTTTCCGGCGACCATACGAATTTTAATAAATATCCATTAAATTAAAACCAAATTGACAAGAAAGAAAACATCGTTAACCACACATGCACACCTTTGAAAAATCTCGTGGGAAAAACAACATATTTCTCATCTTATTCCGAGTGATTGTACATTTAAACACGTTTTCGTTGTGTGAGCACTGAGGCCATCGTCGACAACACAAATGTGATGCCATGTGAAAATATATTGTGTTCAAAGCGTGTGTTATTTTCTCTTCCGTTGCAACGCACGGGTTTTTTTGCTAGTTAATATTAATATGCTTTGACGATTTTATTGATCCGTTTATTCTCTTATAAAGCATAAAAGTATGTTGATGTCTTGTAATTAGGAAGTGTTTTTTTGAGCGGGAATTAAGAAGTGTTTTTGATAAAAGATATTCTACGTTGACATGTTATATCTGTGACTTTTTTTATTAGTTGGACTACCTTAATCCACAATCATGGGTAAAACAAGGAAAAAATATGAGAAAGCTGAGTGTCGTTGGAAGAACTTTGAACTTTTAACTTAGTAAATGAGACTTCATTCCACGTTGAACTTTTATCTTGGCACATGAGAGTGCAAACTTTTAACCACCTAATCAAATCATCAGCAAGAGAACTATATGTAGAGAAACTAAAACATTCACACTGCTTCAGGACAGATTCAGACTTTAACTAAAATGGCAACCTGTGATCGAAAACAGGATTTTTGAACACTACAAGAGTATACCAATATTGAACTATGAACCAAAGTACAAAATAAATTTCCAAACAAGTTGCGTGTATCTCAATTATGAACGGTTGTTGATTAAAGTACAAAATGAAGTTCCAGATAAGCACGTGCTCTCATAGCGAACCAAATTATCAAGCATAAATATAAGAGTACACTAAGTTTTGACCAACACATAGTCTCACACATTAGTATATCGTCAAGCAAGTTTGTTAGCTACTCTGCACGAAGCCACCAAGCAGTTATCTACCAAGACAAAGCACACATGCCACCACCCCCTCTATGCCTCCATGTAGCATGCAGTCGAAACCTGTAGCATGCAGCAAAAACATGAACAAGAAAATAAAAAAACACTTTCTGCTAATTTATCGCTTAAATTTCATATATAACATGAAAGCGTCAACCCAAAATTAAATAAAGAATGCACAAAACATAATTGAAGAACATCAAGACTGAACAATACATTTTATTAGAGGTAAAAATCACATCTCGAATGTTGTGTTACAAATGAAATATGGATCAACCTATATGAGTGCACTGTTCAAAGCCACATATTTAGAAACATTAACACAATTCATTAATTTATGAATGGGTTGATCAGAAGTTCAAACAGTCATACTATTACTTTCATACAAGGACATTTCTAGGAGAAAATAATATACACGTCATCTTTATGACAAAAAATACAAGAGCATATTCGGAAAGCATAACTATATTACTTGAACATAGTGCATACCTTGTTGCTACTAACCTCAACTATTCTTCGATGCTCGAAGCACTAGTAGCATCCACTATTGTCCCCTCAACGTCTGTTCTAACCCAGTGTTGGTCATTGTTCTTTCTTTTCAAAATTTCTCCAAGCTGTGAAACATGAAATGGCTGGCTTTCTGTCTCCTCTTCCCATTCCAAGTTACCTAAGTCATATACATCTCTAGGCTTTGGCAACTTCATTACCACAAACCAACCTGGATTCAATTCATCTTTCACATAGAACACTTGATTCGCCTGGTTAGGGAAAATAAAAGGCTCATGCTCAATCTTTTCTCCTTTGTGTATTTGATGTGAGAAATTGACAAGTGTGTAACCGTACTTGTCTTTTTTCATTCCTTTTTCTGAGAACACATTAACCCATTCACATCTAAACAACACCACTGATTATGTTGTGTTACTATAGTTAGGAAAAGGTGTTACTAGGTTTGCTACCAACCATCACAAGAGATGTTACAACATATACAAAATTATGTTACTATTTTGTTGCTACCATAAAGAAAACGTGTTGGTGAATTATCAAAGTGTGTTACAAAGGCCTAGTGTAGTTACTGCCAATCATGAATAATTGTGTTACAATTTTCCTTACAACGTGTTACTAACCATGTTGCTACACCAGGAAAATCATGTTACAAAGTGTGTGCCTATAGTTATATAAGTGTGTTACTAGGGCCGGCGGTAACACATATGGCTTGTGTTGCAAACATACAATTGTAACACCTTTAAATACATATAGGGACAATTCTTATGTGCTACAATAGATACCACTTAGTAACATAGCCTACAGGAACACCAACAAAAATGTGTTACTACGCGCCATAGTAACACAATACCTAAGATATAGTAACACATCAACGTGTTACAAGAGATCAATCCTCACGTAGTGTCTTCTACTTATTCTTCTTTTCTTCTTCTTTTGCACTAACCTAATTAACCTAAACTAACAGTAACCTAATTAACACTAACACTAACCTAAATTAATAGTAACCCAAACTAACAGATGCAATGAAATGAAAAAAGCAAAAAAAAAGAAGATGATCTCAACAGAGGAGGGCTAGCGGAGGAGGGACGGCGCGGGGAGAACGCCACGGTGGTGGAGGAGGGCCGCGGGGGGGCTCGTCACAAGGTGGGGGCGTGATGGTGGAGGAGGGACACGAGGTGGTGGAGGAGGTTCGCGGGAAGGGGGCTCGCCGCGGGGAGGGGGTGGCATAGCGGGCTGGCTCCGGCGATGCGGCGTCGCCGCGGTGGTTTGCGGGTGGGGGAAGGGAGGGAGGAGGTGCAATGTTGGGGGAGAGAGAGGGGTGGGACAGGGGGAGAGAGGGTGGGGTGCGGTGGCACAGCTGTTATGTTGCCATCCTCTTTGCATTGTGCTAGCACACGGCAAAGAGACTAAAGGTAGACAAAAAAGATGTTGCAAACGGGATCCATGCCATCCTGTCCCACGGCCCAGTGAGGGCCACCTGGTCTCTTTGTCGTCTTCCATTGGCCTCTTTGTTGTTTGCAAGCAGAAGGCAAAGAACTGACTGATGGCAAACAATATCTTTGCCATCAGTTAGTTCTTTGCCGTCATTTCTTTGGAAACTGACGGCAAAGACCTTCTTTGTCTTCAGCTCACAGACGGCAAAAACTGACCGATGGAAAATTCTCTAATTCCAGTAGCGATGTGTATATAGGCATTACGTCCATAAACAAACAGGTCGACTCCTGCCTGCACCTATTACTATTACTCCACTAATCGACCGCCATCCACCATCCATCTAGAGTATTAAGTAAAAAAGAGTAATGCATGGAGAACAATGACATGATGTAGACAAACTAAACTCAAGCAATATGAATAGACCCCATCGTTTTTCCTTACTAGCAGCAACACAGAGACGCATTTTGTCCCCTTTTGTCAGTGGGATATAGAAATTCGCCAGGTTGAACGTACTACAACACACCTCTCTCATCGAAGAAATATCGATATAGTTGGTCAAATTATTTTGATAGATCGGAGAGAATTACGAAGTTTTCATAATCATGCACATAAGAATCATATAAGTACTCATAGGAGACTCAATTGGTTATCATCAATAATCTGAACATTAACCTACAATTCATTGGGTCCCATTAAACGCATCGCACGAAAGGTATTACATCATGTGGATCAAAGCGAAGATGTGATGATCATTGTATTGAAGATCAAGAGCGAGAGAGAGAGAGGGAGGGAGAGAGAGAGATTTCCATCTAGGTACTGGCCATGGACCCATAGGTTTGTGGTGAACTACCCACACATCATCATGAGGGCAGCAAGGTTGATGAATAGGCCCTCCATGATCGATTCGCCCTTCGGCAGGGTGGCACAAAGGAGCTCCACATGGCCTCCTGCTGGAACAGAGACTTGCGGCGGCGTAAAAAGTGTTCCAGGACTCATTATGATGTTTTTAGGGTATAGGAGAATTTATAAGCTAGAGAACACAGTCACGAGGGCTTCGAGGGGCCCACAAGCCAACCCCCCGTCGCCCTTGACGTCGTGTTGTGATGACTTGTGGGGCCCTCGTGCGGCCCCCAGCCTTCCACCTATGGTTGTTGCTCTTCTTTTGGTCCAGAAAATCACCAAAAAAATTTAGTTCAATTGGACTTCATTTGGTATGGAAAACCTGAAAAGTGAAAAAACATGCATAAAACAGTAACTGGCACTCGACACTGGGTCAATAGGTTGGTGCTCAAAAATAATATAAATTGGTAAATAAATACCCCAAAAGTATTCTATAATGATAATATATCAGCATGGAACAATAAAACATTATAGATAAGTTGGAGACGTATCAGTATGCGGCTCCGAATTCGACAACCAATCTGAGTGAAGCTACCACTCTAACTCCGACTACAGTCAAGATGAAGTTGTTGCCGGACTAGCACTCGTATCCTCCAATTCCTATGGCATATTTGATTCACCAAATGAAGGATTTGGAAACTGCTTCATGGCTAAAGGCCCCAAGGTATCACACCCCGAGTACTTTGATTTTCATAGTGATGAGGATGACTTACTAGGAGATGATGACTTACTCCTTAATAAAACTAGTGATATCAATGAAAATGAACCTCATGATAATCATGCTAGTCAAGATAAGTCGTGTGATGATGATAAGAAGGGGATTGAGCATCTACTTAAAGAATCCAACACTCTTAATTTAGCCCATTAATCTACTCTAAAAGTTCATAGAGAGCTTGCAAGAACTCATGAGAAGCTACACTTCGAGAAGCTAAATTTAGAGCAAGAGCATGAGCTTCTTAAAGTGACCAATGATGATCTTCAAAAGAATAGTTCTTCTTATCTAGCCAAACAATTATTCTTGTCTACTTTTGTTCCACAAGTTAAACCTAAGCAAACTAGTAACAAAGGCAAGAAAGTTTCTCCACCTAGTAACAACAATACTAATGATAAGTCTAATAATGTTGTTGCTAGTAGCTCTATTTATTCCACTAACGACTCTCTTAGAAAAGTTACACTTGAACAAGAAAACAATTTATTGAAAGGAATTATAGAGAGAGGTGTCTTCACGAGTCATGTCGGAAGTAAGCAATTCGAGGAGATTGTACGCAAGCAAGGAGGACACCGGAAGAAACAAGGCATTGGCTACTTCAATGCCAAGGGAGTTGAATGGGAAGAAGGTCAACACCCCAACCCGAAGTTTGTTCCTCAAAAGGAGAGGTATGATTCTACTCTCCCCAAGGTCACAAATTCTCAAGATGACCTTCCACCACAAGACCACAAGCTCAATGGCAAGGACAAGATTCAAGAGGAGATTGTCTCATTTGAAGAAGAAACCCAAGCCATGGTCAAGTGTATTCCCAAGGCCAACACTAGCTCTACTTTATCAAGCGCTACCTCAACTCCAAGGATCTCCATCAAGTTGATGTGGGTCCCAAAGAAGAATAACTAGAGAAGTTCTCGAGGGACAACTCCACGACCAAAATTCACCCCCATTCATTTTGGCAAGAACTATTTGCAATCAACTCAAACCTTATGCATTAGTTCAAGAAGTCACACATTTACTCAAAGGTAAGCAAGGGACAAGGTAATTAATGTATCATTGG